>NC_060127.1:54568239-54875323 GCF_021461395.2 Schistocerca americana
CTGATCCTTCACTGTACATTACTATAGTGCTCCATTATAATGATTGCGCAATGTGGTGGCAGCTGCATATTGGTAGGTGGAATTGCAGGCAGAATTGCTAGGCTCTGTCCCTTCTTGGTGGCGATGGTAGATACCAATTCCAGAATAGTTCCAGCTATTTATCCATCCATCTGAGGCATTGGTAAGCGGCAGGAAAAGCCTCTCTCGGAACCAGCACAATATACAACTTTTACATGGGCAGTGCACAGTTTGGTAGCTCGTCCCCCGACTGACTCTTGTTCCACCTTTTCTACCTAGGCCAACCACAATTTGCGCGCGCTACTAAGTTCCGTTCCCGAGGGGAACCACACTATCTTTTACAGACCACATAACTAAGAATCCTGAGTGAAGGTCAGCAGTTTAAATAACAGCAAACAAACATTTTAAATAAAATAGAACATTTGCACATATTAGTATTTCTACAAAAAATTATTCACCCAAATTCCAAATGTATACAGTAAGTGTTGTCTCCCTCCAATTGAGACAAAGAATTTAAATGACAGATATACTACATTTCATAGAATCAAAACATGGCATCAAAGTTTTAACAAAGAAAGGAGTATACAATTTTGTGTTATCGATTCAAACGCATTTAACGATGTAACATTAAATAAAACAAAAGGCAAAATAAATCAGTAGAGCATTAGAGCTGTGGTGTTTGTGTTTAAGACAGACGGCTACAAAAATCTGCAAGTTTTCTGTTGTCTCAGTAAATTTATCTTCTGTGGAAAACGAGGTTGTCAATATTACCATAATGCGTAGCAGTGGTTCCCTATCTTAGTGTTAATCTGGCACACTGACGGAGCTAAAAATTTGTATCTGTTTGTTTATATCGTTTCATTTCTAATTATCCATGGTAGTTCCTTATTCAGGGATTGTGCGCGAGGAAGCAGGCGCAGGAATCCTGCATCACCGTTGTCGGCAAAATACCAGGGGAGCTGGTTTGCTTTGCCTTCTTCGGACCTGTTATTAAGTGTCCAGCGTGTGTAACTGTGGCCGGCCGGTGTGGCCGAGCGGTTCTAGGAGCTTCAGTCTGAAACCGCGCCGCCGCTACGGTCGCAGGTTCGAATCCTGCCTCAGGCATGGATGTGTGTGATGTCCTTACGTTAGTTAGGTTCAAATAGTTCTAAGTTCTAGGGGACTGACGACCTCAGATGTTAAGTCCCATAGTGCTCAGAGCCATTTGAACATTTTGTGTAACTGTGTCGTGCGAATGTCCGTGGTGAGTGTTGGTTCTATGTTTTTGTGGTTGAAGGAAATAGAGATGCTGAAACCCGGTACCACCATACAGCGTACTTGTCTCAAACAACGTCGAAGGTGCCGCCAAACTTAACGTGCCCATCCGGCAGACGAATCGAGAGCTGGGCCGTATCGGAGGGGCAACGCGGGTGGGCGCCATTCCCCTACCTTTTTTTCCGACTAGTACTCTGCCCCGTTACTATATTACGTGCATAATATTTTCTTATTGCGGTAATTCTTTTTCATCGTCTCTCTAAACTAAATTATCGTCAGTTCTTAGTTATAACTGATAGACTACATTCACACCAAACCGCGCCGCTCTGCACAACAATGAAAAGTTTCGTGTCATGTCGAAACATCAAAGGAAATTCACGCTCTGTTTGGACGACGTTTCTCGTTTTCTATTATTAATGACTGACACGTACGCGCTCACACTCTGGAACATTGCTGGGCATCTAAAATTCTTGGCAGATGTGGACTGCTATGGGCGGCCCAAGCGGCGTTGCACATCGCGTGACATGATTTGTTGTTGTTGTTGTTGTTGTCTTCAGTCCTGAGACTGGTTTGATGCAGCTCTCCATGCTAATCTATCCCGTGCAAGCTTCTTCATCTCCCAGTACTTACTGCAACCTACATCCTTCTGAAACTGCTTAGTGTATTCATCTCTTGGTCTCGCTCTACGATTTTTACCCTCCACGCTGCCCTCCAATGCTAAATTTGTGATCCCTTGATGCCTCAGAACATGTCCTACCAACCGGTCCCTTCTTCTAGTCAAGTTGTGTTACAAACCCCTCTTCTCCCCAATTTTATTCAATACTTCCTCATTAGTTATGTGATCTACCCATCTAATCTTCAGCATTCTTCTATAGCAGAACATCTCGAAAGCTTCTATTCTCTTCTTGTCCAAACTATTTATCGTCCATGTTTCACTTCCATACATGGCTACACTCCATACAAATACTTTCAGAAACAACTTCCTGACACTTAAATCTATACTCGATGTTAACAAATTTCTCTTCTTCAGAAACGCTTTCCTTGCCATTGCCAGTCTACATTTTACATCCTCTCTACTTCGACCATCATCAGTCATTTTGCTCCCCAAATAGCAAAAGTCCTTTACTACTTTAAGTGTCTCATTTCCTAATCAAATTCCCTCAGCATCACCCGACTTAATTCGACTACATTCCATGATCCTCGTTTTGCTTTTGTTGGTGTTCATCTTATATCCTCCTTTCAAGACACTGTCCATTCCGTTCAACTGCTCTTCCAAGTCCTTTGCTGTCTCTGACAGAATTACAATGTCATCGGCGAACCTCAAAGTATTTATTTCTTCTCCCTGGATTTTAATACCTACTCCAAATTTTTCTTTTGTTTCCTTTACTGCTTGCTCAATATACAGATTGAATAACATCGGGGAGAGGCTACAACCCTGTCTCACTCCCTTCCCAACCACTACTTCCCTTTGATGCCCCTCGACTCTTATAACTGCCATCTGGTTTCTGTACAAATTGTAAATAGCCTTTCGATCCTTGTATTCTACCCCTGCCACCTTTAGAATTTGAAAGGAGTATTCCAGTCAACATTGTCAAAAGCTTTCTCTAAGTCTACAAATGCTAGAAACGTAGGTTTGCCTTTCTTTAATCTTTCTTCTAAAATAAGTCGTAAGGTCAGTATTGCCTCACGTGTTCCAGTGTTTCTACGGAATCCAAACTGATCTTCCTCAACGTCGGCTTTTACCAGTTTTTCCATTCGTCTGTAAATAATTCGCGTTAGTATTTTGCAGCAGTGACTTATTAAACTGATAGTTCGGTAATTTTCACATCTGTCAATACCTGCTTTCTTTGGGATTGGAATTATTATATTCTTCTTGAAGTCTGAGGGTATTTCGCCTGTCTCATACATCTTGCTTACCAGATGGTAGAGTTTTGTCAGGATTGGCTGTCCCAAGGCCGTCAGTAGTTCTAATGGAATGTTGTCTACTCCCGGGGCCTTGTTTCGACTCAGGTCTTTCAGCGCTCTGTCAAACTCTTCACGCAGTATCGTATCTTCCATTTCATCTTCATCTACCTCCTCTTCGATTTCCATAATATTGTCCTCAAGTACATCGCCCTTGTATAGACCGTCTATATAGTCCTTCCAACTTTCTACTTTCCCTTCTTTGCTTAGAACTGGGTTTCCATCTGAGCTCTTGATATTCATACAAGTGGTTCTCTTTTCTCCAAAGGTCTCTTTAATTTTCCTGTAGGCAGTATCTATCTTACCCCTAGTGAGATAAGCCTCTACATCCTTACATTTGTCATCTAGCCATCCCTGCTTAGCCATTTTGCACTTCCTGTCGATCTCATTTTTGAGACGCTTGTATTCCTTTTTGCCTGCTTCATTCACTGCGTTTTTATATTTTCTCCTTTCATCAATTAAATTCAATATTTATTCTGTTACCCAAGGATTTCTGCTAGCCCCCGTCTTTTTACCTACTTGATCCTCTTCTGCCTTCACTACTTCTTCCCTCAGAGCTACCCATTCTTCTACTGTATTTCTTTCCCCCATTCCTGTCAATTGTTCCCTTATGCTCTTCCTGAAACTCTGTACAACCTCTGGTTCTTTCAGTTTATCCAGGTCCTATCTCCTTAAATTCCCACCTTTTTGCAGTTTCTTCAGTTTTAATCTACAGTTCATAACCAATAGATTGTGGTCAGAGTCCATATCTGCCCCTGGAAATGTCTTACAGTTTAAAACCTGATTCCTAAATCTCTGTCTTACCATTATATAATCTATCTGATACCTTGTAGTATCTCCAGGATTTTCCATGTATACAACCTTCTTTTATGATTCTTGAACCGAGTGTTAGCTATGATTAAGTTATGCTCTGTGCAAAATTCCACCAGACGGCTTCCTCTTTCATTTCTCTCCCCCAATCCATATTCACCCACTATGGTTCCTTCTCTCCCTTTTCCTGCTCTCGAATTCGAGTCATCCATGACTATTAAATTTTTATCTCCCTTCACTACCTGAACTATTTCTTTTATCTCATCATACATTTTTTCAATTTCTTCATCATCGACTGAGCTAGTTGGCATATGAACTTGTACTACTGTAGTAGGCATGGGCTTTGTGTCTATCTTGGCCACAATAATGCGTTCACGATGCTGTTGGTAGTACCTTACCCGCACTCCTATTTTTTTATTCATTATTAAACCTACTCCTGCATTACCCCTATTTGATTTTGTATTTATAACCCTGTATTCACCTGACCAAAAGTCTTGTTCCTCCTGCCACCGAACTTCACTAACTTCCACTATATCTAACTTGAACCTATCCATTTCCCTTTTTAAATTTTCTAACCTACCTGCCCGATTAAGGGATCTGACATTCCACGCTCCGATCCGTAGAACGCCAGTTTTCTTTCTCCTGCTAACGACGTCCTCTTGAGTAGTCCCCGCCCGGAGATCCGAATGGGGGACTATTTTACCTCCGGAATATTTTACCCAAGAGGACGCCATCATCATTTAACCATACAGTAAAGCTGCATTCCCTCGGGAAAAAATTACGGCTGTAGTTTCCCCTTGCTTTCAGCCGTTCGCAGTACCAGCACAGCAAGGCCGTTTTGGTTAGTGTTGCAAGGCCAGATCAGTCAATCATCCAGACTGTTGCCCCTGCAACTACTGAAAAGGCTGCTGCCCCTCTTCAGGAACCACACGTTTGTCTGACCTCTCAACAGATACCCCTCCTTTGTGGTTGCACCTACGGTACGGCTATCTGTATCGCTGAGGCACGCAAGCGTCCCCACCAACGGCAAGGTCCATGGTTCATTGGGGTAGGGTGACTTGATAATAACACTTAATTTCTTTCTTCGGCAAGCTGATGTATTCTTTAACCTTCGGGCGCTCGCGTGGGCACAATTTACACTGCCTCTTGAACATGTTAACTATTATCGCGCTTGTTTCTCTGGTAATCCCCAGTTATCTATCGGCTCGCCTTATGGCGCGTGACCTTGACATTGACTGCTCAGACTCTATAGCCCGTTGTAATGATGTATGGGGATTCGAAAACGAAAATCAATTCGTGGCGGTGTAGATGCTGCCGTGCGAGCACTAACCAACGTTGCTTGAAATTGCGCGAGCGACTGAAGATTAATAATACAACAAAACCTGACTCATATCTGAAACCTAATCTGTAAGATAAGATAGAAGTAAAACGAAAACATTTCCCGCTTCCTCATGCTGATATTGCAATCTCCAATGATCCACCGACAATATCGAATGTCGGTTCTTCACTTGATACTCGGCTATGATATTATCGAAGTAGACCTATTTATTATTTCGAGTCATTGTCGTGCCTTTCGTTTGAGCTTTTACAGCCCGGTTGTTAACAGCATTGAGCTAGTCACTGCACGGCGGGCACGGGTATTGTTGTTCGGTTTTCTTTTCAGTGAAGTTACAGACGCTGTAGAAAACAGCTCTGCTGACTCTTCGGTTCTACGTAACTTCGCCGTTTTAAAGCCAGGTGTATTGCATTTTTAAGTGAAAAATGCATAAACTGTCCTAGTAATTGAAAGGTATAATTTTTCAGACTGTAACACGGTATGGTAGATTATTTCAGTAAACAAAAGCCAATTATGTAAAGTAATTCCTTGTTATTTGGATTCCCAAAACGTATCTGATTATCCTTTTTGTTGGAACGACAGTACACGGAGACAATTTAAGTATGAGAAGTTAGTGTGTAGGGAAGGCAAGCTGGGTTGCTCGGTGTGTAAAGATGTGGAGAACTTTGGAGTTAGTAAATCACTGGGAGACTACATTTGTAAAGAATGGAGTAGTATTTTGGTGGGTCCAGTTAGTGGAGGTGAACAAGCTCAGTCAATTCATAAACATAGGAAATCTGTAGCCCATTTAACTGCATGCAGACAACGAAAAAGAAAGACAAGACAGCATTCTAGAACAGCTTGTAGTTGAACAGCAGAAAGTATTTCGCACAGCACATTTTGTAGTAAAATATAGCAAACCATATTTAGACTTTCATGAGCTTGTAGATTTGCAGATTCAAAATGGTCTCCACATGAGAGAACACTGCATGAATGTGTGTGATGTACTTAGGTTAGTTAGTTTAAAGTAGTTCTTAGTTCTAGGGGACTGATGACCTCAGAAGTAAAGTCCCATAGCGCTTAGAGCCATTTGAACCATTTGATAATGGGGGACAACAGCTTTACCGGCTCATTAAACTTGGACAGCACTGGTCACATAGCTGTCCTACTGACCTGCAATGATGTGAGCAGCTGCACTTCAGACGTAAAAAGAGACTAGGAAAGAAACAATATAGCTTCGATCGTCATTTAATTTTTAAGGAAAATGAACCAATACTCGGCAAAACTCCAGCACTACTGCACGCTTCTTAGGTGACCAGACGGAAAGCATAAAATGCTCTCGTTCCCACCTGACATAGTGTCCTAATTACAAACAAGAGCGATGAAAATTCCTAACTTAAACACAACATAATTTTTCTGAGCAAGCTATGTGAGATGCAGAAGCATACTGCAAGGATTTCACCGTACTGTTGAATACCGAAGCCACTGAAGCTATTAATTACAGCCGGCCAGGGTGACCGAGCGGTTCTAGGCGCTACAGTCTGGAACCGCGCGACCGCTACGGTCGCAGGTTCGAATCCTGGCTCGGGCATGGATGTATGTGACGTTCTTAGGTTAGTTAGGGGACTGGGGACTGATGAGCTCAGAAGTTAAGTCCCATAGTGCTCAGAGCCATTTGAACCATTTTTTTTATTAATTACAGTCAGTGTTAATTCCTTTCTTATCCGAATCCGAGAAATACACTTGAGCTCTAGAACTGTCATCTGCAACGTTGATAATGAATCGATCAACAACAAAATCCACGAAGCCAACCAGGCGCCGAATTTTCGCCTTTTCTTTTATGACGTGCCGTACTAATATCCCGCCAGCGTTCGGCAGTGACGTGTGAAAAAGCTGCGTGCGTCAGTTTCAGTACGTCTGCAGCTTAACAGTCTTGTTATTTCTCGAGCCAAATCCCTTAAATTGGTTCCAGATCAGTTCTTTTGGCTACAAATTGTAATGGTACAGTGGGAAATGTAAACATGCAGCATTTGTATGGTGCGCTCGCTCGATGCTGTGAAAATGATTGTTTTTCATGTTTCTACGACACTTATATACATCTGTGGTATGAAACAATGTACATAGTCCAAATAAAGAATATTTGGTTTTTCATTTTTGCCTTAAAAATTAGATTGTTATGTTATCTTAATTTTAAGCAACCTTCATTAACAGCCTTTCATAAAATATTGATAATTAAGAATTTTAATTTGGAATGAAAACGGGTATTTCGCGTACGGTATGTAATTAGAAACAAGAAGACGCGCATTATTCATAAAAATGATGATAAATTTTACAAATATGAGATGTGTGTATTTGAAAATGAACGTGATAAAAAAATGACTCAGGGGAGACTTGAACCAGCGAACTATGAACTAGCAGTAAACTATCACTCTATCACCCTGCCGATTCCGGTATACGTTCCCGTTGCTATTTGTATCTACAGTGTATCTAATACAATCTGTTGGAAAACTTCAAAGCCGATAATCTCTTTAAATTTATGAAACACGTTAAGGACCACCTATTTCTCGGTACTTTTTAACCGTGTTTCACTACAACACAAGAAATAGCATCAGCCATTTTCATATTGCGTATTAACAGCCCGACAATCAGAGCACAACAGTGCGGAGGCTGTGACTGTACAAGATTTTTAAAATAAAAACTACTTACCTATAACGTGATTAAGAAAAGCGTTGATGGCTGTTAATACATTTGAATATCTTAAAGTTTCATGTAAAGTAATTCAGTAATAATATATGTAATACATAAGTAGGACCTACTTCCAAGTGCGCAATAACACCAGTGTACGTGTGCTACGGCTTCTGACCTATCATCGTGTTTGTGTTTGTTTACGTCAGGTTTATTCTAATGATGAAAGGGGTTATGAACCACTGTAGGCACAGGTAACAGCATCTAAATGGCCGCTTTCTCGGAAAAGTTTTATTTAATAGCTCTGTCGTGTAACAATTTACAATCTTCATAATTTTTATGTAATTTAAGTTTGCTTTAGTTACTTAAAAAGTCTTAGCTTGATTACATTTACACTTTTCCGGTTAGAATTTTTGGAACGGAATTGACGGTAGGGTAGAACATGATCTCTGAACTACCTCTTTAAGAGTCCTTGCATTGATTGTTATTTACACTAAAGTCTTGAAACTTGATACAGTTGTATAATTTAATGAATGTAATCAAGTTCTGTAGTTAGAACTTTTTATAGCAATTACAAATGGTACTTAATCTATTATAAATAGGGACATTTTCCAGAGTGAAATTTCGAAGTTTGGAAGCTGGGGGCGAGGTACTGTCGGAAGTAATGGTGTGAGGAGGGGGTGTGCGTCGTGCTTGGGTAGCTCAGACGGTAGAGAACTTGCCGGCGAAATACGAAGGTCCCTAGTTCGAGTCTCGGTCCATCACACAGTTTTAATCTGCCAGGAAGTTTCAGGGTCATTTTAACTATAAATTTAGCTTTTAGTAAATTACTTGAAAACTAGGAGAGGTAGTTTATTGGTGTTACATATTTAGTGGTTTTGTATCAAACTGAGGCTACGAATTTTCATCTGAGTCTAATATTGGAGCCTTTAAATTTTCGCAAAAGCGCCTATTTTGAGCAAAATATTGCTCAGATCAAGTAGGGACCTGTAACTTTTGATTGTGTCATACATTTACACATTCTGAACAATTTTCATCTTTCTAGTTTAATTATTTAGCGCCACATATTTTTTTTTCTTAAAGCAAAATATTTAACGAAACATTGTCTCGAATGAAAAACAGCCCACAGTTGCACTAAATTATGTTTATTTTAAACCTTGACAATGGTCTCTGCTATAATAATATAGCCAAGTCATACACTTTAATAAATGGAAAATGTATTAGCCCAGCGGCTCCGTCAAGACCAATAAAATAACTTCAACAGACATAAGCCTGTTTCGATCATAAGTAAAATTACATATGGCTCCGTATGTACTCCGCTACTACCACTGTTTAAAACATAATTTGGTGCAACTGTGGGCTGTTTTCATTCGAGACAATTTCGTAACGGTTGCTGTTGTCGCTGTCATGATGAAAATAATAAACGAAACATATTCATTAGATCATTATGAGACTTCACAGTTCTAACATTAATATGTTGAAGCATACACTGACAAGTTTTGAGAAGCTGTTTCAGTGTTTAATTTCACTCTTAGGTTATGACGCAATACTTTGTATGCTATGCGCAGGCGCGTTGTGATAACGTGGCGCCAGTGGCAGAGAACTGGGCTCAGCCCCGACACATTCGCTCGCCTCTGTATCTCTTACAATGATAACAGCGCTTGTTTCGCTACAAAGTGAGCTTCAAAAGCGTTTTCTTGAACCAACTCGAAAACTGCCATCTCCAGCGAAAACGTATTCCGATAAAAATTTTAACCATTAAATTTGCTACAAAAAGGTCCTGTTCATTTTTTTCTGTAGGGCTAATAATTTATGCGTAGTAAGCCAGCGAATATGAAAATCTAGGATATGGTTTTCCAAGGCATTGAGGGTTGCATGAAACCTACCGGCATGGGAAGCCGAATTACCTTCCACACACACTTCTAGCGGTTTCAATTCACTCAAGATGTATTATAGCAATACTTACCGCCCCGATAGCTGAATGGTCAGCTTGACGGACTGGCTTCCTAAGGGGCCCGGGTTCGATTCCCGGCTGGGTCAGGGATTTCCTCTGCTCGGGGACTGGGTGTTGTGCCGTCTTCATCACCATTTCATCCCCATCCGGCGCGCAGGTCGCCCAATGTGGCGTCGAATGTAATAAGACCTGCACCAAGGCGGCCGGACCTGCCCCGTAAGGGACCTCCCGGCCAATGACGCCAAACGCTCATTCCCATTCCATTGCAATACTACATAAGGAGTACATGAAATTATTTACAGATATTTAGCACAAGCGGTGCTTGGGTGCCCTGTATCGATCCATGCTGAAACACTCATGTTAGTGCATGATATACACTCCGTGGGCTGCAATACTGGCGCTGACTCTGACATCCAGTTGATAGTACAGATGGCGAATGCTGTCCTGCGATACTTTATTCCTTTCCTGCTTGGCCTGTTCACGTAATTCTGTAAGAGCTGATGGTTGACGAGATGTACGAGTCACTTCTCGTCTAATCCTATACCAAGCATGCTCCATTGGAGACAGGTCTGGCCAGGGAAATTGGTGCATGTCCTGCAGAGTTCGTTGAGTTCCACGGGCAGTGTGTGGGCGGGCATTACACTGGTGGAACAATACATCACATTCCTATTGCAAGAACAGAAAAAGAACGGGTCTAACTACATTCCACATGTATCGAGAACTGGTTAGCGTCCCGTCGAGAAACATCGAAGGGGAACGGAATCTGTAGCTTATCGCACTCCAGACCATAAGGTCTGGGTTGGAGCCAGTGTGTCTTCGACGAATGTACTCAATGAGGCAGTGCTTACCAGGTGCTCATCGTACATGTAAACGACCGTCGCTTGCGTGCAGGCAGAATCTGCTTTCATTACTGAAGACCATGGCGCGCCATTCCATTTTCCAAATGATCTTCTGACACCACCACTCGTGCCATTCACGTCGATGCTGTGGTGTGACTGGAAGACGCGCTAGAGGCGCGCGTGTCCCTAACCCACTGCTAATAACCAGTTCGTAAAAGTTCTTGTTGACACATCTGGGCTCACATGCCCTTTTATCTGCGCTGTGGTAGCTCTACGATCTGCCACTGTTGCCCTTACAATACGACCATCCCGACGGGCTTCTGTGCTGCGTGAACGTCCAGAACCACGCCTATAGGAGTGAAAACGTGCAAGTAACCGCTGATACCAGCATAGTTGCAAGACTGACGCAGCACGTCCATCTTGTGTGGCAGAGAAGAGCATCCCGCCACTGGAAAGGCCACAGTTTGACCCCGTTCAAACTCTCTCAGTTGGCTGTAGGAAGCACGAGTGCGTCCCCATGGCTTTGTTGCCTGCTTGCTTCACACGTTCCCACCACACTGAGCCTTCTGGACAGAGGCATTCCCTATTAGAGGGACTAATGGGTAGACAGAGATGCCGCACTGGTAACTATGCTGCTGGCTAACTGTTGGCGGACGATGTTGAAATTATATACACACACACACACACACACACACACACACACACACACATATATATATATATATATATATATATATATATATATATATATATGTGTGTGTGTGTGTATAATTTCAACACACACACACACACACACATATATATATATATGTGTGTGTGTGTGTGTGTGTGTGTGTGTGTACGAGTATATTCTGTGCACACATTTTTTGCAACACCCTCAAAGTGAAGTGACAGGTAGTATATAGTTGTAAGTGTATATCATAAATTCAGACCAAACACACATGTTACAGTAAAGAAGGATGCCCAAACAGTTACATAAATACACACCCCATTCTGGTGGACACACAGGCGTGTATTCTCACGTGCAAATGATCTTAGAGGGGCCGAATGGCATCCTGCAACAGACTGTGGAGCATCTTGTGCGTTTTTCTGTTTTTGTAATTCGGCAGTGGTTCTTGCAGGTCCTGTTTCATCATATCCCACACCTTTTCAACTGGCGATAGATCTAGTGATCTTGCTGGCCAGAGCCGTTGTTTTGCACCACGAAGAGCACATTGCGTCAGAACAAGCCTGCATAGTCCTCTTGAGAAAGCACATCACTTTTCTAATGAAGAAATTGCAGTAGTACGTGAATAACAACATGTACAAAGTGTCAGACACTGGTTAGAGTCCACCCAGCATAAAGACAAACAGTGACCTCGAGTTCTAACTGATGGTCCCTAACATCATGAAGCCTGGGATGGGACCTGTATGTCGTGCGCGAATGCACTCGGGAACAGGTAGCTCACCAGTATAAGGCACACATGTATATGCCCATGACTTGCATGCAAACAGAATTCACTTTCATCAGTGAAGACAACATAGTGACATTCCACTCTCGAGTCAATGTTTTCATGACACCAGAGTAACGATGATCCATGGCGTCATGGTGTTAGTGGTAACTTGCCCAGAGGCACATGTGATCTTTATCCTGTTGCAAGCAGATAGATTCCAGGTGCATTGTGTATCCAAGTTTCGTCGGGTATCATGTTCGGTAAGCCAACACTGCTCACACAATGCGTCGAACTAGACATTCATCTGTACTACTGAACATCCAGAACCTGTTGATACTTCTATCCAGATTCCCAATGGCCCACAAGTGGATCCCGTAAAAATGGCTGAAGCTGTTCAACAGTAGTGTGTACTTGTCGCTGGGGTATAGTTTTACACTGGAATGAATGTCGCAAACAGTGATCACCTCTGAATTCAGCACAGCTACTGTCTGAATAGCCCAAAAAGAGGGCGACAGACAGGCATCCTCAGCGCCTTCTGATTGCCGATTACCATGATAAATCAGCCAATAGCACTGCAACCTCTCAGTTGAACCCAGACCTTGAAGGTCTTTTTTCTGGCGGTATATATATGCTGTATGGCAGGAGACAGGTTGGTATCTCACTGCTGTCCGAGACGTCTCCAGACTCGTTTTCTCCCTGGAATTTTATTGACTGGATTAGAAGTGTCTTTAGTGATGAGTCCCACTTCGAACTGAGTGCTGATGAGCAGCGAAGATATGTCTGGAGAAGGCCCTGACTGCAGTGGATACGAATTTGTCACTC
Source organism: Schistocerca americana (assembly GCF_021461395.2). Lineage (NCBI taxonomy): Eukaryota > Metazoa > Arthropoda > Insecta > Orthoptera > Acrididae > Schistocerca > Schistocerca americana. The sequence goes on from NC_060127.1 coordinate 54,581,332, forward strand.
GCTGTACGGCCTGTCAGCCAGGAGGGCTTCTTTTGGTAGCAGGACCTCTTTGGTGGTCATCCACGGCACCCTTACAGGACAAGGGAACGTCTCGATAATCTGTGCCCCGTTTTGTTGCCCTTCGTGGCAAGCCATCCTGGGCTTGCATTGCAGCAAGTGCCCACTCGCACACGGCGAGCTTTTCCACTGCTTACCTAACCCTACCTTGCCCAGCCAGGTCGGTGGGAACGTTTGGAGCATTATGGGCAGGGCGCTCCAACATCGTCGGGTTTTTGACGATCTATCGTGCGAATTGGACACAATTTGGCATAGTATCCCTCAGGATAACACCGAACAACTGTTTCAATCAATGGCAAGCCGAATAACTGCTTGCATAACGGTCAGAGATGGACCAATGACCTATTGACTCGCTCAGTTCGTGAAGTTGTTTCTGCTGAATATATCATCCAATATCTTTGAAATTGTAGTCATTTGTTTGCCTGTACATCTACATGATATCTATCGATATCTATCCAATTCAGGTAATTCCTTTGTGATTCGTCGTTTTTTGTAATTATAGGACGTCTTTTTAAAAGACATCAGCAAAAAAATCCTACTTTATTGGCTTGCACGCTTCATCTCCAACGAATTAAGCATCTTTTGTATGTTACTACAGTAGCCTTTAGCGCAGCATACTGGCATCGCACTTTTCTAAACGTATAATGCTCGTGGAAAAATCGTATGTCTCATCTACAACAGAAAGACGTGACCTAACTGGCTTTGTTATTCTTTATTCTTGGCAATGCGTGTGGGGTAAGTACATGAAATGCTTTGTTTAGAAGGTTTTTCCTGAAGATTAGCATGGGCAACGACCTTATCGCATCCGCGAGTTTTATCTACATCCGCTTGAAGCGGCTCATCACGCCACAGCGCAGATGTGACGGTAGGCCTGAAGTTTCGCCCGCTGAGGTCGGACGTCGTAAATCACACTGCATAGACTGAGAATGCAGAGGCCAATCCTGACCGAATTTTAGTATAGAGCAGTCTGTCGTACTTCTGATGTTCTCCTTAACTCACGACGTTTCAGTCGTAATTACTGAAAGAGACTATGTGGAATTTTGTGGCGAGCGTTTATTCAATATTGAGACGCCAGATGAAGTAGTGCTACAAGTTGGCAACCCTTGCATACTGTTAAATATCAGCCCTATATGTCGAATCAGATTTATAAACAACTTGGCAGTGTGAGTCCACTTGTTGGTGTGAGACTGCATCCTGTCTGGACTAGATGCGTGCACTGATTCGGTTGGTAAGGGTGTCGTAAAGCCGTGGTATCCTGCCCTGAGGCAAGCTCGCCCACGGCTACTGCAACTGGTCCTTGACATCCCTGATGTCGGTGCTGGGATGAACCTGACATCCGAGCTGGTCCCATCCGTGTTCTATGAGTCACAGGTCTGGGGATCGTTCTGGCCACAGGTATACCCCAAGTGCATGTATATACTTAAATCTGTAGCACAAAAATCCCAAGTAGCCGTAAGCAACTCCCATCACCATTACAAGCTAAGAAAGATTTGCCAGAACTTATCTGGCTTCCATTCCTTGGCAAAGTGTAACATAAACTTATAATCTTTTCAGACCACACAACATAAAAATATCCTTCCACGCTGCAATAAACCAAAAAATAAAATTGTTCGCAACAGTAAATCCACTGGAGATTGGCTTAAAAATTCTGGCATATACAAACCCATACGCTCCTGTTCTTGTTTCTACATAGGTCAAACAGGGAAAAATTTTGCAACCCCCTGCAAAGAACATATGGACACCCTTCGACTCGAAAACTTAACTAAGCTCATCTTTGCATCACATATTGCTCATCATGAACACTCTGTTGGTGATATCAATGCCAATCTTCTGTGCCAAACAATTCTGAGAGAGGGTTACAGATAAACCTCCTTGAGCAATTAAAGATTTACATCCACAAACTAAAATCACCTCAAAAAATCCTAAATGAACAAACTGAATCAACATAAAACTTTTTCTTGCAGAATTTCCAGGACATCATGGCTCCTAGACCACAACAATAGCAATAATGACACATATTCATCTTCGTGCATAGATTTTATTCCCCTTGCCATGTAACAAATATGGCATTCCGTAACTTATAAAAAGTTTACGTAACAAATATTCCAGTCTATTTAGTTACCTTTTGTATAACTGTTAACGCATGTTACAGTCATGTTGCCAATAAAAAATGCTCCTGCAGCTAGCAAAATTTACTGAAATACACACATAAAAAAAAGTTTTGCATCACTTCGGTTCCAGAGTTCCGGAACCTGTACAGAAAATTGCAATGGAGATCAACATAAATATCATTTCCGCCCTTTTTATTGCTCATTAACACCATACATTGCCTGTTGTACCAACGTACAGCGAGACCTTCAGAGGTGGTGGTCCAAACTGCTGTAGACACCGGTACCTCTAGTACCCAGTAGCACGTCCTGTTGCATTGATGCATACCTGTATTCGTCGTGGCATACTATTCACAAGTTCATCAAGGTACTGCTGGTCCAGATTGTCCCACTCCTCAACGGCGATTCGGCGTAGGTCCCTCAGAGTGGTTGGTGGGTCACGTCGTCCATAAACAGCCCTTTTCAGTCTACCTCAGGCATGTTGGATAGGATTCATGTCTGGAAAACATTCTGGCCACTCTAGTCCACAGATGTCGTTACCCTGAATGAATGTCATTCACAAGATGTGCACAATGGATTCGCGAATTGTCGTTCATGAAGACGAATGCCTCGCCAATATGCAGTCGATATGGTTGCGCTATCGGTCGGGGAATGGCATTCACGTATGATATAACTGTTGCGGCGCCATCCATGACCACCAGCGGCGTACATCAACTCCACATAATGCCATCCCAGCAGGGAACCTCCACTTTGCCGCACTCGCTGATGTATCTAAGGCGTTCAGCCTGACCGAGTCTGGTTGCAGGCATATACGACATTCATCAATGAAGAGAACGTGATGTCAATCTTGAGCGGTCCATTCGGCATGTTGTTGGGCCCAGCTGTACAGCGCTGCATGGTTTCGTGGTTGAAAAGATGGAGCTCCCCATGGAAGTCAGGAGTGAAGTTGCGCATCATGCAGCCTATTGCGCACAGTTTCAGTCGTAACACGACGTCCTGTGGCTGCACCAAAAGCATTATTCAACATGGTGGTGTTGCTGTCAGGGTTTCCTCCGAGCCATAATCCGTAGGTAGTGGTCTTTCACTGCAGTAATAGCCCTTGGGTGACCTGAGTGAGGCATATCATCGACAGTTCCTGTCTTTCTGTACTTCCTCCATGTCCGAACAACATCGCTTTGGTTCACTCCGAGACGCCTGGACATTTCCCTTGTTGAGAACCCTTTCTTGCACAAAGTAACAGTGCGGACGCGATCGAACCGCGGTATTGGCCATCTAAGCATGGTTGAACTACAGACAACACGAGCCGTGTCCCTCCTTCCTGGCGGAATGCCTAGAACTGATTACTCCGTCTAATAGGCGCTGCTCATGCATGGTTGTTTACATCTTTGGGCGGGTTTAGTGACATCTCTGAACAATCAAAGGGACTATGTTTGTGATACAATATCCACAGTCAACGTCTATCTTCAGGAGTTCTGGGAACTGGGATAATGTAAAACTTTTGTTGTTGTGTGTATAATATCTGTACCAGTAATATTTGTACCGTAATACAATGTATCTAAAGCCAAAGACCATTGTTACTGCGTAAAGTCAGGCGCCGGGATGCCAGCCAGGAACGATAAAGAAGAGATGGCTGTGAGAAGATGTCAGCTAATCGCACGCTGACCGACCCCTCTCCAGGACGACAGCAGCCCCTATGTGAAGAGGACATAAGCGCCACGCCCGACTGGTGCGGCCCAGTTCAGTAGTAGAATAAGGCTAGGCACTTGTATAAAAGTGTCATCATTAGTTACTTTGCCTGTACATTCTATATAGCCCAGACTGGTGATTCTTTATACTACAGAAGAGTCATTATACCGTATGTCGGCCTTTGCTTGCGACACATCTGTGTAATTGTTAAAGTTAAGTATTGTCTCTTTTCATTTTGTAATAAAACTCATTAATACGATTTGTTTTAATGTTTGATGCAGGCAGGCTTCCTAGACAGCCTGTATTTGACGACAAGGCTGGACATAAGAAGTAAAGCGTAATATCTGTCACATCCATATTCTTTGTAAAACCGTTCAGTGTATACTTCCTGGGAATAAGTATAAAACGAAGAGCAGCTAAATACTGTGGGTTTTTGTGTACATAACTTAACAATGTACGTTAGAGGAACAGATTTGTTGTGGATACCACAAGTACTATAAGTAGTTACAACATAAGAACTTGAGGTTTCGTAATCGTTTCGTCACCGATTACTAAATTTTCGCCATAAGCATCAGCTCTGCATGTAACTGTGATTGGTCCGCACCGTAATGTTTTTGTAACACCTCTGTCTCATGATGAGTCTCCAGTGGTACGAAAACATTTTTATAGTTGAATAAATCGTTTCAAAAAACTGAAAAAAGCAACATATTGCATGTTTGTTACTAGATAAATCGCCAATTTAAATCACAGTCGCAGTTCGTCATCCACAATGGGTATACTGAAATCACGTAGGCACTTCAAAGAGACACGTTATGTGCATGGACAAGGACTCTCCAGTTGAAAATAGCTCAACGAAACTACCGTATGAGAGGTGGCACACAAGGGAGAAGAACGTGGTGCTTCGCCATCAGAGTTCTCCTGGTGACTATCAACCATTACCTGAATTCATACCCAGTGGCTCCCCACACCCTGTCTCGCCAGGAACAACACCGCTCTGTCTGAAACACTGGTTCCCAGGTCGACCCCATGGCCACCCCCACACCCTGTCTCGCCGGGAGCAACACTGCTCTAAAACAATGGTTCCCAGGTCGACACCTTGCCCCCCCCCCCCCCCCCCACAACCTGTCTCGCCAGGAGCAACACCGCTCTAAAACATTGGTTCCCAGGTCGATCCCATGGCCTCCCACACCGCGTCTCGCCAGGAACAACTCTGTCTGTCTAACACATTGGTTCCAAGGGTGACCCCATGGCCTCTCACACCCTGTCTCACCAGGAGCATGCCTGATCTGTCTAAAACATTGGTTCCCAGGACGACCCCATGGCCCCCCAAACCGTGTCTCGCCAGGAACAACACCACACTGTCTAAAACATTGGTAACCAGGTCGACCCAATGGCCACCCACATCCTGTCTCACCAGGAGCAACATTGGTTCCCAGGTTGACCCCATGGCCCCCCACACCCTGTGTTGCCAGGAGCAACACCACTCTAAAACATTGGTTCCCAGGTCGACCCCATGGCCCCCCTCACACTGTCTCGCCAGGAACAACACCGCTCTGTCTAAAATATTGGTTCCCAGGTCGACCCCATAGCCCCTAACACCCTGTGTCGCCAGGAGCAAGACCGATCTGTCTAAAACATCGGTTCCCAGGTTGACCCCATGGGCCCCCACATCCTGTCTCACCAGGAGCAACACCGCTCTGTCCAAACCATTTGTTCCCAGGTCGACCCCATGGCCCCCCACACACTGTCTCGCCAGGAACAACACCTTTCAGTCTAAAACATTGGTTCCCAGGTCGACCCCATAACCCCAATCCCAACACCCTGTCTCGCCAGGAACAACACCGCTCTGTCTAAAACATTGGTACCCAGGTCGACGCCATGGCCCTCCACACCCTGTCTCGCCAGGAGCAACACCGCTCTAAAACATTGGTTCCCAGGTCGACCCCATGGCCCCCCACACCCTATCTCGCCAGGAGCAACACCGCTCTGTCTAAAACGTTGGTTCCCAGGTCGACCCCATGGCTCCCCACAACGTGTCTGCATGTCTCGACAGGAACAACACCGTTCAGTCTAAAACATTGGTAACCAGGTTGACCCAATGGCCACCCACACCCTGTCTTGCCAGGAGCAACACCACTCTAAAACATTGGTTGCCAGGTCGACCCCATGGCCCCCCTCACACTGTCTCGCCAAGAGCAACACCGCTCTGTCTAAAACATTGGTTCTCAAGTCGACCCCATGGCCCCCCACACAATCTCGCCGGGAACAACACCGCTCTGTCTAAAGGATTGGTTCCCAGGTCGACTCCATGGCCCCCCACAGCGTGTCTCCACAGGAACAACAGCGTTCAGTCTAAAACATTGGTTCCCAGGTCGACCGCATGGCACCTTCACACCGTGTCTCGCCAGGAGCAACACCGCTCTAAAACATTGGTTCCCAGGTCGCCCCTGTGGCCCCCCACACCCTATCTCGCCAGGAGCAACACCGTTCTTTTTAAAACATTGGTTCCCAGGCCATCCTCATGGCCCCTCACACTGTGTCTCGCCAGGAACAAAACCGTTCTGCTTAAAACATTGCTGCCAGGTCGACCCCATAACCCCCCCCCCCCCCAACACCCTGTCTCACCAGGAACAACACCGCTCTGTCTAAAACATTGGTTCCCAACTGTACCCCATGGCCCCCCACACCCTGTCTCGCCAGGAACAACACCGCTCTGTCTAAAACATTAGTTCCCAGGTAGACCCCATAACCCCCCCCCCCCCACACGCTGTCTCGCCGGGAACAACACCGCTCTGTCTAAAACACTGGTTCCCAGGGCGACCCCATGGCCCCCCACACCCTGTCTCGCCAGGAACAACACTGCTCTGTCTAAATAATTGGTTCCCAGGTAGACCCCATAACCCCCCTCCCCCCCCCCCCCCCGCCCACACGCTGTCTCGCCAGGAACAACACCGCTCTGTCTAAAACACTGGTTCCCAGGGCGACCCCATGGCCCCCCATACCCTCTCTCGCCAGGAACAACACTAATCTGTCTAAAACATTGGTTCCCAGGTAGACCCCATAACCCCCCCCCCCTCCCACACGCTGTCTCGCCAGGAACATCACCGCTCTGTCTAAAACACTGGTTCCCAGGGCGACCCCATGGCCCCCCATACCCTCTCTCGCCAGGAACAACACTAATCTGTCTAAAACATTGGTTCCCAGGTAGACCCCATAACCCCCCCCCCCCCCTCCCACACGCTGTCTCGCCAGGAACATCACCGCTCTGTCTAAAACACTGGTTCCCAGGGCGACCCCATGGCCCCCCATACCCTCTGTCGCCAGGAGCAACACTACTCTGTCTAAAACATTGGTTCCCAGGTAGACCCCATAACCCCCCCCCCCCCCTCCCACACGCTGTCTCGCCAGGAACATCACCGCTCTGTCTAAAACACTGGTTCCCAGGGCGACCCCATGGCGCCCCACACCCTGTCTCGCCAGGAACAACACTGCTCTGTCTTAAACTTTGGTTGCCTGGTCGACCCCATGGCTCCCAGGAGCGACACCTCTAAGACCTTGGAAGTCTGAGACCTCTCCCCAGGTAGGCCCCATTCTTGCCGACCGTGGATGTCTGAGGTAGTGCAGAACTGCGAACCATTACCGAACACTCTGCCACGGTACTCATATCAGCAGTCCATGCTTCCTGCTCACTGCACCACACCAAACACGTATGTGTCGTTGCGTTAATGTTGAAATGCCGTAGCATTGATGATATTTCATTTCCCCAACCATGTTCATTACCAGCTGTTATACACTCTAAGACAAAAAAAAAGTAACGACACACTACGAAGGAGTTATAAGAATGGGATCTAAATCGGTAGATGTGGCGTACATGGCAAAAAAAATTATAGTTTCAGAAAAAATTCGTGTTTCATTCTAGGGAAAGAGCTTCACCAACTCACCAAGTCAATAATGCTTTGGTCCATCTGTTGTCCTTATGTAAGCAGGTATTCGGGTTGCCATTGAGCGATAGATTTGTTGGCTCTCCTCCTGAGGAATACTTTGCAAATTCTGTCAAACTGGAGCTGTAGGTCGTCAAAATCCTGACCTAACGGAGGGCCGTGCTCATAATTCCTCAAACGTTCCAATTGGGGAAAGGTCCGTCGACCTTGCTGGCCAGGTTGGACGGTGAAAGTACAAAGATAAGCAGTACGAATTCTAGCCATGTATGGGCAGGCATTATCTTGCTGAAATGTAAGTCCAGGATGGCTTGTCATGAAGGACAACAAGACTTGGCGTAGTGTATCGCCACTGTACCACTGTGCTATAAGGGTGCCACGGATGATAATCCAAGGCATCCGGCCATGAAGGGGAATGGCACCCCAGACTGCCACTTCTGGCTGTCAGGTTCTATGGTGGATGTGTCAGGTTGGTTTCCCACTGATGTCCAGCTTGTCTCCAGACATGTCTTTGGCCTTGAATCTCGTTGAGTGGAGTAGAATTTTGTTTAGTGATGAGTCCTGCTTCAATATGAGCCCCAATGGCCAGCAAAGACCTGTCTGGACACGCTCTGGACAAATCTGGGAAACCAGTCCAACTGTTGTGCGCCATATGGGCCAACACCTAGGAGTGCCATTTCTTCTCATAGCACGACCCCTTTGGTTGTCATCCACAGCACTTACAGCACAGATGTACGTCGACGATTTTCACGCCCTATTTTCTTGCCCTTCATGGTTAACCATCCTGGGCCTACATTACAGCATGTCGTCCTACTTGCCAACTCTACCGTGGTCAGAAAGGCCGTCGGATCTCAGCCCACTTGAGAACGCATGGAACATTATGGACTGGGCCCTCCAGTCATCTCGTAATTTTGACGATCTAACGCACTATTCGGACAGAATTCGGTACAGGATCCCTTAGGAGGATATCCAAGAACACTGTCCATCAATGCCGAGCCGAGTAACTGCTTGGATAGGGCCAGAGGAGTTACTGACTTGCTCAATTTTTGAAGGTCTTTCTCTTGAATTAATCGTCCATTTTTTCCGAAGTTCCAATCCTTGACTGTACATGTATGTCATTTTGAACGATTTCAGTCCCATTCGCATAATTCCTTTGTCGTGGAACCTTTTTCGTCTTACAAGGGGAGGCCGCCAATTGTGAAATTCAGATTCGATTCATACTGCGCATAATAACAGCTCATGGCCAGAGGTGTAATGTGGCAAAGCACCAAGATGCACTTCTCAGCCGTTGTCGAGAAAATACAGTTAAAAGATAAAAGAAACCGTTGCGGTGAAATACACTCTACGGTTAATGATTTCCTACAGCATCGTGGCGCAGCGGTAAGTGCTCGGGTTTGTAATCCGAAGGTCGCCGGATCGAATCTCGCGGCATGCAAATTTTTATATAATTCCCGGCAATCAGTTGCAACAATTATGCATATAATATGTTGTTGAAAGTCGTTTGTCGTGGAAAAATAATGCTTGAAATAAAACACAATATCACAAATAATATTCAAGTGGATACAATTTATTGAAAAGATCGGTATACACTCGCACATAATTAACAATTAGTGACCAGAAGTAGCTGGAGTATCGCACGAACCAGAGTGATAGTTATCATAGGAACATGGAAAGCAGAAAACAGCGCGACATCGAGCACATCTGATAAACGATGCATTTTTACGAGAACAATTGTTTTTTAAATTATCTGTTGGGAAACACACCTGATTGACATTCTGAAAAATTGTTCCATCGTTCGTCAGGTTTGATGCATACCACGCGTATCGTATCATAGCGGCAAAAATCGGAGAAGACAATTGGTGGTGGACGATGGATTGGATTTTTATACAATCGTCTCTGGAGTTGATGTCACGGTTTCGCTCGATTAAAAAAGCACAATTTTGAAGGCGCTTGATCAAATTTTTTACCTGCCGGTAAAAATACACGTCACACGGTTGGACGAGAGGAGTGCACTTTGGAAGAATGACTTTTATAGTGCACGTTGGTAACTTCTTATCGTCCTGGAACAACTCATCGTATAATGCCGGGTTCGTTTGCCCACCCCAAGATTCGATCATAAGGAGAAATTCTTTCTTTTGTACGTATGGTTGCAAAGCATTACGCAAGAAGTCCATGAACAAACCCGTTGTTAGTTTACCGGATTTGGAAGATGTAATAACAACGTTGGTATACCTCTTGGCGTACTCGTCGACTGTCTTCTGTACTCTGGGTCTAAACGTACCTGTGGACTGTTAGAGGCACACGAAAACAAGTGGAAAGACTCGTCCAGACATCGTGATTGAATATTGTGCCGTATACGAAAGCGTCACCTTGTTCATGTCGTGTCGGGTTACCAGGACAGCCTTTTTGTGTGTGTGTGTGTGTGTGTATACATTTGTATTACAAAAAACAAATAATAAAAAAAAGTTGGATAGCGCGAGATTCGATCCGGCGACTTTCGGATTACGAACCCGAGCGCTTACCGTTGCGCCACGACGTTGTAGGAAATTATTAATCGTAGAGAGTATTTCACCGCAACGGTTTCTTTTAACTGTCTATTTTCTCGACAACGCCTGAGAAGTGCACCTTGGTGCTTTGCCACATTACACCACTCGCCATGAGCTGTTATTATGCGCAGTATGAATCGAATCTGAATTTCACAATTGGCGGCCTCCCCTTGTTAGAGAGTATTACGAAATAACGCAAGCTGGGAGAAAGGATAAATTATTGTTTACTAGGCTTTAAAATATGCTCTGGCAAATTTCCATTTTCATTGATGCAATCTGCATAAAAATCGTACCTATAGTTCGATTGCTATTCAATTTTGAAAATGAAGACTCAACAGGGAGCCGTGTTTGCTAGTGTTGTGGAGGGCGCGGGGGCAGACGGACTTGCGGGCGCAGCGTGGGCGGAAACTGTCGCTCCTCCAATCTTCTGGAAGGGTGTCGTGTACGGTCAATAAAACGTTCCGCACTGGTTGTTAAAACACTTTCATTAAAAAGTCACTATCGGTTTCGCTTCAATAGAGATGCATCTTCAACCGATTTGTACAAGAAATTAAAACATTACAGAGTTACAATGGCTTGAAAATACGTGTTTGCTGTGCCGTAAACCTCCATATATCAATGGAAGTTATGTACTCACAGGTCATTATACAGTCTTAGGGCGACAAGCGAATTGCATCGCGCCAAGTTACATCCCACTGTCGTATAGATGCGCTTCCAGCGAATAGGTAAGTGAGACACTTTTAGTGAAGGAATATCTCTTCAGTCCGGAAGAACGGAGCCGCCAATGTTTGTGTGTGTGTAGGGGGGTGGGGGGAGGTCGACACAAAATAGTGCAGCAGTAATGCATTATAAATGTTTAAATCCATTCTACTAAAACGAAAATATTTTCGAACTACGTATTGAATCCCGAAATGGCGCAAATATGTGTGGATGTCAAGGTTCTGGTCATAATGCTTTGTCTCGTCTATGTATGCGCAGTGTTGCACAAAATTAACTCGGATCCGCCAACAAATAGTTCAGAGGGAGTCTGGACAGCAGTAGGTCGCGTAATTTACCTCACGTGCCGCTCTCTGCCAGGTGTGCGTGTGTGTGTGTATGTATGTATGTACTCTAAACACGGCCGCGTGTGTGTCGTGGCTCGACGCTACGGAAGCACCGACACAAGGATCAGAAGGAACGTTTTAGAAGCGATTTAAGGATACAGGGCACTTTCCTGGCTCAATATTACGTAAAAATGGTTTAAATGGCTCTGAGCACTATGGGACTTAACATCTGAGGTCATCAGTCCCCTAGAACTTAGAATTACTTAAACCTAACTAACCTAAGGACATCACACACATCCATGCCCGAGGCAGGATTCGAACCTGCGACCGTAGCAGTCGCGCGGTTCTGGACTGAGCGCCTAGAACCGCTAGACCACCGCGGCCGGCGCGTAAAAATCAACACCTATTTCTTTTAGGCACTGTTTATGTTCTATATGTCTTACAGACTTTTTGTTGTTGATATCAGTTAATGCGGCACATTTTCTAAACAAATTAGAAATATTATGAATATTTTTGAACCTGTTTAGCGTTATAAAAAGATTCCAAAGAAATTGCTGTAATTTTTTTCCAAAACGCTTCTTCAGATTGAGATACCATTTAATCCAATGTAATACATTTGACGGAGACCAATTTTTTACAAGAAATGCATCACATGATGGCTGAGGTACTAGACCTATTTAATTCCACCTACTATGTATATTACAAGGATAAAAATTCACATCTTACATTTTAATTTTTATAATTTTTTCCTAATTAAAATGTTATTTTTCTATAATGTAGTAGATTCTGGAATAAAGCTTAGGTCTACTACATACGTATGGACTATTACAAGTTACAGAAAAAAATAGAGCAATGGTTTATAAGCTTTAGGAAATATTTGTACCTGAAATCTGAAGAACACAACTTGCGGGATATTGAGAATGAAGATATGAGTCCAATTAAACTGTGCCTGAGAAGATTCCTGAAGCATAGTCTTCATCTGGCAGCATTTCTTCATCTTCAAGCTTCCTCTTGGAGTTCCTTTTAGCACTTATTGCTTCTTTGGTGACTTGAAGAGCGAATCTATAAGCTTCATGCACCAGTTGTCTGTCACACAGAAGAAATTCTTCCGTATTAGAGCTACATTTTATGCCTAAATTTCTCAGGACTTCCAACCTTCCTATCACTCCATCATTAACATATCACTGCATCTTGTACACCAACTTTTAATGTATTTATTCCTGCAAAAACATTCTTGGGTAATCTTTACCATATGCAATGGTTGAAACTTTAATTACTAAGCAAAACAGGGTGATTCAGGTCTCTAAAAATTGGTTTTATTTCATTCATAACAGGCTCAGGAAGAGAATGCTTATGATGATATATTTGACCACTTTCTTTTGCTTTTTGGTAACCACACCGAGAATCTGCTCCTTTAGGGCAAAGTGCGTGAACAGGTTGGTCATCTGTGTAGAACTTATGAAAGTAGGTGGTCCATACAGCTTTTCTCATTGCTGTAACATCGTTCAGAGGTGCAGTTCGTCTAATGGCTACTCCATAATAACTATTTCAGTTTCTGTCAATCTGCCTCGGCCAGACAGAGATTTTCCATCAGATAGCAGCTTTCCTTTCATTTCTCTTCATAGCTTCCTAAATCTAGCATCCATCCTCTTTTGCACATGTCCACAACATTCCAGTTTTGTTACCAAGGTGTCACCATAAACATTGAACTAATTAATTTTATTGAAAGCTTGAGTCCCCATCGCCTAGGTCCTTCGCATAGCTAACGGTGTAAACGGGCACCGACCTCTGAAATACTTTTAGAGCTCTACTGTAACCATCGTAATTCTTAGAGCACTGATGTTCAATACGTCCTTCAGTGTTACCATGGCAGGTGTGGCAGTACTTACATAAGCACTCAACATATCAACTTTTCCATTCTCCAGAGAAGTAGCACTTACAACATCATTCGAGGAACGATGTTCTCGACGTTGCCATGTCCCATGAAGTGCGACAGCAATGTCCCTGGTTCCACTAATATTTACAGTTTCTTCTACCACACGTTTCATAGATGCTTTAGACACAACCGTCAAGCCACCTAAATGTATTTTTATGTACTTGCTGAACCTACTGGGAGGAGGAAGGTCCATCAAACCACAAAACGTTTGAGCAGCCTTTTTTTCCTTTCCATATTGCACGCAGTGTATACACTAAATTCAAATTCACAACATATGAATTACGCACAATGTTCGAAATCATTTTCGAGGTAGATTTATTGCAGGATCTACACAGATTACTAATTTTTACGCTAAACCCTTCTTGCTACTTTGTTGTTCAGTTATTTCCAGACAGCCTACACCATCACATTGTTTACAGTTCGCCACTTCCTTTATCAAAGAAGATAAGATGCCCACATCAACAACAACAAATCCGTTACAAAGAGCGTCATTGCTAACACAAAAATTTGAATCACCAGGAGGCGTGCCATGTGGGAGTTTCTTCCCTGCAGAACTGATACATAGGTTACTTTCAACAGTGTGGCTTGCTTTGTGAACTGGTTACCACGGAAATTCCTTTTATTGAATTTCTTGATGCGTGGCATAGTTCGTATTTATTGGACACTAAAGGATATGTACATCCACAAATATATATAGCACTTGGGCAACAAACATTCAGTAACACGTGAACAAACTGCTTCAGCGAAATAAAAGTAAATACTAGCAAAGATAATCATTTAGAGACACTAGAAACCTGCATTATTACCAACATATACGATGTATCATACGGACAATCGCTGGAAACAGAAATTTCACAGTTCTTTTCGAAATAATGCTGGTTTCTGTAACAGAAATAAGGGAGCGTGGGGGGCATACATGACTGTAACGTTAAAATTTGGTATATATAGATCATTTTTAATTTGAAACCCTATAATGTACACTCCTGGAAATTGAAATAAGAACACCGTGAATTCATTGTCCCAGGAAGGGGAAACTTTATTGACACATTCCTGGGGTCAGATACATCACATGATCACACTGACAGAACCACAGGCACATAGACACAGGCAACAGAGCATGCACAATGTCGGCACTAGTACAGTGTATATCCACCTTTCGCAGCAATGCAGGCTGCTATTCTCCCATGGAGACGATCGTAGAGATGCTGGATGTAGTCCTGTGGAACGGCTTGCCATGCCATTTCCACCTGGCGCCTCAGTTGGACCAGCGTTCGTGCTGGACGTGCAGACCGCGTGAGACGACGCTTCATCCAGTCCCAAACATTTCCAATGGGGGACACATCCGGAGATCTTGCTGGCCAGGGTAGTTGACTTACACCTTCTAGAGCACGTTGGGTGGCACGGGATACATGCGGACGTGCGTTGTCCTGTTGGAACAGCAAGTTCCCTTGCCGGTCTAGGAATGGTAGAACGATGGGTTCGATGACGGTTTGGATGTACCGTGCACTATTCAGTGTCCCCTCGACGATCACCAGTGGTGTACGGCCAGTGTAGGAGATCGCTCCCCACACCATGATGCCGGGTGTTGGCCCTGTGTGCCTCGGTCGTATGCAGTCCTGATTGTGGCGGTCACCTGCACGGCGCCAAACACGCATACGACCATCATTGGCACCAAGGCAAAAGCGACTCTCATCGCTGAAGACGACACGTCTCCATTCGTCCCTCCATTCACGCTTGCGAATGGTCCTCGCCGATACCCCAGGAGCAACAGTGTCCCTAATTTGCTGGGAAGTGGCGGTGCGGTCCCCTACGGCACTGCGTAGGATCCTACGGTCTAGGCGTGCATCCGTGCGTCGCTGCGGTCCGGTCCCAGGTCGACGGGCACGTGCACCTTCCGCCGACCACTGGCGACAACATCGATGTACTGTGGAGACCTCACGCCCCACGTGTTGAGCAATTCGGCGGTACGTCCACCCGGCCTCCCGCATGCCCACTATACGCCCTCGCTCAAAGTCCGTCAACTGTACATACGGTTCACGTCCACGCTGTCGCGGCATGCTACCGGTGTTAAAGACTGCGATGGAGCTCCGTATGCCACGGCAAACTGGCTGACACTGACGGCGGCGGTGCACAAATGCTGCGCAGCTAGCGCCATTCGACGGCCAACACCGCGGTTCCTGGTGTGTCCGCTGTGCCGTGCGTGTGATCATTGCTTGTACAGCCCTCTCGCAGTGTCCGGAGCAATTATGGTGGGTCTGACACACCGGAGTCAATGTGTTCTTTTTTCCATTTCCAGGAGTGTATATATCAACGTAATCAGTAAAGACTATAGAATTTAATGAAGTCATAAAAAAAATTCGATTTTTCCACCATTTATAAGTACCGTGTATCCTTAAGCAAGCAGCGAGTGGCATGGACATCCGCAGAAACGTTTGCCAGATTCTGAAAGTGCCATCCTTGGTTTTAGTGATTCATTGGGCCCGGAAAACGTGTCATGCTCCTCAAAATAAATTTTGTAAGGACACATAACTTATTGTATCTGAAATGTTTGACAGAATCACCTTAGAATTTTTAAGATAGATTACTTTGATATCTATACTTTAGGAAAAGTTCAACAGAACAGGCAATGTGCAGCTTTTTATATTATTAAAATGAATATGGATAGGGGCGGACTACGTTTTTAATTCATCGACTTGAAATTACATCCCTATATGAATAAACTGGTGCAAGATGTTCTAAATTTTGAAAGAAATAGGGTTAAGTTATAAGGGTAAAAGTGTAATATATGATATGTACAAGAGCGAAGAGGGAATAATAAGGGTGGACGACCATGAAGGAAGGACTCGGATTAAATAAGATGTAAACCAGAGATGCAATCTTTTGCCCCTACTCTTCAATCTATACATCGTACCGAGTTCGCGTCTCGGTCCGGCACACAGTTTTAATCTGCCAGGAAGTTTCATATCAGCGCACGCTCGGCTGTAGAGTGAAAATTTCATTCTACATACGGCTTTGATAGCCATTTCATGTGCTTCCTTATGAATAGAAAGATGTCAATAGAATTTTCAAATGCTTACTGGAATTAAACTGCATTCTCCTACCGCCCGAAATTTGTGAAAATGAACTTACAGGAATTGATTTGCAACTTGAGTTACGCGGCCTCTGTGTGGTAGGTAGTGGTTTCATCAACGCTGCTTTACACTGCCTAGCGTGTATCTACTACTGTAGAGTGAAGGGACTGAGGAAGGAAGAACTATAGAGGTGAAAGTGACTGAGAGAGAGCGAAGGAGACAATAGAATGACCGACCGACCCCCGCCCCGCCGCAGTATGTTGAAAATTATTTGGGCTGAAAGGAGCATCTGCGCAGAGTCGGAGAAGAGAGAAATATGTGAAAAACACTGACAAGGAGAAGGGACAGGACGACAGGACATCTGTTGATGCATCAGGGAATGACTTCCATGGTACCAGAGGGAGTTTTAGAGGTAAAAACTATACACGAGGACAGAGGTTAGAATGCACTCAGCAGAAAATTGAGGACGTAAGTTGCAGTTGCTGCTCTTGGATGAAAAGGTTGCCACGGGAAAGGAATTTGTGGTGGGCTGCATAAATCAAGTCACAAGACTGATGACTCACAAGAAAATGAATAAACTGTGAGTATCCAATGAATTTTGAAATAAATGTTGAAAGCTAGGAAATATTCACAAATAAATTATACAGGGTGCGTCAAAAAAATGTATACACACTTTGAACTGTCACAGACAATTTATTTCCCGTTCTACAAGGTTAAATATCTGTGAGAAAGTAATGTTATATTTCTTCAACAGGTGGCAGTAGTGGCAAGGAAGTAACTGCAATATGGCGGACGTGCGTTTGAGCTTTGAAGCGCGGGAGCAGATAATTAAGTGGTACTGGAAGTTTGAGAATGTAGCTGCGGTTCGAAGACAGTGAGGAAGTGAGTATGGTACAGAACTACCTTCAAGGTTAACAATTACTCATCTACGAGACAAATTCGAAATTCATGGAACAGTGTGTGATGTGCACAAAGGTCGATCAGGGCGACCTCGTACAGCTACAAGTGACGATTCCACAACTGCGGTCTTGGAACTGTTTCAGCGTTCGCCTCAAAAATCTTCAAGCCAAGCGGCACGTGGGAGTAATGTAAGCGCTAGTAGTGTGCTACACATTCTGAAGAAAGGCAAGTTACGTGTGTACATTCCAAGGCTGGTGCAACAGCTAAGAGACGACGATCCAGATCGAAGGTTAGAATTTTGTGAATGGGTTCAGGAGGTGGCGAGACGTGAACTGGGATTTATAGGTAGCATAATTTGGTCGGATGAAACCCAATTCAAACTCAATGGAACTGTCAATAGGCACAATTGTGTGTAGTGGGCTGAAGATAATCCTCACATTACAGTTGAAAAGGCTGTGAATTTGCCTGGTGTAAATATGTGGTTTATCTGTAAGGGGACTCATTGGGCCTTTCCGCTTTGAAGATACTGTTACTGGAGTAAACGTACCTAACAATGCTTGCTGACTCCATATTCCCTGCCATTCGTGCATTATACGGTAATTATGAGTTTTATTTCCAACAAGATGGCGCCCCGCCGCACTATCATAGGGACGTATGAGCATACCTGGATCACAATGTGCCAGGCCAGTGGATAGGACGCAGGGGACCAATCGAGTTTCCTACACGCTCTCCAGACCTCACACCGCTAGTTTCTTCTTATGTGGCACAGACAAAATAAGGTGTACAAACGTAAATCATGTAACCTGGACACACTTTGGAATGAGATTCACGCGGTGTGCGCAGAAATCTCATTGGACACATTGGTATGATGTACGGAATCAGTGGTGGCTCGTACTCAGAAATGTATTGATGCTGAAGGCCACCAGTTTGAACATTAATCATATTTGCAAAGTACATTTATTTTTCCAATTGGACTTTAAGCTTTCCATTTCCAGAAATGTAACATTGCAGAACGGGAAATAAATTTTCTATGACGCTTCAGAGTGTGTATACAATTTTTTGATGCACCCTGTATTCCAATATTGTTGGGTTAAAAATGAAAATTAAGAACATGCAATAGAAAAAGTTTCAGGCGACTGACAAAATCCTGTTTGCATATCAACAAAAGTAACGAACAAAGTGGGCTCCCTATACAGACCTCGAAGTGGACAAACAGGGAATGAACTTTAAGAAAAACGCTTGTACCGCATTACTTCGACAGTGTCTACTTTTTACAGTTAACTGGTATAACGAATGTTCAACAAAATGCGTTTCGAAACCTACATGAATTGCAACCCAGGACCATTTTACGACTAATAGAAGTGGGAAATCTCTCAAAAACACCCTAGCGTTATATGCCACAATTGACTTTTAACATCCTTGGACTGAACCAAGATACTGATCGTTTCTCCAGCTCGCCTCATTACTGTGCAGCCATGGCAACACAGCTGGACTGTGGAATTCGTAGCTCTGTGCCTGCATCTTCAGTTGGGTTGCACTACATTGAGCAAGAGAAGCTCTAAATTACTGGAGAACACATCTTTTCGACCATGAAATTTTAAATTTCATAATTTTTTTCTCAGTTTTAGCAGGATGAATGTTATTTTCTTTTCACGATTGGAGCATTTGGACTGATAAGCAAGTATGGACATACACATCTATAGTTCTGCATAGTCGTGTTGTTCGAAGTCCACTACAATTTGAATTTATGAGTTGGACCATGTCAACATTTTTTTTTTTTTTTTTCAAATTACGTTTACCGGTGATAACTGATCTCTACACTGCAAGCATCGTTTAGTATAATAGCGGGGTCATTCCCATCAATAGAAGTGTTCGTCCCTTACAATTTTAAGTGACACTCAAACGAATGTGGTGAGAGTTTTAAGGTTTTGAGATACACTACTGGCCATTAAAATTGCTACACCAAGAAGAAATGCAGCTGATAAACGGGTATTCATTGGACAAATATATTATACTACAACTGACATGTGATTGCATTTTCACGCAATTTGGGTGCATAGATCCTGAGAAATCAGTACCCAGAACAACCACCTCTGGCCGTAATAATGGCCTTGATACGCCTGGGCATTGAGTCAAACAGAGCTTGGATGGCGTGTACAGGTACAGCTGCCCATGCAGCTTCAACACGATACCACAGTTCATCCATCAAGAGTAGTGACTGGCGTATTGTGATGAGCCAGTTGCTCGGCCACCATTGACCAGACGTTTTGAATTGGTGAGAGATCTGGAGAATGTGCTAGCCAGGGTAGCAGTTGAACATTTTCTGTATCCAGAAAGGCCCGTATTGGACCTGCAACATGTGGTCGTGCGTTATCCTTCTGAAATGTAGGGTCTCGCAGCAATCGAATGAAGGGTGGAGCCACAGGTCGAACACATCTGAAATGTAACGTCCACTGTTCAAAGCGACGTCAATGCGAATAAAAGGTGACCGAGACGTGTAACCAATGGCACCCCATACCATCACGCCGGGTGATACGCCAGTATGGCGGTGACGAATACACGCTTCCAATGTGCGTTCACCGCGATGTCACCAAACACGGATGCAACCACACACACACACACACACACACACACACACACACACACACACACATGCATACACACGCACTCACACACAGAAGTTATCGTTAAAAGGATAAAGTTATGGCTTAGAGAAGAGTTCACGTCCACATAAACAAGCACATGGTTGACCTATTCCCAAAGGAAAAGAAAAATAGTCAATGATGGAAAGCAAATTCTATAATACATACCTGACGGGTGGAAACCATTTTATCCGCTAGTGGCCAGTGAAGGATGGACAAGGTAAAGGCGGAACCTACCTATCACTGAAGTTAAAATCTTCAAACAATCGAAGTTTCGACGCCTCTGCTGGAATCTGCATTAGGATCTTGTGGTGTACACTGCAGATAGTGCTCAATCTACAGTGGACACCACAAGGTCCTGATGAGGATCACAGCAGACGAGTCGAAACGTCGATCGTTTGAAGAAAAATGACGTGGCCTAAAATCCCGGCAGATCTTAACTTCAGTGAGTGCCTACAGTCTTACACAACCATTGTCAGCTTTGCTGTATTTCACTTGTGGTTGTATTATTCTATTATGAATAAACCTGTGCCCGCATCTCGTGGTCGTGCGGTAGCGTTCTCGCTTCCCACGCCCAGGTTCCCGGGTTCGATTCCCGGCGGGGTCAGGGATTTTCTCTGCCTCGTGATGGCTGGGTGTTGTGTGCTGTCCTTAGGTTAGTTAGGTTTAAGTAGTTCTAAGTTCTAGGGGACTGATGACCATAGATGTTAAGTCCCATAGTGCTCAGAGCCATTTGAACCAATAAACCTGTACACCCTGGTGCCAGCTGCTTAATGCACACCCCACGACACCATGCTCAAAGCCGTCGTGTAGTAAAACATTTTTCTCATGCCTCCTAAAAAGTTTACTTTCTGGGACATGAACCCTTTTCTAGGTCACCGATTCAATTGCACTGCTGTGCAAGAACGTATAATTAGCCAGCCAGCACGGATATTCGTCCACAGACAATCGATTGGCCACTGTCGTGATTCTATTGTGCTACCCTGTGGTAACGGATGACGACACGTGTACTGAGCACTGGCCTGTTTAATCTGAGCTGGAGAATTCGATCATCAGGCTGCTGCTTTTCTACCGTTCAATAAGGTCTGCATGAGAAAGAGAGAAGATCGGGGAATCCGTTTCAGCACTGTCTGTGACTTATTTTCACTGTAGAACTAAGCTGAATCCACCAACGGATTAAAAGACTATTACTTGATTGAGGAACACATCCATGGTAGAGGCAGGAGACAATTCAGTTTTGGCACAACTCTGAAATACAGAAAGGTCTTGATCTCGCAAAGAGTGAAGCGTTTCAAAATTTCATCATCACACTGAAGCTGAGGAATGAAGTGTACGAAGAAATTAACGATAGCAAATACGCACATAATAACAAAAACGTGCATCTTTGTAATCCATGTACAGGCTTTTCAGTTAATATAGTTCTTAAATTTAACTGTCTCGAATGAAAAACAGCCCACAGTTGCACCAATTATGTTTATTTTAAACCTTGACCATGGTATCTACTGTAATAATATAGACTTTTTCAGAACTCATAAGCTTTTAAAAATAAAAATAAATGTCTTAGCCAAGCGTCTGCGTCAAGATCAATAAAATAACTTCATCAGACATAAGCCTGTTTCGATCATAAGTAAACTTTATTTTATTGGTCTTGACGCAGCCGCTGGGTTAAGACATTTTTTCATTTTTAAAAGCTTATGACTTCTGAAGAAGGCTATATTATTATAATAGAAACCACGGTCAAGGTTTAAAATAAACATAATTAGTGCAACAGTGGGCTGTTTTTCACTCGAGACAATTTCGTAACGTTTGCTGGTGTTGCTGCCATGATGAAAATAACCTTGAATTTAAATCAAGCTTGATTAAAAAGGCAACGAAAGTGAGCGCAGAGACTGAATACAATACAGATCTCACTCATCTCATGTTGGCATATTTGACAGTGGCGTTGTCTGTTCGAAGAGAGTCAGTGCTATACCGACTGTAGCGATTAAGATATCTAAGAAGCAAAAGAAGTAACTTGAGAAAGCTACAATTATACTGATAAACATTCTGATGTTATACCTTCACACTTTTTAATATAAAAAAGAGAGAAAATTGTAGTATTAGCTTCTATTTCATTTCAAATTGTTGCCGCTCGTCTAGACTTATCTAAATGGTTCTGCTATATGTCATCCATTCTATGCTTGACGATTATAATAGTACCACAATTTGTCGTACACTTGCAACATTTAATTTTGTGATAGTTGTAAACTCATAACAGCCGAATTGCTGTTACGATCTAATTCTATACCATAAGTTCTTTAAAAACTTAAAAAATCCTTTTTATTGTGATGATGGCTTTCTCTTTATTTCAAGTTGTTGCCACTAATCTAGGCTCACCTAAATGATTCTGTTGTATGTCATTCATTACACGTTCGATTATTGGAATATGACTACATTTGTACATTTTATTAACGATGGTTATAAACTTATTTTTTCACTACTTATTTTTTACTTCTGATCTGTATCGGTTTTATCTTTGTTTTGTACCACTCCAGAAAATGGTTGCAAATATGTCTTCTGTTTTCATTACTGACCAAAGACGATCTCTGTAGCATTATCACGATGCTAACGTGGCACATTTCATGCTGTGAATATTTGAGTTTCTCCTGCATAAAAATAGCATAAATGTGTCTTTGTCAAGCTGTTCACAATGTTTTGACATGTGTTTCATCACTATGTATACCATCCGCCCCCGGTAACTGTGTGGTAGCTCAACGTGTTCGGTCAGAGAGCTGGTTGGCCCCTGTAAAAAAAAAAAAAAAAAAAAAAAAAGAGTGGAACGATCAACAAACGAACTTTAACGGATGCCATGTGACGTCCGCAGCGACCAAACTCAACGATTAAAAAAGAAAAAAAAAAGGGGTCAGCGCGGCAGAATGTCAATCCTAAGGGACCTGGTTCGATTCTCGGCTAGGTCGGAGATTTTCTCCGCTCAGGGACTGGGTGTTGTGTTGTGCTAATCATCTTCATTTCATCCCCACCGACACGCAAGGCGCCGAAGTGGCATCAACTCGAAAGACTTGCACCTGGCGAACCGTCTATCCGACGGGAGGCCGTAGTCACACGACATTTACAAAATGGTTCAAATGGCTCTAAGCACTATGGGACTTAACTTCTGAGGTCATCAGTCCCCTAGAACTTAGAACTACTTAAAGCTAACTAACCTAAGGACATCACACACATCCATGCCCGAGGCAGCATTCGAACCTGCGACCGTAGCGGTCGCGCGGTTCCAGACTGTAGCGCCTGGAACCGCTCGGCCACCCTGGCCGGCTCTCTACGAATAGACAAAGGCACTGTCAAATATGCTTACACGAGATGAGATGTGTATTACAGTCAGTCTATGCTGTCACTTTCGTTAGCTTTTTACTGGATTTTGATTTAAATGTAAGCACGATATTAACTGAAAATTCTGTATATGGCTTACTAAGATGCATACTTGTGTTATTATTACATATTTGCTATCGTTAATTTCCTTGTGTACTTTATTCCACAGCTTCAGTGTGAAGCCGAAATTTTGAAACGCTTAACAATTAATAAAGAACTGTGCGATCAAGATCTTTCTACGTTTCAGAGTGGTGGAAAGAAAGTAGTTGCTAAAGTTTCTGTATTTGCCGTCGCGCTTGGAAATGTTACATTTCTAGTTTTGCAGCTTGACAGACAGTGTTACAAACGCGTGAGAGTTTTGTGGCGCAATGAAAAGTCCATAGCTCCACGTCCCAGCTGGACGCGGTCGCTGAACGTCTGTCGTAGGAGAGATAAACGCACAAACACATGCAGAAGCAGGAAGGGCAGATGTGATATGAGGCACTGCGCCGGCAGTTGCCACTTGGAGGCCGCCCTGTGCTGACGTAATAACAGGAAAACAGCATAGCGCATGCGCAGCGTGCTGCAAGCTTCTGCAGGTTCGGACAAGAGTAGCTAGCGATAGCCCTCAGTGTCTGTGTCATACGACGAGTCGGCGATATCGCAAAACGTAAGTTCACTGTTTCAATAACTAATGCTACACAGTAAATTTGTATGTACGAACAACCACTTCTTTCATCTGCATCTGCTTCTACATATTTACTCTGCAATCCACAATTAAGAATCTGACAGAGGGTTCATCCGACCACCTATATTTCTCTAGCGTTCCACACTCGAACGGCGAGAGGGAAAAACGAGCGCTTAAACCTTTCCGTGCGAGCTCCGACTTCTCTCATTTCATTATGATGATCATTCCTCCCTACGTTGGTGGGCGCCAGCATAATATACTCACACTCTGAGGGGAAACCTGCTGATTGAAATTTCATGAGAAGATCCTTTCGCACCAGAAAACGCCTTTGTTTGAATGATTGCCACCCCAATTCGCATATCCGTGGCACTCTCTCCCCTATTTGGCGATAATACAAAACGAGCTGCCCTTCTTTGTACTTTTGTGATGTCCTCCGTCAATCCTGACTGTGCGGATCCCCCACCGCACAGCAGTACTCCAGAACAGGGCGGACAAGCGCAGTCTAAACAGTCTTTTTAGTAGCTCTGTAGCACTTTCTTTCTGCCAATAATTCGCTGTCTTTGCTACGCTTTTCTCACTACATTATCTATGTGATAATTCCAATTTAAGTTATTCGTAATTGTAATGCATAATTATCATTTAGTTGAATTTACACCGTTTAGATTTGTGATTTATCGTGTAACCGAAATTTAGCGCATTCTCCTAGTACCTACTCATGTGGATGACTTCCCACTTTTGATTATTTGGAATCAAAAAATGGCTCTGAGCACTATGAGACTTACCATCTAAGGTCATCGGTCCCCTAGAACTTAGAACTACTTAAACCTAACTAACCGAAGGATACCACAATCCATGCCCGAGGCAGGATTCGAACCTGCGACCGTAGCAGTCGCGCGGTTCCGGACTGAAGCGCCTAGAACCGCTCGGCCATCCCGGCCGGCTTTTGGAGTCAAGTGCCACTTTTCGCATCATACAGATACCTCGTATAAATCATTTTGCAATTGATTTCGATCATCCATGACTTTCCAAGACGGTAAATGACAGCATCATCTGCAACCGATCTAACTGGGCTGCTCACCTTGTCTCCAAAATAGTTTATGTAAATCAGGAACATCAAAGGGCCTACAACGCTACCTTCGGGAACGCCAGATGTTAGTTCTGTTTTACTCGATGACTTTCCGTCAGTTACTACGAACGGTGTGCGACCTTCCTGACAAGAAATCACGAATCAAGTCGCACAACGATACTCCGTTTGCACGCAATTTGATTAGAAGTCACTTGTGAGGAACGGTATCAGAAACCTTTTGGAAATCTAGAAATGTGGAATGAATTCGACATTCACTGACGGTGGCACTTATTTTTTCGTGAGAATAAACAGCTCGTTATGTTTCACAGAACGATATTTTCTGAATCCGTGATAGCTATTTGTCAATAAATCGTTTTGTTCGATGTGATTCATAATGTTCGAGCACAGTACGTGTTGCAAATTGACGTTAGTAATATGAGTCTGTAATTCAGCTGATTATTCCTGTTTCGTTACTTGGGTATTGGTGTGACTTCCTGCTCTTCGGGTACGGATCTTTTTACGAGCGACGAGCGACTGGAATTATTGCTAAGTTGGCGTTATTGTATCACCGTACTCTCAAACGAACCTCAGTGGAGTACGATCTGGACCGGAGACCGTGCCTTTATCAAGTGATCTACGCTGCTTCGCTATACTGAGAATACCCACTTTCAACATACACTTGTTTGTAGTTGTTCTTGATATGAATTCTGGAATATTTACTTCGTCTTCTTTGCTGAAGAATTTCGGAAAAGTAACTTCAGCGGCACTGTCATGAGTAACATCTCCACTGCTATCGCGCAGTGAAGGTATTGATTGCGCCTTTCCGCTGGTGTACATTACATGCGACCATTTCGTGACAGAGTTACGTTGTGGACTCTATTAAAAACATCTTTAATTTAAATTTATTTAATCTCTCTCTTCCCGCTGGTTTACGTCCATCACCGATAATTCTCTTTCATTAAGTTGCGACGAGACGTGATCAGAAACCACATACGACACGATTATTTTTAAATTGATGACCTAATCACTCGGTCACAGCGTCATCTGTCGGGAAACGAAAAAAGTGTTTCAGACAAAACTTGTATATTTTTTCCGCAGAATCCGAGTCTGCCATAAAAAATGAGGGTTCCCATTTAAGATTCCAAAGTTGTTCTCTCCCCCCCCCCCCACGCACTCACGCACACACACACACACACACACACACACACACACACACACACACACACGCACACACACATGAAGTGGGTGGTGGGTTGAGTTGGGTATCGTTGGGTGTTACCCTCTGACATGAACAAATGTTAATTATAAATCGTTTGGATCAGATGTGTAGTTTTCGAGATGTTTCTATGTCTTAAGATAAATTGAACACCCTGTACATTGCTCTCATTTATACTGGCCATTAAAATTGCTACACCACGAAGAAATGCAGATGATAAAACGGGTATTCATTGGACAAATATATTATACTAGAACTGACATGTGATTACATTTTTACGCAAATTGGGTGCATAGATCCTGAGAAATCAGTACCCAGACGTATTCAATTGGTGACAGATCTGGAGAATGTGCTGGCCAGGGCAGCAGTCGAACATTTTCTGTATGCAGAAAGGCCTATACAGGACGTGCAACATGCGGTCGTGCATTATCCTGTTGAAATATAGAGTTTCGCAGGGATCGAATGAAGGGTAGAGCCACGGGTCGTAACACATCTGAAATGTAACGTCCACTGTTCAAAGAGCCGTCAGTGCGAACAAGAGGTGACCGAGACATGTAACCAATGCCACCCCATACCATCACGCC
The DNA here is from genome assembly GCF_021461395.2 of Schistocerca americana. Taxonomy (NCBI): domain Eukaryota; kingdom Metazoa; phylum Arthropoda; class Insecta; order Orthoptera; family Acrididae; genus Schistocerca; species Schistocerca americana. Next base: position 54,608,158 of record NC_060127.1, read on the forward strand.
GGGTGATACGCAAGTATGGAGGCGACGAATACACGCTTCCAATGTGCGTTCACCGCGATGTTGCCAAACACGGATGCGACCATCACGATGCTGTAAACAGAACCTGGATTCATCCGAAAAAAAAAAAAAAACGATTAACCGCAATCGCGATAGGCTACAATCCGACCTTTATCAAAGTCGGAAACGTGATGGTACGCGTTTCTCCTCCTTCAACATGGCATCACAACAACGTTGCACCAGGCAACGCCGGTCAACTGCTGTTTGTGTATGAGAAATCGGTTGGAAACTTTCCTCATGTGATCACGCTGTAGGTGTCGCCACTGGCGCTAAGATTGTGTGAATGCTCTGAAAAGCTAATTATTTGCATATCACAGCATCTTCTTTCCGTCGGTTAAATTCGCGTCCGTAGCACCTCATCTTCGTGTTGTAGCAATTTTAATGGCCAATAGTGTATAAGCATATATTTATGTAACACTCATAGTTGAGGCTTCCTTGTTTCCACTGCGCTTATTAGTGTATCAGAACCACTTTCACTACCATTTCTTACCACTTAAGCAGTACAAATGAGCAAAGTACATTTACAAATTCCAAAACTTGCACCTCTTTACAACAATCTAAATTCAAAGATCTGGACGATGAAACCCAAGGTTCTCTCCAAAGGTAGTCTTATGTGTGTTAAAATGTTTCTGCGTATTTGTGTTAATATGCAGATATGTTATTTTGTATTCTAAATGTTTGTGCATCGTGTAACTGAGGCGGAAGCGGTTAACCAGTCCAGAATTCGCCTGGATGAGTTTTTTACTTATTTACTTACCTGTTACTGCGCATCTGACTCAACACCCTTCTCTTTCAGTTCGACACTAAATATACAGGGTATTACAAAAAGGTACGGCCAAACTTTCAGGAAACATTCCTCACACACGAAGAAAGAAAATATGTTATGTGGACATGTGTCCGGAATCGATTACTTTCCGTGTTAGAGCTCATTTTATTACTTCTCTTCAAATCACATTAATCATGGAATGGAAACACACAGCAACAGAACGTACCAGCGTGACTTCAAACACTTTGTTACAGGAAATGTTCAAAATGTCTTCCGTTAGCGAGGATACATGCATCCACCCTCTGTCGCATGGAATCCCTGATGCGCTGATGCAACCCTGGAGAATGGCGTATTGTATCACAGCCGTCCACAATACGAGCACGAAGAGTCTCTGCATTTGGTACTGGGGATGCGTAGACAAGAGCTTTCAAATGCCCACATAAATGAAAGTCAAGAGGGTTGAGGTCAGGAGAGCGTGGAGGCTATGGAATTGGACCGCCTCTACCAATCCATCGGTCACCGAATCTGTTGTTGAGAAGCGTACGAACACTTCGACTGAAATGTGCAGGAGCTCCATCGTGCATGAACCACATGTTGTGTCGTACTTGTAAAGGCACATGTTCTAGCAGCACAGGTTGAGTATCCCGTATGAAATCATGATAACGTGCTCCATTGAGCGTAGGTGGAAGAACATGGGGCCCAATCAAGACAGCACTAACAATGCCTGCCCAAACGTTCACAGAAAATCTGTGTTGATGACGTGATTGCACAATTGCGTGCTGATTCTCGTCAGCCCACACATGTTGATTGCGAAAGTTTACAATTTGATCACTTTGGAATGAAGCCTCATTCGTAAAGATGAGGATTGACACATTGTTGGATGAATCATTCGCAGAAGTGTACCCGTGGAGGCCAATCAGCTGCTGATAGTGCCTGGACACGCTGTACATGGTACGGAAACAACTGGTTTTCCCGTATCACTCTCCATACAGTGACGTGGTCAACGTTACCTTGTACAGCAGCAACTTCTCTGACGCTGACATTAGGGTTATCGTCAACTGCACGAAGAATTGCCTCGTCCATTGCAGGTGTACTCGTCTTTCTAGGTCTTCCCCAGTCGCAAGTCATAGGCTGGAATGTTCCGTGCTCCCTAAGACGCCGATCAATTGCTTCGAACGTCTTCCTGTCGGGAGACCTTCGTTCTGGAAATCTGTCTCGATACAAACGCACCGCGCCACGGCCATTGCCCCGTGCTAATCCATACATCAAATGGGCATATGTCAACTCCGCATTTGTAAACATTGCACTGACTGCAATACCACGTTCGTGATGAACACTAACCTGTTGATGCTACGTACTGATGTGCTTGATGCTAGTACTGTAGAGCAATGAGTCGCATGTCAACACAAGCGCCGAAGTCAACATTACCTTCCTTCAATTGGGCCAACTGGCGGTGAATAGAGGAAGTACAGTACATACTGACGAAACTAAAATGAGCTCTAACATGGAAATTAAGCGTTTCCGGACACATGTCCACATAACATCTTTTCTTTATTTGTGTGTGAGGCATGTTTCCTGAAAGTTTGGCCATACATTTTTGTAACACCCTGTATAATAATAATATATACAACTAAATTCCGCAGTTGTGCTAACATAAAAAGCAGAAAAGAAAGAAAGCAAGAACAGTGAAGTGAAAGTGAAAACAAAACCCGTCAACATATAACTCTGTGTTCTAGAACCTTGACAGTGGCAATCGGCAGTCTTGGAGTCGCTCAAGGTTGTTCTCTACTGCTGTTCTTCTTGTGTGCGTACTGCAAGAGGCGACTGTTGGCAGGGCGGAAGTAGAGTTGGTTCTGCGTAAGGAGGCACTCTCGCAGTTCACTCACTGCCAGTTCTCCTCGCAAGGATGGTGGTGACCTGCTTTCGCAGGTAGGCGCAGTGAAAGAAGATTTGGGATGAGTTATTTTATTTCCATAAGTTACAAGCAGTGTATTGACTCACTGTTGACATCGACCCGGAGCTGAGTGATATTTAGCCGTATACTCACTCGGACCTGCTCGACTCTGTGTCGCCTTAACCAGCAGCACGCTGCTCTTTATCGTACACTAATGTCGATGGGGCAGATCCCTATCATTATCGACAGGTGTTGTACCGAGGAGCCCAGTAAGTGTCATCTAAGGATGGATCTGCAGTTTTAGAATTGCAGCCAGTGTGCCCGTACAGTGGCTGCGAAGGCAACTATAACAGTTTCGTATGCCCTTAAAGCATCCAACAGCAAAAAAATGATTCAAATGGCTCTGAGCACTATGGGACTTAACATCTGAGGTCATCAGTTCCCTAGAACTTGTAACTAGTAATTAACCTGTACAGGTACAGCACACACATCCATGCCCGAGGCAGGATTCGAACCTGCGACCGTAGCGGTCGCGCGGTTCCAGACTGAAGCGCCTAGAATCGCTCGGCCACTCTGGCCGGCCATCCAACAGCAGCTTATAGTTCGTATACCACCTCGCACCAGGCCGTGCATAATTTTCCCTACTTTCTCTGTGAATTGCTCTCTGTGTCTTATGAAATTCTTTCTTTCATCCAGCTGCACTCCCAAATATCTGCAGACTTCGGTCCGTGATATAATCTCTAATCGTAGAGTTTCAAGCGTGAGATAGTTGCCGTTAGAGTAAGATATACACTACTGGCCATTAAAATTGCTACACCAAAGAAGAAACGCACATGATAAACGGGTATTCATTAGACAAATATATTATACTAGAACTGACATGTGATTACATTTCCACGCAATTTGGGTGATAGATCCTGAGAAATCAATACACAGAACAACCACCTCTGGCCGTAATAACGGCCTTGATACGCCTGAGCATCGTGTCAAACAGAGCTTGGATGGCGTGTACAGGTACAGCTGCCCATGAAGCTTCAACACGATACCACAGTTCATCAAGAGTAGTGACTGGCGTATTGTGACGAACCACTTGCTCGGGCACCATTGACCAGACGTTTTCAATTGGTGAGAGATCTGGAGAATGTGGTGACCAGGGCAGCAATCGAACATTTTCTGTATCCAGAAAGGCCCATACGAGACCTGAAACATAATGTCGTGCATTATCCTGCTGAAATGTAGGGTTTTGCAGGTATCAAATGAAGGGTAGAGCCACGGGTCGTAACGCATCTGAAATGCAACGTCCATTGTTGAAAGTGCCATCAATGCGAACAAGAGATGACAGTGGAAGACTCTGCAGGAGAGACGCTCAGTAGCTCGGTACGGGCTTTTGTTAAAGTTTCGAGAACATACCTTCACCGAAGAGTCAAGCAGTATATTGCTCCCTCCTACGTATATCTCACGAAGAGACCATGAGGATAAAATCAGAGAGATTAGAGCCCACACAGAAGCATACCGACAATCCTTCTTTCCACGAACAATACGAGATTGGAATAGAGGTACTCAGGGTACTCTCCGCCACACACCGTCAAGTGGCTTGCGGAGTATGGATGTAGATGTAGATGTAGAGACGTGTAACCAGTGGCACCCAGTACCATCACGCCCGGTGATACGCCAGTATGGCGATGACGAATATACGCTTCCGATAAGCGATCACCGCGATGTCGCCAAGCACGGATGCGACCATCGTGATGCTGTAAACAGAACCGGGATTCATCCGAGAAAATGACGTTTTGTCGTTCGTACACCCATGTTCATCGTTGAGTACACCATCGCAGGCGCTCCTGTCTGTGATGCAGCGTCAAGGGTAACCCGAGCTATAGTCTCCGAGCCGATAGTCCATGCTGCTGCAAACTTCGTCGAACTGTTCCTGCAGATGGTTGTCGTCTTGCAAACGTCCCCATCTGTTGACACAGGGATCGAGACGTGGCTGCACGATCCGTTATAGCCATGCGGATAAGATGCCTGTCATCTCGACTACTAGTGATACGAGGCCGTTGGGATCCAGCACGGCATTCCGTATTACCCTCCTGAACCCACCGATTCCATATTCTGCTAACAGTCATTGGATCTCGACCAACGCGAGCTGCAATGCCGCGATACGATAAACCGCTTTCGCGATAGGCTACAATCCGACCTTTATCAAAGTCAGAAACGCGATGGTACGCATTTCTCCTCCTTACACGAGGCATCACAACAACGTTTCACCAGGCAATGGCGGTCAACTGCTGTTTGTGTATGAGAAGACGGTTGGAAACTTTCCTCCTGTCAGCACGTTGAAGGTGTCGCCACCGGCGCGAATCTTTGTCAATGCTCTGAACAGTTAATCATTTGCATATCACAGCATCTTCTTCCTGAAGGTTAAATTTTGCGTCTGTAGCACGTCTTCTTCGTGGTGTAGCAGTTTTAATGGCCATTAGTGCAGATAGTTTAGTGTTCGGCTATGACTAGTTCTTTATCTAAACAGTAACGGTGCACCAATCTGAACACAGTTGTAGCCCTTTACCCGGGCAGCCCGAGAGTCGACATAGGTCACTACCAGCACCAGGACACTGTCCGCTTACGGCACTAACCCACCAACGCTTTTATCCTCATCGAGGAGATTATAAATTATACGTTGTCGAGTTGGGAGTCAGATTTGGAAGCTGGAGGGATCTGTAGAGACTGAATAAGAGTCCCTAACCGTTCTTTCCACCAACCTGTCGTCTTCTAAAGTTGTGTCCCCAGCGCAGAAAACAGCTTGTCGGTCGTGGGATCTTCTTCGGGGCAAGGTGCTTCCCTGTCATCTCGAACTAGAACCTGTGTTCGTGCTTTTTATTTGTGGAATGCGACTTGCCCAGGATAGTCTCTGTATCTACAGAGAGCTAGATCTGTAGTACTGACAATGTTGGTAGGCGACACCTCTCATTAAGGTATCCTGTTTGGTTATATTTTAAAATATCGCTTTTTACACTGCCTTCTACACCACTCGACATAGCTTACTTTTCTGGCAACTTGCGATCTAGAGTTCGACATGTCCGTCCGGAACAGAGATACACGTCCGGCTTTGAAGAGCACCCGAAACAGACAGACTAGCGCAGCCAAAGAACTTCCAGGCGCGCCAAAGCGACCCGAAGGTGTCCGAAGCACTTCGGTTGCTATATCGTTAATCTTATGTTTCTCAAAACGAGCGAAATTTAATAAACAAAAAGAGCAGACTCGTAGGGTAACCATGCGAGATTGTCGTACTGAAAACTGGGTTAAATACAATGAAAAGTGTATAAATAATAAGAGAAGTTAGGCATTTTAGTGCCTAACACTCGTAGGCGCCGACCAATCAGAAGCAAGTTCAGTACGACTGGCGGACTCTGCCACGGAAATGGTACATATTGTACCATCTGCTGCTTGTACCTCGCTCCACTTTTACACCATATGCCACTTCACGTGTATCAAGCTGCATCAAGGCGAGCTTCTAGCAAGATAAAATACTGGCGGCTACAGCCAGGAATATCACAAGATAGTGGATGGTTTAATAGTTAATACACACTTCCAGAGTCTTATGGGCAGTCTTTAGTTGTCTTTTTAACACTATTTTGTTTTCCTCTGCACCATTCAACAGTACGTCCATAGCAGCAATATTGAAAAGCTGTTTGAAGGGTTGGAATGGCACACAAATCAAAACAGTTTTGGACGAAGTTCATGGGACTCTGCGCCGTCATTTAGGACCATTTACTTACGGATTGATGACTTTACACGTGGTCCGACAAGTACTGAAGACGATGCGCCCTGGCCGTCCAATTGAGGGCACCACAAAGGAAACCACTGACAAAATCCATTGTGTGGGAATGTAACACCACCGAATAAAAATTCGTGAGAATGCTGAGATTATAGGCATCTCAACCGAGCGAATGCATAATGTCCTGCACAGACCGTTGGCTATGAAGAAGCTGTGTGTAAGGTAGTTGCCGTGATTGCTCACAGTCGACTAAAAGCGCATTTGGCACAACATTTCAGCACATTGTCTCTACATGTTTAATCGCAATCCGCAAGTCTTTTTGCGACAATTTGCGACTGTTGATGAAACCTGGGTCAATAATTACACACCAGAGTCAAAATTGCAGTTAAAACAATGGACGGAGTCTGATGAAAGTGCACCGAAGAAGGCAAAGACCATTTTTGCAGCTGGGAAAGTGATGGCCACTGTCTTTCGGGGTTCCCAAGGAATGATGCTCATAGATTATGTGTAAAAAGGCAGAATCGCATTATGCTTTATTGTTGGACATTTGAAACTGGCGTTGACTGAAAAAAGACGAAGACTGGAACACAGAGATGTGCTCATTCACCTGGATAATGCACCATCCCACACATCAGCGATGACACTGGCGAAAGTGCTAGAATTAGGTTTTGAATTGGGCTCCTCATCCACCTTGTTCATCAGTCTTACCTCCAAATGACTTCTTTCTGTTCCCTAACTTGAAACTTTGGCTTGCTGGGAAGAATATTTTATCAAATGAGGAAGTGGTAGTTGCAGCCTACAAGTATTTTGAAGAATTTGACAGAACCAATTTTTTTTGATGGGGCGAAGAAACTGGAGGATCTCTGGACCACGAGTATATCCCTCAAAGGAGTCTATGCTTAGACGTAAGGTGGGTTGCTGACGAAACAATTTTTTTTTTTTTTTGCCAAACTTAACAAACCACCCTCGTCAGACACCTTGGTACAGAAAGATTCCTGAGGTGATTGAACATTGCGGGCCACAAGACGTAGCCGAATGCATCCTTGAGGTCAGTCGTGATTGCTATTATGTACTTACTTCTCGAGTAGTAGAGGCTCTGTTGATTGCGTCATCAATATCTATGACTTCACTGAAGCCGATTGGCCCTGGATAAGACCCAGGAGCTTCCTATTGGCCTGCATTCGATCATCAACAGGTGCTCCTGGACCTTAACCTCACTGTTCAACAGGCTTCTGGTCTGCACCTCTTGGGAGCAATTGAATTCTTAACTGTACCCATATACATTTACGTGTATAGATACACTATAAATCACTGTGATGAGGTGGTAGAGGGTATGTCCCATTGTTCTAGTTAATGGGTCTTCTACCTGATCTATTCGTGCACGCAACACAGGAACAACGACTGTTTAAAAGCATCTGTGCGAGCTGAAAGTAATCTAATCTTGTCTGCGCGATTCCTATCGGAGAGATACTCAGGGGGTGGCATTATATTCGTAGGTTCATCACTTAAACTTGGTTCTAGAAACTTCCGAATTAGGCTTTCATGGGATAGCTACCGTCTATCTTCAAGTACTTGCAAAGTCAGTTTTTTTACAAAATATTCAAATGCCTCTGAGGACTATGGGCCTTAACATCTGAGGTAATCAGTCCCCTAGAAGTTAGAACTACTTAAACCTAACTAACCCAAGGACATCACAAACATCCATGCCCGAGGCAGGATTCGAACCTGCGGCCGTAACGGTCGCGCCTAGAACCGCTGGAGTTCTTTTACATCTTCGTGGTACGTGCGCCGAACGAACCTGTGACCTCTAGTGCTGGCCTTCTTTGTATCCATTTGATATCCGCTGTCAGCCTTGTTTGGCATTGGTCCCAGAAACATAAGCAATATTCTAGGATGAGTCCTACGGATGGTTCGTCTGCAGTTTCCTTTGTAGACTGAATACACTCCCCTAGTATTCCATCAATGGACTGCAGTCTGCCACCTGCTTATCTAGGAGTGAGCCTATGCGGTCGTTGCGTTTCACATAGCTACACCAAGGTATTTATATGAGTTTACCATCTTGCGACTCATTGGTATTATTGTCTTAGGGTACTACTTTTTTTTTCTTTTTTGATGTACCCTGTCTTTGCAGCGCTTTTGAAATCTTATCAAGACCTGACTGAACATTTCTGCAGCTTCTTTCATGGGCATTTCACAATATTTTTTTGTTACATACCCATGATATGGACCTTTTATTTTACGAACAATGATAGTAATTAAAACAGTTGGGATTTCCACTAATGATAACGCACAACTTTATTTTGTATGTAAAATTCATCTGCAAGACATGTGGCAGGCAATAAGACTTGGAAAAATATGGTTTTGTCGATTTGAGAAAATTTTGTGAATTAATCGTCTTGATGTTGAAGCTCTTTTGCCTGTATTTACTTTAACAATAACATATATTTTTGAGTGGAGTCCGCCTTTAGCAAAATACGATTTTGTTTTTTTGTCCCAGACATGTTTCACTACAGTTGTAGCATCATCAAGGGTTTTTTAATTTTATGGCTGTTAAACATAGGGAATGTTCTTTACTGTTTAAATACGTACAAATATTAGTTTCTAAATCGTAATTACAGGTTGAGTAGCACATAAAATTGTGTATTCATACCTCCTAACCACATGGTGTGGTTTTCCTGCTGTATTACGTTTATCTAGTGTCTGTTTTCCTTTACAGCTCTTCTTTACAGTATGTCACCTGCAGCTATATACAACTTAATGTAGGCAAAACATTTACGCAAAAATTACGATTTCCAAACTGTTGTGGCTATGCCTAAGACTAATAATTTATGTGAAAGGCTTTTGTGTGTTTGTGTCTATTTACATTATGTTTCACTTACGGTTTCTTTTTTCGTCATCTTCTTCATTCTCAAGTTCGGTGTTTTGAGATGTCACTGTCCCTGTCACTGTCTATCAGCTGTGATGACAAGCTCTCTGCAAGGGGTCCTCTGTTCTCTGCACTCAAAGAATTAGTAGATGATACCAGCCTATAGCACTCCACCCTCAACCCCACCTGCACACACAGACACATGCATCCATACACACACACAAAACTAAAAATAAATAAATAAATGTATACAATCATAATAATAACAACAATGAAATATGGATCAAGAAACCTACAGAGGAATTATACAAACATACGGAGACAATCACAGAAAAGATTAGAAAACGCAGACTACAATTCTATGGACACCTATACAGAATGCCATCACACAGACTGACCAAACAGATCTTTGACTGGGTCATCACACAGACTGACCAAACAGATCTTTGACTGGGCAACCACTAGAAACAACAAATGAGTGGCAGAGGTAAAAAACGACCTGAACCAACTCAACATAACAGCAGACACAATAAACGACAGAATAAAATTCAGAAACATCATCAAGAAAAGTAAACTACATGAGATATACTGTGACAAACGAACAGGTGTAAAATGGACCGAAGAACGCAAACAAGATCACAGCCGGAAGATGAAAGAAATATGGGCAACCAAAAAGGCAATCAAGATGAAGCCGAAGACACGAAGCCGACAAGAAGCATGCACAGAGGACCGGAAACAGAAACACAGCGAGCGAATGAGGGAAATTTGGGCAACGAGGAAGGCAGCAAAAGGAACTGGCCATGTAGTTTAGTCCAACTGCGCTCCTTAAGGGCAAAGCACGAATATAGTAATAATAATAATAATAATGACAAATCCTCAAACCTACTCTCTGCCTCCCTCCCTCTCTCTCTCTCTGTCTCCCTCCCTCCCTCTCTCTCTCTCTCTCTCCCTCCCTCCCTCTCTCTTTCTCTCTCTCTCTTTCACACACAAACACACTCTCTCTCCCCCTTTCCCTCTTTTTTTAGACACACACACACACACACACACACACACACAATCTTAGGCATAGCAACAACAGTTTGGAAATCGTAATTTTTGCGTAAATGTTTCGCCTACATTAAGTTGCATATAGTTGTAGGTGACAATCTGTAAAGAAAACCATACACTATATAAACATAATACAGCAGGAAAAAGGACACCATGTGGTAAGAGAGTATGAATACATAATTTTATGTGCTCCTCGAAAACCTGTAATTACGATTTAGAAACTAATATTTGTATGTATTTAAACAGCAAAGAACATTCCTTATGTTTAACAGCTATAACAATTAAAAAAAACTGCAGTGAAACATGTCTGGGACAAAAAACAAAATCGTGTTTTTCTAAAGGCGGATCCCACTCAAAAACATATGTGTTTTTCTGAAGTGTTAGTACAACTTTAATGTACGATATTTTACTGGTAGCCATAAACTTTCACTATTGTTGCACGCTAATATAACTATATTTACATATTTCTTCTACTTATTAGATGTTATAGTAGATAATAGTGTGCATTAGACATGTGACATTTTATCCGTGAGAAATTTAATTGGCATAAAGCTTCAAAAATGATTGAAATATACCACAAGAACACTATAGAACAAGAGTAAAGGCTTATTTATTCCATGAATTTATTAGGCGGCCCCATGACGATAGCTACACTGTCCATAAAGATGTCCATTTGAAACCCACAATTACTCTACAATGTTACATTCATAAATGGGCATTAAATATCATACCAGACAGCTGTATACTCAAGCCAACTACGTAACACCTGTCGTACCGAGAAATCCCAAAAGTAAAAATCAGTTCGTTCCTCCCATCAGGTGTTGGTTCACATAAGACAGACACTATGTCATGTAGATACATAAAGATGGCATTGTTAGTTGCTACAAAAAATTTTCTCCTACACTTCATCATCTATATTTACTATAATAACTGAGATATAATGAGAGCCTGTCTTAGCCTCAGAACTGATAAATGCTTGTGTTAAAGACGTAAAAAATCCTTAATTACCTGAAAAATATCGTAGACAATGTTACTGGAATTCTCTTCGCATGATGTTTCGCCATCCACTATGTTTTTTTGTTGGCGACATTTTGAAATAGCTCTGTGGTAATACCACTGCCTGCTTGTTGGGTCGTATTGGAAGTGCTTTCTGAGCTCTGCAGACTGCTTTTCTCAACTTTTGAGAGGAAATTATATGAACATTTGTTTCTTGTTGCTACTTTTTAAGCCTTTCGCACTCTTGCTGACTACAAACAATCCTGCTGGGGTTACATCCGCAACAGAGGAGATTGAAAATACCGCTTCACATATAAGGGTTTTCTATACTTCACTGCTTAAACCACGACCGGTTTAGGGCTATTGCATGTAGTAGCTCATCATCGGGAGTGATAACTTTGTGCTGTGTCCCGGAGCGCCGCGATGGGCGAATATAGGACGTGTTTATAGGATATGCTCTGCGCTCGCCGGTGGTACATTGCGTCCTGCGATCCTCGGCGACAAACTTACCACACGTGATGATGGACATGTAATAGCCCGAAACCATTTGCACTACTTTCCTTCTTTCTCTGCCTCTCACTTACCGCTTCACTTGAAAATGTTTTTCTTCTTTTCTAGATTCTTCCTCCAATTTTGTCAGGTTCCTTTCCCAATGGTACCAGACATCGCCACTAAATTTAGCGAATATTTTGAAGTAAGAACAGGCTTGTCTTATGCCCAACAAAATGAAACTTCGACAATGCTACACCTCATATTTCACAAATAAACGTAATTAGACGAGAATTAATTGTTCAGGTAGATTCAATTGATGATGTAATTACAGCATAGAAGTACTCAACTCAGAAGGCATTGAGTAACAGATTCGGCAGAGAAAAATCAGCTTGGATTGTTATGCATTTGACTAGAACCCCGCCGGCCGCTGTGGCCGATCGGTTCTAGGCGCTTCAGGGTAACTCTGACGGCGAAGCAGCACGTTCTGCTCCCTCGTGTGCCACCTCTCATACGGTAGTTTCGTTGTGCTATTTTCAACAGGAGAGTCCTTGTCCATGCACAGAACGTGTCTCTTTGAACTGCCTACTTGATTTCAGTGTACCCATTGTGGATGACGAACTGCGACTGTGATTTAAATTGGCGATTTATCTAGTAACAAACATGCAATATGTCGCCTTTTTCAGTGATTTGAAACGATTTATTCAACTATAAAAATGTTTTCGAGCCACTGGAGACTCATCATCAGACAGAGGTGTTACAAAAACATTATGCCGCGGCCGGCCGCGGTGGCCGTGCGGTTCTAGGCACTTCAGTCCGGAACCGCGTGACTGCTACGGTCGCAGGTTCGAATCCTGCCACGGCTATGGATGTGTGTAATGTCCTTAGGTTAGTTAGGCTTAAGTAGTTCTAAAAGTCTAGAGAACTGATGACCTCAGATGTTAAGTCCCATAGCGCTCAGAGCCATTTGATTTCACTATAACCACACATCCAAACAGATTGTTGGGAGCCATTTTGAATAATTTAGGCAATGGTGCTGGATATGATTGAGGAATGCTCGCTGCAGTTATCAATGGTACAAACTTCCTCCTGCTCTGGGAAGAAAAAAAAGCTAATGTCGCATGCTTAATAGGAAGTTTACAGTTTTCATGGTGGTAGTAGCTGGTGATGGTGGTGCTAAGTTCCTATGGAACCAAACTGCTGAAGTCATCGGTCCCAAGGCTTACGCACTACTTAATCTATCTTAAACTAAATTACGCTAAGCACAACACACACACCCGTGCCCGAGGGAGAACTCGAAGGCAAGGTTCCCAAAACGCTTTGTAGCGTATACCCGAAGTAACTTTTACAGCATAGTGCATCTGCCTAGTGAGCAGAAGCCCTGGGTTCGAATCCTGGCCTTGGTACAAATATTAGCCTGTCACTTCAGTCTGCATACACAGGGTGTTACAAAAAGGTACGGCCAAACTTTCAGGAAACATTCTTCACACACAAAGAAAGAAAATATGTTACTTTGCATGTTAGAGCTCATTTTATTACTTCTCTTCAAATCACATTAACCATGGAATGGAAACTAACAGCAACAGAACTTACCACCGTGACTCCAAACACATTTGTTACAGGAAATGTTCAAAATGTCCTCCGTTAGCGAGGATACATGCATCCACCCTCCGTCGCATGGAATCCCTGATGCGCTGATGCAGCCCTGGAGAATGGCGTATTGTATCACAGCCGTCCACAGTACGAGCACGAAGAGTCTCTACATTTGGTACCGGGGTTGAGTAGACAAGAGCTTTCAAATGCCCACATAAATGCAAGTCAAGAGGGTTGAGGTCAGGAGAGCGTGGAGGCCATGGAATTGGTCCGCCTCTACCAATCCACCGGTCACCGAATCTGTTGTTGAGAAGCGTACGAACACTTCGACTGAAATGTGCAGGAGCTCCATCGTTCATGAACCACACGTTGTGTAGAACTTGTAAAGGCACATTTTGTAGCAGCACAGGTAGAGTATCCCGTATGAAATCGTAACGTGCTCCATTGAGCGTAGGTGGAAGAACATGGGGCCCAATCAAGACATCACCAACAATGCCTGCCCAAACGTTCACAGAAAATCTGTGTTGATGACGTGATTGCACAATTGCGTGCTGATTCTCTTCAGCCCAACATGTTGATTGCGAAAATTTACAATTTGATCACGTTGGAATGAAGCCTCATCCGTAAAGAGAACATTTGCACTGAAATGGGGATTGACACATTGTTGGATGAACCATTGAACCATTTGCAGAAGTGCACCCGTGGAGGCCAATCAGCTGCTGATAGTGCCTGCACATGCTGTACATGGTTCGGAAACAACTGGTTCTTCCGTAGTACTTTCCATACAGTGACGTGGTCAACGTTACCTTGTACAGCAGCAACTTCTCTGACGCTGACATTAGGGTTATCGTCAACTGCACGAAGAATTGCCTCGTCCATTGCAGGTGTCCTCGTCTTTCTAGGTCTTCCCCACTCGCGAGCAATAGGCTGGAATGTTCCGTGCTCCCTAAGACGCCGATCAATTGCTTCGAACGTCTTCGTGTCGGGACACCTTCGTTCTGGAAATCTGTCTCGATACAAACGTACCGCGCCAAGGCTATTGCCCCGTGCTAAACCATACATCAAATGGGCATCTGCCACCTCCGCATTTGTAAACATTGCACTGACTGCAAAACCACGTTCGTGATGAACACTAACCTGTTGATGCTACGTACTGATGTGCTTGATGCTAGTACTGTAGAGCAATGAGTCGCATGTCATCACAAGCACTGAAGTCAACATTACCTTCCTTCAATTGGGCCAACTGGCGGTGAATCGAGGAAGTACAGTACATACTAACGAAACTAAAATGAGCTCTAACATGGAAATTAAGCGTTTCCGGACACGTGTCCACATAACATCTTTTCTTGATTTGTGTGTGAGGAATGTTTCCTGAAAGTTTGGCCGTACCTTTTTGTAACACCCTGTATACATCATAGATTTTTGAGACTTGATAAGGTCCCTCGAACCATATAGTTTCATTAACAAAGGATCGAGTCGATATTGTTTTAGGATAATGGATTGTGTTATACTTATTTCATGTGATGCCAGCTCGTGTCGTTGCTTGACTTCCACAGCCATTTGCAGTGTCATGCTTATCAGTGTCATAACTCTGGTGTGGGCAGACACTGAAATAAGCAACTGATCTCTGCTTACCTCCTACCCCACAGCCATTGTATCCAGGCAGATATACGTACAGGAAGTAGCAAGATGTGGTTGCCATCACTGCGGGAACAGCACAATGTAGCACCAATCTGTCGCTCTCCCATGGCATTTAGTCAATCCATAGACGATATGGAACTGTTCATCAGTAAATCTATTAATACTGATATCACTGCTAATGCGCCACTAACAATGCTGAAGAAACAAACCCGAGACAGAACGGAGCAGTGCCTAATTCAAGCTTGAAGGCAAAGATTCAAGTCGGTATATTTGTTGACGACTGGAAGTTCCATGAGTGGAAGTTCGAGATGGTTCAAATGGCTCTGAGCACTATGGGACTTAACATCTAAGGTCATCAGTCCCCTAGAACGTAGAACTACTTAAACCTAACCTGAGGACGTCACGCACATCCATGCCTGAGGCAGGATTCGAACCTGCGACCATAGCGGTCGCGCGGTTCCGGACCTAGAACCGCTCGGCCACACCGGCCGGCTGAGTGAATGTAATAAATTTGTTTCCAAATAAGCCACGCATTCCATACTGTTATGGAGATATGTGCAGTGCAATTTTTATACATAAGAGGGCATTTTGGAAACTAAGGCCCAATCGGTCGCGAAATGGAAACGACACTGAAAATACGATGAAGCTTTGCACAGATGTGTTGGGCGGGGTCTCTAGCGCCCCTGTCGATCGCGCCACGTCGCTCTTTTCACTTCTGAGCACACAGTGAGCACTTAAAGATGCCCAGAACAATAGTGTGTCCTGCCGAGTAGGGGCCCCCACTGAGAGGTTTCACCTGATTTCATGCAACCCCACATATCGTATCTGTAAGGCACTTCCTTCTTCAGGGCAATTCTCGTCCCCACACTGCAGGGGCAATGAGGATGGCCCTGCAGCATTTTGGATCGAAAGTGTTTGATCACCCACCACACACCCTGGCCTTGGTTCTCTCCGATTTTCATCTCTGCTCAAATAAACCGCTGGCTGTGATGACAATATTTTGACACAGACAACGAGCAGCAGTCCAGTGTAGAAAATTGTCGGAATGCACAGGAGGGTGCGTTTTATGACGAGGGTATTGGGAAGTTGGTACAATACAACAGATGTCAAAATCGGAGTGGCGACTAGTTGTAGAAGTAGCTGGAAGATGCAGCACACTCTTGCATATAAAACATTTTTGATTTTCACTGTGGTTTCCATTTCGCGGCCCATTGGACCTTACTTTCCAAATAGCCCTCGAATAACTGGATATTTTTTGCTTCATATCTCCTTTTTATTTTCCAGAATGTCTGCACTACGGGAGATAGTAACTGCAGTGACTTCTGCTCTTGATGGGTGAGTGTTCTGTTTATTATTTAAAAGATCTGCAAAATCTCTTTTTACGCCAGCCAGTTGACAGTGCCAGACAGTATTGGGACGCCAATATGTTAGTCTCACTAACTATGTACACATCTCTGTGGAGAACGCTGTAACGAATTGGCGTGATTTGACCTTCGACTCAGATATATAGGGTTCAAATCTGTTCTGAAGACGTCGGGGTGTCGTTCGAGAGAACTGTGCACCGCAGTTCACTCTCTCCGTTCTTTTAATGTTATAAAATTCAAACGCTCCTCTTTACGGGTCTTTCCTTACGCTCTTGTCTTACAATTTGGGAAATAAATACGTTTCCTTCCGCAAATCCCTATCTCGTAAAGCAGTCCTCCTTGAGTGGGAGAAAAGTGTTATCGTTTCATGTAATATCATGCTCAAAAATATCCGAAAGACATGTACTGCGTTTCGTTTGATTTGTAAGCAACTCACATAACGTAACTGTCTTGCGCTCGTCTGCTCTCTACCCGGTGCACTCGTTTCACTATAAAAATGGTTAGAACAAGGGGCCACAGGAGATAATTTCTCCGTATGGCTATCAATCCACCGTGGGGAACTGGAGAACTTCGGAATCTTGGTGAAACAGTTAAACGACGGAAATGAGTCGTTTCACATGGTCAAGAAAGGAGGGATCTGAAATCGAATCCTAGTCCAGCACGAATATTTTCAACCTCTCAAGATTGGATACAATAAGAAATAAGTGCCCTGTCACTTTACCTGACGATTGGCTAATTAATAAAAATAAATCTCTCGTGTAAGCAAGCTTACTGGTGACAGAGTTGCAAAGTAGAGTGATTTCCGCTTCTGTCATGATCCCAAATATACACCGACGCCCCTACATTAAGTTTGATATGGGTATGGGACGGGTGCAGACCTTCATTGTTCAGCTTGCGTTACCAGAGGTGAAGAGGGTCACTTTGTGCTTGTTAAAAATGGCTGTCTTTTGTGTGAATCGAACCCAGATCTTACACATACATAGCTAGAATGGTTCCAATAGACCAGTAACCTTCACAGACCATTGGTTCATTGTTGTCTCGTAGAGAAGAATGTTCCACACTGAAATACAATTCTTATTCATTGGAAGTTGCTCATAACAAGCTCGATATATTTATTTTCTTTTACGTTCACATCGATAGTCATTAGCTGATTGACTACCCAATGCATAATTTTGACTTGATTCTGTAATCGCTGATATAAAATCACATAAAAGGCAGCTGCACGAACTGACAACTCAGTAGCATGCGGAAATTTATGTTAGAAGTGCTGATTTGCACTTGTGATTTTGTGCCAATGCATGCATTTATGGTGTATTTCTCAATATGGCGCAGAGTAACCGCCAAGGCAAGATATCGACCACATTCTTTTTAAGCCTCGTTTCCTGTCATATAATTACGTAGGTAAGGTGCAGTGACCTTTTCTTATGCAGCATATTAAATGAAGTAATCTACCTGGCGAAAATTTACCTAAGGAAACCGGGCAAGTGGAAGTAAGACTCGCGCATTCAGGGTTCCGTACAATTTTAATCCATTAAGTACCATATTTCTTTTCTTCGATCAACATTTATTTCTGTGTTGCCTGACTGACATAGAGGAGAGGAAAAGGAATATAAAAAAATTAAAAAATGCAATAACCTTGAAATAAACGGTTTATTGTAATCGATCCCCAAATGGGGATCAAGGCACATGTCACTCTCTTTTTACATTTTCTTTTATTTTTGGTGTCACACAAAAAAAAAACAATCAATAAGGAGTCCCACATTGCACACAGAACACTGTTCTCTCACGTTCTTCTTGCAAATTGCACATTTTCTTTGTTTCCCCAGTGTTGCGCGTTCATTCACGTGTCAATTTCCGGAAGTCCTGAGTTAAATTGGAACACGTGAAAGGGATGATTTTGGGTAAGATGGACGCCCTGATTTTCGAAGCAGAAGCAGCGGATGATTGAACAAGATATGGCCTTGCCACCATCCTCCGGAATTGAAGCAGTGGAATATTTTCATTCGAAAGGCAGCAGATGATGTGCGCATTGACCAGTGTGTCATCTAATACATTGACGAACAATGGGAAGTACCATTTCTTACCTCGAATTCTCACATGATATTTCTGCACATTCCAGTCCAGTTTGTCCACACCTCCTATATGATTGTTATATTCTGAAACCATCCTTGGCTGTGGAACTTGCACTCCTTTGTTCTCAGATTTGCTCCATTTCTTTATTCGGCTTACTGTCTCATTGTTTGACAAGAGTTTTACACAACTGTTATCCTTCCACATTACTACTATTATCTCTGTATTCTTGTCAAATATATAGTCATAAGCTCCTTTTAGTTTCTACTTCATGCTGTTCTCAGATTTTATTGGACAGTTATTCATTCCGTTCAAACAGGCAGTTCCAGTTGTCCTTACTCTCATCTCTGAGGGCTCTTTCATCAAACGGAAGCTCATGAAAAAGCTATCGAAACATATTATGTGAAGATCAGGAGACTGCAGAACAGAAATCATATTCAACACAACTGATCCACCAACCCCGGAACTGAAACATCACTTGTATCCTTCGATTTTCCTTCATGGACGGACATATGGTAACAGAAACCGCTTTGAGAACAACACATGACCCACTGTTTGAATCCAAATCTCACTGGTTTCCCGCGAATGAACTGCAGTAATGGTGTCCAAATTGTACCATTTGTTCATCAGTACTCAGGCTGTCGGGGAGAAACTTGAAATTGCAAAATGGTTCAAATGGCTCTGAGTACTATGGGACTCAACTGCTGTGGTCATAAGTCCCCTAGAACTTAGAACTACTTAAACCTAACTAACCTAAGGACAGCACACAACACCCAGCCAGCACGAGGCAGAGAAAATCCCTGACCCCGCCGGGAATCGAACCCGAGAACCCGGGCGTGGGAAGCGAGAACGCTACCGCACGACCACGAGATGCGGGCTTGAAATTGCATAAAATTATTATTCAGTAAATACATCAACGGACGAATTTTTAAAAGTTTATCCCTTTCGTCTGATGGGATTCTGTTGACATGTGTTATCATTGAAATGAAGGTGGTGCTTTATTTCCAGATATCTTTTGCGACACATACAGTGTCGTACACACCTTATATCAAAGTCCTCACCTTCATTTCAGTATAGCTTTTCATGTGGAAGAGTATGGTATCCAGTGAAGAGTAGTATACTTATGAACTTTTTTTATGCATCCATTGGATAACTCATAGCTGCGATTATTGTTCTGTATAGTATGTCAGACACTTTCGCTGACAATAAACTTCAATACCTGTTCATCAAAAAATTCTTCAAAGCATTCAACAGCAGATTTTCCTTTTAGTGCTGCTACCAAATTGGATTTTCGCTGTTCAATTTATGCTCTATCAGGATAGGTTTTGGAGAAATCCGCATCTTCTGTTGTTCAACTAGAAATGGTAATAGCTTTCAATTTCTTCTTTTGTTGGCCTGCATGTTCTTCGTTTTCCTTTCCTCCATTGGCACGAATTTCCAAGGAATATGGCACATCAGATGGAACAGTACTTTCAAATATATTTTCGTCGATATCTTCACAGTAAGACATCTCATTTACACGATCTGGAGGGAGTTAGACAATGTCAATAGTCTCATTCACATCACCATCATCACCAAAAGAGGCTATTATGTTCCGGTCATTTACAATTTCTTCAGTTTTTCACATAGAACGTGCTTCGTAGCGACTCGTTGTGCCTGAGGAGCAAATAAAAGCAAACTTAAGTTTTACTTGGAAACTGACATGAGCCCCAAATGGGCAACGAAGGTTAGTCAGGTGTCATGTAGAAATGAAATAGGTCTTTGAAATAAATGATCTATAAACATCTTCTCAAACCATTACAGAACACGCCTGTACGGAGATATTGGAAGTTATTTACATAATAATATGTATATATATTTGAAAATGTGCAACTCTTGTAACGCTGAAAAACGTGCCTCCCTCACAGAAATAAGTGTACAACTCACCCGTTTAACAAGTGACGAATCTTCAATGCAAGCGCTCGACAAAGGTCTGGACAACAATGGGAAATGGTAGCATTTGCTGCCAGCATTATTAGAATTCCAAAATTTCTGTTACAAAGACAAGTCCCCAAATGGGGATCGTGGCACTTAATGGGTTAATTATGATTGTAGATAGTAATAGTAACAATAATAATAATAATAGTAATAAAAAATTTCATGTAGCTCAATACACAGGTACAAGTGTTTCGCTGAACGCCATTTCGACGACTTGCGTGTTACTAACCTACCCCAGTTATCCAACCAGGGGAAGAGGACCTACATTCTGAAGAAAAATCCGAATCACGTATTGTTTCTGACGACTCCTCACATCGCTAGGATGTGAAGGCGGGGTTGAAAGGAAGACTGAAAAACCCGCGATCCGACTGTGAATCGATCCCACGACCTTTCGGTTTCCAGGCACACGTTTCATTGCTGGACCACCAGGGCAGACATGTACGTACATTCTTCATCCATAGGATTTGATGGGTGAGTTTGCAAGTATCAGAATATGTAACGCATATGGCTGTATCTTTTGAATGAACTGACTTAGAAGCTTAAATTATTTTCGCCGCGAAGAGAGTTTACATCTTAGTATTTGCCATAAATTTTTATTCGATAACTCTGCTCGTTCCTGAGAAAAAGAGTCCGCAGCTCGTGGTGTAGTAGCTTGCGTTGCTGCCTGTAGATCATGGGGTCCTGTGTTCGATTACCGGCCGGGTTGGGGATTTTCTCTACCCGGTGACTGGGTGTTTCTCTTGACGTAATCATTTCATCATCATAATCATCATTCGTGACAATGGCTAAATTGCACGGTGGAAAAAAATGGGACCGTGTAAAACCTGAGACTTCTTATGGGCACTGATGACCGCGCAGTTGAGCACCCTACAACCAAAACATCACTATCACATCTGAGAAGAAGAGGTCTTAACAGACAGTGAGACAGGTAAAAGAACAACAAACGCCAAAGAAATAGATTGAAAGAAGTAACTGAAAACCTAAATGAGAATCGTCAGATGGGTGTTTGAACGACTGTGTATTAACTTCATAAACAGAAAATAATGGCTGGCTCTAACAGCAAAAAGTAGAGGCCTAGGTCAATGCATCTAACGGCACAAAGATGCTGATTTGCGTAAGAACTGCATCACAGTTGGCATCTTTCTCCATAACTGACGCACTTTGCGATCGAAACGTACGAAAAGCAACCAAGGAAATGTACGAGAACGCTTGCATGCACTCTGTTGATTTCACAAAAGAACCTATCTAGGAATGCAGTCCCTAACACACTTCTTCTTCTTATCTACTGCTCTCTAACGTATAGCTGTCTCGCTCCTTATCGAACAACAATCAATAAAATTTTTTGTTCCGTTTGAATACCTAAATCATTTAAATATGACATTTATGAATATGTGGTAATTAACTCTAACTTAACCATCATCTTCTTCAAGAAAAATGCACGTCTTCTGGTTTTTAATAACATACCACACGCAGAATTCTGGTTTTCATTGCAGATACATATTCTTAATTATCGATATATTAGTAGTAGTAGTAGCATTATTCATCAATAGATCTCTTTTTACAAGAATACTTTATATATTTATATATATTATAAATTATATATTATATATTTACGAGGATACATTATAAAAGATTGTTACAGATTTTGAAGTTAAGAAAACATTACACAAATTTTTTGGAGAAAAATGATAAATCAATGAATGTGCCCACCGTTTTATAGGACAAATGTGTTCCCACACGAACCAGAGTGATAAGCGTCGTAAAAAAACGAAAAAAAAATTTGCACTGTGTCGAGCACACTTTACAAATACTGCATTTTTACAATTATCACCGTTGCACTGCTATCTGAACCAAATAGAATTGATCTGGAGCAAAGTCAAGGGATTTGCCGCGAGAAATAACACGACATTTAGTTCAAATGGCTCTAAGCTCTATGGGACTTAACATCTGAGGTCATCAGCCCCCTAGACTTAGAACTACCTAAACCTAACTACCCTAAGGACATCACACACATCCATTCCCGAGGCAGGATTCGAAACTGCGACCGAAGCAGCAGCGCGGTTCCGAACTGAAGCCCGTAGTACTGCTCGGCCACAGCGGCCGGCACTTCTGCTCCACGTGGAACGAAACCCAATGAGGTTCCAGCAAACGCGGAAGAATACATAGTGTGATGTTTACATGAGGTTTATCCTTATGATGAACGGAGTACTGGATTTCAGTCGAATTTTCGTCGACGCTGCTTTTGTCGGCTAAACCAGTATCTACTACCGCAGAGTGAAGGAGCAGACAAGCTGAAACCTATCCTGGTAGGTGGACAGATTGCTTAAAGGATAGTATGAGCACAATCGGCCCCGCTGCCACATTCGCCTAACTACACTCCTGGAAATTGAAATAAGAACACCGTGAATTCATTGTCCCAGGAAGGGGAAACTTTATTGACACATTCCTGGGGTCAGATACATCACATGATCACACTGACAGAACCACAGGCACATACACACAGGCAACAGAGCATGCACAATGTCGGCACTAGTACAGTGCATATCCACCTTTCGCAGCAATGCAGGCTGCTATTCTCCCATGGAGACGATCGTAGAGATGCTGGATGTAGTCCTGTGGAACGGCTTGCCATGCCATTTCCACCTGGCGCCTCAGTTGGACCAGCGTTCGTGCTGGACGTGCAGACCGCGTGAGACGACGCTTTATCCAGTCCCAAACATGCTCAATGGGGGACAGATCCGGAGATCTTGCTGGCCAGGGTAGTTGACTTACACCTTCTAGAGCACGTTGGGTGGCACGGGATACATGCGGACGTGCATTGTCCTGTTGGAACAGCAAGTTCCCTTGCCGGTCTAGGAATGGTAGAACGATGGGTTCGATGACGGTTTGGATGTACCGTGCACTATTCAGTGTCCCCTCGACGATCACCA
The DNA here is from genome assembly GCF_021461395.2 of Schistocerca americana. Taxonomy (NCBI): domain Eukaryota; kingdom Metazoa; phylum Arthropoda; class Insecta; order Orthoptera; family Acrididae; genus Schistocerca; species Schistocerca americana. Next base: position 54,631,620 of record NC_060127.1, read on the forward strand.
GTGGTGTACGGCCAGTGTAGGAGATCGCTCCCCACACCATGATGCCGGGTGTTGGCCCTGTGTGCCTCGGTCGTATGCAGTCCTGATTGTGGCGCTCACCTGCACGGCGCCAAACACGCATACGACCATCATTGGCACCAAGGCAGAAGCGACTCTCATCGCTGAAGACGACACGTCTCCATTCGTCCCTCCATTCACGCCTGTCGCGACACCACTGGAGGCGGGCTGCACGATGTTGGGGCGTGAGCGGAAGACGGCCTAACGGTGTGCGGGACCGTAGCCCAGCGTCATGGAGACGGTTGCGAATGGTCCTCGCCGATACCCCAGGAGCAACAGTGTCCCTAATTTGCTGGGAAGTGGCGGTGCGGTCCCCTACGGCACTGCGTAGGATCCTACGGTCTTGGCGTGCATCCGTGCGTCGCTGCGGTCCGGTCCCAGGTCGACGGGCACGTGCACCTTCCGCCGACCACTGGCGACAACATCGACGTACTGTGGAGACCTCACGCCCCACGTGTTGAGCAATTCGGCGGTACGTCCACCCGGCCTCTCGCATGTCCACTATACGCCCTCGCTCAAAGTCCGTCAACTGCACATACGGTTCACGTCCACGCTGTCGCGGCATGCTACCAGTGTTAAAGACTGCGATGGAGCTCCGTATGCCACGGCAAACTGGCTGACACTGACGGCGGCGGTGCACAAATGCTGTGCAGCTAGCGCCATTCGACGGCCAACACCGCGGTTCCTGGTGTGTCCGCTGTGCCGTGCGTGTGATCATTGCTTGTACAGCCCTCTCGCAGTGTCCGGAGCAAGTATGGTGGGTCTGACGCACCGGTGTCAATGTGTTCTTTTTTCCATTTCCAGGAGTGTATCTATTACTGTGCGGGGTTATCTCTTCTTAGGAGCTTGTTGCTCGCTGCCGTAATTCGTTGCTTGTTACGGTTATACCCATTTCTGCTTAGAGAAGATTTTTACACGATGCGACTGATCGAGAACATTTTTACACATTAGCGACTTATTGTTTGGCGACACCCCCCCTCTCCGCCCTTTTCACTCGTACGTTCTCACCCGCATCAATTTTCGTTACTAATTGCAGCATACAAATCTCGCTTTGGGGAGCCAGGAGAGCTGCAAGCGGCCGCTACTGGCTGCACAACTTTTGAACTGCGGACAGCCCTATGTTGGTTATGTGAAACTGCGGATAGGAGTAATAAACCGGGGACATGTGAACTGCGGGCAGAGGATTAGTTAGCCAGTTAGCGTTAACCACGAGGATGATGGTTGATTGTCTTCCATATTCGCCACCCAAATTACAACTAAAACATCAGTCTGCTTACGTATAAATGTTTCCTTCTGAACAGTCTTTCTTTTTTTGTCGCGTGGCACCCATGTCTTTCACGGAATCTCCGGAAAACGGTAGACAGAACTATGGACAGAATAAAACGAACCGCGCAGTTTAGAATGGAAAGCTTCGCAACTTTTGGTGGTGCGGTTGGATATGGGCGAGTGTTCAGCCCAGATAGTTGCCGGAAACAAGGCTTCAGGGGATGTATACATGTCACAAACGTAGCCGGTAAATTTTACTATTGCAGGTTTCTGCTTCAACACGTTCTCCCCATCTTGCCGCACTCACTCACCAGGGATAACTGCCGTGAAATCATGAGTGAAGGACTGCATCACCTCAATCTGGACTCAACAAAGGCAGCCCGAAGAAGTTTTTCAAGTAATAACTCTCTGGCGTGTTGTGACTTATCTGTGCTAGATATTGGACATGATGAAATGGGAATGTGACATGAGTCATGAGTAAATAAAAGAGTACAAAACTGAGTGGATGAGCAGAACGACGTGTTTCTGGAACGTTCGCAGTTCACAAGTTGCGACAGAGAAAGTCGAGAGGCGATTATCGGACTTGTCGATAAGCCGGTAAGCCGGCTCTGTCCGCGGCTCACATGCCATCGTAATGAGGTGGAGCCCGGTGTGCGCAGTTCAAATGCGACCACTGATTGTGATAGCCCTGTGTATAAATCTAACAGTCGTGGCATCTCTGGCACCAATCCAGCTGGTCCTCCCCCTCTCCCCCCCTCCCCCATTCAGCGATTTGTGTCGCTTGGGCCTAAAACCGGACCTGTTGATTCCACAGATAATTTTCGTAACAAATCTTATCGTCCGGTACAAAAGCGAAATGACGGTCTCTGCACATACTCCGTGTGCTTCAGTTTGATAAATAATCAGTTCTGTGCCACCTCTCTTTCATTGTTCAGAATTTTACTGAAAGCTAGCACGTCCTTCATGAAGGCTCCCAAGAGTATAATACATTTTTGTGGACTCGTTCCTGTGTACACATCACTTTCCATGCACTACAAGTTAGCGCCTCTTCTGGGGCAGACACAACTTTCCAAGTACATTTCGAAAAATGAAGAAACCGCAAAACAGTTGCTTAATCCACAATTCTTTATTGCATACACATGTCGTTACATAACAGTTAAAATTCCATCATTTAATGTAAAAAAATAAAATCACTTAATCAACTGAAATCATCCTCGTCCCAGTGCTCTCTTGGAACCAAAGGATAGTTTTCTTGTTTGCATTCCTGGTCGTGCAGCGCGGGGCAGTGTTTGTTATGGGATTTGGCCCTTTTGTCCTTTTGACCCGCCACCCATCCCCCCCCCCCCCCACTCCCCCATGAACCGTGGACCTTGCCGTTAGTGGGGAGGCTTGCGTGCCTCAGGGATACAGATAGCCGTACCGTAGGTACAACCACAACGGAGGGGATCTGTTGAGAGGCCACACAAACGTGTGGTTCCTGAAGAGGGGCAGCGGCCTTTTCAGTATTGGCGTGTCATATGTACGAGGGTAATCCCAAAAGTAAGGTCTCCTATTTTTTTTTTATAAGTACTTAGACCTGTTTGTTTCTACAATGGTTTGGATCGGTGTACAGCTTGCACATTTAGCTATTCTTCAACATAATCACCATTTCTGTCGATGCATTTTTGTAGACGTTGTGGCATTTTTTGTATGCCCATGTCGTACCACCTCGGCGCCATGCTGATCAGAAAGTTATGAACCTCTTCTTTCATCTCGTCGTCGGAGCTGAATCACTTTCCGGCCAAATGTTCTTTTAATCTAAGGAGCATGTGGGTGGGTGATTGTGTTCCACTGAACCTGTTGCGGGAGAGCAACGGTTTGCCGAGCGAGTTGTGGGCGAGCGTTGTCATGGAGAATGTGTACGCCCTTGCTCAACATTCCTCTTCTCCGGTTCTGAATTGCCCGTTTGAGTTTTTTCAGAGTCTCACAGTACCTGTCACCGTTAATTGTGGTCCCAGCGATTCAGTTCCGACAACGATGTGAAAGAAGAGGTTCATAGCATTCTAAACAGCATGGCGGCGCGCTGGTATGACCTGGGCATACAAAAACTGCCACAGCGTCTCCAAAAATGCATCGACAGAAATGGTGACTATGTCGAAAAATAACTAAATGTTCAAGCTGTAAACTGATGTAAACCATTGCAGAAATAAACAGGTCTATGTACTTTTAAAAAAATAGGAGACCTTACTTTTGGATTACCCTCGTATTATTTGATTCCAAGAAGGTCATTACTCACAGCATATTTAACATTAGCAATTATCTCTATTAATCAACAATACCACAATGAGAGCATAATCATAGCATTACCAAGTGCTAGCTAACTACACTGCTGGCCACCGTAAATGCAACACCCTGAAGGAAGCATCCGAATCAAGTGAAATTTACACCATGGGTTTGCAGCGATGAGATATGCAACTGATTAGAATTTCAGCGCAGACGCACATCACGCGCGCCTGTGGCGCCACCTCATAGCGCCATTTAAGGCTTGGCGATTTCGACGAGTGTACGTTCGGCACGTGTGTTTACCTTGTGGTTGTTTAAAAAAAAATGGCTCTGAGCACTATGGGACTCAACTGCTGAGGTCATTAGTCCCCTAGAACTTAGAACTAGTTAAACCTAACTAACCTAAGGACATCACAAACATCCATGCCCAAGGCAGGATTCGAACCTGCGACCGTAGCGGTCTTGCGGTTCCAGACTGCAGCGCCTTTAACCGCACGGCCACTTCGGCCGGCGTGGTTGTTTCACAAGACGATCAGTTATGGCTCGTAGACAACAGCGAACATCGTTTGATCAAGTATCCGAGTTCGACAGAGGAAGGATAGTGGCTTACCGAGATTGTGGATTATCATACAGAGAAATCGCTAGTCGTGTTGGACGAAACCAAACAACTGTAATGCGGATATGTGACCGTTGGATGCAGAAGGGTACGACGGACCGACGTGGTCGATCGCATTCACCTCGGTGCACCACTGCACGTGCTGATAGGTAAATTGTGCGCATGGCAATGACGGATCGCTCAGTGACATCCCGAACCATAGCAGAGCACATTGCGTCTGTAACGCATCATCCAGTGTCTGCGCGTACCATTCGACGCCGTTTACGGCAGAGTGGTCTGTCCGCAAGACGTCCATTGCTTCGTCTACCATTGACGCAGAACCACAGACGTCTCCGTCGCCAATGGTGTGATGACAGACGGATGTGGACGGCAGAATGGAATGACATTGTCTTTACTGACGAGGCACGCTTCTGTCTGCAGTACCACGATGGTCGGATTCGAGTGTGGAGACACCGTGGAGAGAGGATGCTGGACAGCTGCATTATGCACCGCCACACTGGTCTTGCACCGGGTATTATGGTATGGGGCGGTATTGGATATTACTCTCGCACGCTTCTAGTACGCATTGCCGGTACTTTAAATAGCCGGCGCTACATATCCGAGGTGCTGGAGCCAGTTGTCCTTCCTTACCTTCAGGGCTCGGCCACAGCCATATTTCAACAGGATAATGCGCCACCACACGTGGCACGCATTGTCCAAGGGTTCTTCGTCAATAACCAGATTGAAGTGCTTCCCTGGCCGGTTCGCTCTCCGGATCTTTCGCCGATAGAAAACATGTGGTCCATGGTTGCTCAACGAGTGACCTAGATTACATCCCCAGCTGCCACACCAGATGATCTTTGGCAACGTGTGGAAGCTGCTTGGGCTGCTGTACCCCAGGAACACATCCAACGTCTCTTTGACTCAATGCCGAGACGTGTGGCAGCGGTGATCTCCAACAATGGCGGCTACTCTGGCTACTGATTCTGGCAGGAACCACATGTCACAGACGTCTGTAAACGTAATCATTTGATACTTGGTCAACATGTTATCTACAAAATAAATTTTGTTGTGCTACGTCTTGTCTTTCTTGGTGTTGCATTTATGGTGGCCAGCAGTGTAGTTGCGCGCCCGCTTTGTGCAGGGATGGCAGCGGTCTGCTTTTCACGTCTTCTCTTATCGAGCTGCAAGGTTCCACATCAAAAACCATTGAGCTTTTAAATTGATTCTGAGGGTTAATGCGTTTCAATCACGTAGTGCAATGTGGGATGGTTGCCGTATATTATTGATGGAACTGATGTATAGTGTTGCAAGATTGCGCCTCTCAAATTGTTTGATTTTCCTGTGTAGACATGCAATTGCTCACATTGGCGTAAATAGCAGCGCTTGGGCGCCATCTGTTCCTTATTAGTGAATGCTACATGCCTCAGCTGTATTTCTAGACTTTGTAAATTCTTATAAAATGATATTAATTAACTTTTACTGATGCCAGTAGTTTATATGCTGTAAATTGTCAAAAATGTTTCACAGACAAATGGATCCAGCACCAATCAGCGCCTTCTCCCACTATATTAATTTCGACCACACATTGTTTTGAAAGAAATACCTTTTGCAAAACATTGTGAAGTGATTTTCATGTTTACTGATGAAATTATTTTATATGATCTAATGATGAAAATTGTGGCTGTTAACAAAACAAAATGAGATGTGTACGAAGTATGCAGCGCCGTCCAGCGATTTAGTCTACTACGTTTCCAAAATTTTCCTTGGTAGCAGTTTGCACTTGTCTCGTGATTGGGAATGTTGACGTGATACAATTTTATATGATTGACTTAACACTAGCAAGCGAGAATGCCATATTCTAGTGGTGAAAGGTAACTTATTATCATATCTTCTGATACCGGTTTTGTGTTTGTAGCCTGTGAAAATGACGGAATATCGAAACGCGTGCGGTGGTTTTGGAAATAAAAAAAGGTGCGGACAACACATAAGAAAAGTTATTATAGTGAGTTAAGGAAATCTTAACTTCACAATCTTAAGTCTCATCAGAATGTCGTTTTAGCACCCCTAGACCTAAAGTTAAAAAATTTAAAAAATTTTGTTCTTGCATACTTGTTAAAAACTACACCTTTTTGCTTATACCGACTCACATCTTAGTTTTTTGTGAATACACAATCCAATTGATTGTGTGTGGCACTGAATAATTTCTTAACTTGGTCTAGTCTTGAGTATACTCTTACTGTGAGGTTTATATGTTTTTTAATGGCAATCGAGAAATGATTGTTAGGTAGGACACAGGACTTCACTACACAGACCACATTTGGCTCACAAGTACTTCATGTCTTGCTAATGCTTAATGTTTTGCGCATGTTCGTGTTCCAGATATTATTTGTTTTATTAAATTAGCTTTTTGTCATAAGGATATCCTGATAAACTGTAAATAATATGTATTAGAACAAGGCATCTTTGTGTAGCGTTTGTCGTTGGTTTGTTGAATGTAACTGAAAAACTGGCCCTTAATATTGCTACACCAAGAAGAAATGCAGATGATTAACAGGTACTCATTGGACAAATATATTATACTAGAACTGACACGTGATTACATTTTCACGCAATTTGGGTGCATAGATCATGAGAAATTAGTACCCAGAACAACCACCTCTGGCCGTAATAACGGCCTTGATACGCCTAGGCATTAAGTCAAACAGAGCTCGGATGGCGAGTACAGGTACAGCTGCCCATGCAGCTTCAACACTATACCACAGTTCATCAAGAGTAGTGCCTGGCGTATTGTGACGAGCCAGTTGCTCGTCCACCATTGACCAGACGTTTCCAATTGGTGAGAGATCTGGAGAATGTGCTGGCCAGGGCAGCAGTCGAACACTTTCTGTATCCAGAAAAGCCCGTACAGAACCTCCAACATGCGGTCGTGCATTATCCTGCGGAAATGTAAGGTTTCGCAGGGATAGAATGAAGGGTAGAGCCACGGGTCGTAACACATCTGAAATGCAACGTCCACTGTTCAAAGTGCCGTCAATGCGAACAAGAGGTGACCGAGACGTGTAACCAGTGCCACTCCATACCATCACGCTGGGTGATACGCCAGTATGGTGATGACGGATACACGCTTTCAATGTGCGTCCACCGCGATGTCGCCAAACACGGATGTGACCATCGTGATGCTGTAAACAGAACCTGGATTCATCCGAAAAAATGACGTTTTGCCATTTGTGCACCCACGTTCGTCGTTGAGTACACCATCGCAGGCGCTCCTGTCTGTGATGCAGCGTCAAGGGTAACCGCAGCTGCTGCAAACGTCGTCGAACTGTTCATGCAGGTGGTTGTTGTCTCGCAAACGTCGCCATCTGTTGACTCAGGGATCGAGACGTGGCTGCACGATCCGTTGCAGCCGTGCGCATAGGATGCCTGTCATCTCGACTGCTAGTGATACGAGGCCGTTGGGATCCAGCACGGCGTTCTGTATTACCCTCCTGAACCCACCGATTCCATATTCTACTAACAGTCATTGGATCTCGACCAACGCGAGCAACAATGTCGCGATACGATAAACTGCAATCGCGATAGGCTACAATCCGACCTTGATCAAAGTCGGAAACGTGATAGTACGCATTTCTTCTCCTTACACGAGGCATCACAACAACATTTCACCAGGCAACGCCGGTCAGCTGTTGTCTGTGTATGAGAAATCGCTTGGAAACGTTCCTCATGTCAGCACGTTGTAGTTGTCGCCACCGGAGCCAACCTTGTGTGAATGCTCTGAAAAGCTAATCATTTGCATATCACAGCATCTGATTCCTGTCGGTTAAATTTCGCGTCTGTAGCACGTCATCTACGTGGTGTAGCAATTTTAATAGCCAGTAGTGTATTTGTCCTCTAAGATACATTACGTGGCGCGAGTCCAGCCAATGCGGAGGGATGTGACGAAAGATTTTTGGCTGCTTTTGGCCACTTCGTCAGCCGCAGCCACATCTTCAAATACCAGACGCTCACTCTACCGACTGACAACGGTGGACTGAATCTCACAGACGTGTACAATAAAGCACAAGCATTGTATGTCTGTAAAACATATGAACTGTGGAAGCGGTGAGTCAACAGAGTTGCCGCATTTCTGTTAAATGAAATAGCACCGGCCAGCCAATTTACGTTCATCATATCCCAAATGGACCCAAAACATTTCTCCCGAGAAAGATGTCATCAAAGTCAAGAAAGACTACCAAAACTTAGTAAACCTTCAGACAAAGAACATCACAGAACAAAAATACGTCGGTCACTCTTGGCGTGATATCTGAAGGAACATACACCGCCCGCATTTACCAACAAAAGTGTGGTCATTGTGGTATCATTTTGTGAATAGGAAATTTCCAACGAACTCCAGACTACATTCCATTCATCTGGCGGATTCCGCTTTGTGTACCGCTTGCAACCTGATTGACACAGGTGAACATCAATTTGTCTGTGGAAATGCAAATAACAGTTCGTTGTCAATCAGAAAAAAAAAGCATCTGTGCAGAGAATACCGCCGTATTTGATAACAACGTACCTTTTATACCCGGAGGAAGAACTATACCTCGCCTCGAAGAACAATGTCGTCAACTGGTGGAAGGAAAGAATGGCTCTGAGCACTATGGGACTTAACTTCTGAGGTCATCAGTCCCCTAGAACTTAGAACTACTTAAACCTAACTAACCTAAGGACATCACACACATCCATGCCCGAGGCAGGATTCGAACCTGCGACCTTAGCGGTCGCGCGGTTCCAGACTGTAGCGCCTAGAACCGCTCGGCCACCCCGGCCGGCAACTGGTGGAAGGGATTCGTGGTATTTTACCTACTGTCCAGTGAAGAAAGGAGCGAAGGAGATTTTTGGACGTACATCCCTGACCAGCTTCACAAGCTACTACGCATCAACAATTACTATGATATATACGCCAACTTCCTCAGAACAACCGTCATGTGAACTCCGATTTTTGATGATGCGGTTCAGAACATGGAAAAACGAGAGAAAATCTGATCTATGAAAAACACTTACGATCAATCGACAGACATCACTTTCAAGAAATGTTTTGTTTTCGCAAAGGATTCCAGTAATGTAGAAGATTATCTTTATGCGTATGTCACTATAATAAGCAATTTTATAATGTTGTTGCAACTATTTATGAATTAAAAAAGTTCAGCAAAAGAAGAGTGGACAGCGCGCCGGCTTGTCATGCTGAGGGGCCCGGGTTCGATTCTCGACCGGGCTGGAGATTTTCTCTGCTCAGCGACTGGGTGTTTGTGTCGCCTGCATCATCATCGACGCGCAAGTCGCCGAAGTGGCGTCAGAGCAAAAGACTTCCACCCGTCAATCAGGTCCACCCGCCGGTGGGCTCTCGCCACACGCCTTTTTTTTTTTACTAAAACACTCAAGCAGTTTTTGGATTGAACGCCTGTAGAAAACTACTGCTTGGGAGAAAAAGACATCGTCAGTCTAAGTTTAAAGTTCACTTTCGTGCACAAAGAAATTGTATTGATAGTGGTTCGATAAGGAGTCAGAAAGATAAACGTTTCAGAGCACTAGATAAGAGGGAGAAGTGCGATAGAGATATCTTTGCAGCCAAAGTCGTAGATAGGTTCTTTTGTGAAATCAGCAGAGTGTAGGCGGATGTTCTCGTGTATCTGCAACACTAGTTGCGGTTTCCTCGGCCGCTTTTCCTACTTCACGACCGCAGAGCTCCACAGTTATGGAGAAAAATGCCAACTGCTCTTCTTAGCACAAAACATCTTTATGCCACTAGATGCATAACGCTACGTTCTGAGGATTCCACTGGTCTATGCTTCTATTTTCGCCTGTTAGCGTCCACCATTATTTCCTGTTTATGAATTTAACACACAGTGGTTCAAATCCCTATCCGACCATCCTGATTTAGGTTTTCCGTTATTTCCTTAAATCGATTTTATTTCTCGTTCGTTGTTCGACTGTCAGTCGATCTGTTAAGACGTCTCTTTCTCGCGAACGGGCCGAGGTATCGAAATTTATGGAAAGTACTAATGTCTACGATTCTTCGACGGCGTAAAAAATTTAGGCTTTTAAATCAGTGCAGTCAGTAGATACGGCCATATAGGTCACATATTTTGATACTCGCAAACTCAGTCGTCATATCCTATAGATGAAATTAATGATATGTCGTGTGGCGAGGGCCTCCCGTCGGGTAGACCCGTTCGCCTGGTGCAAGTCGTTTGCTTTGACGCCACTTCGGCGACTTGCGCGTCGATGAGGATGAAATGAGGATGATGAAGACGACAGAAGCACTCAGTCACTGAGCGGAGGAAGTCTCCAACCCAGCCGGGAATCGAACCCGGTCCCCCTGGCATGACAAGCCTGTCGGCCCTGGTGGTCCAGCGATAAAAGGAGTGCCTGGAAATCGAAAGGTCGTGGGGTCGATTCACAATCGGATCGTGGGCTTTCCAATCTTCCTTTTCAGCCCCGTTTCACATCCCAGCGATGCGAGAAATCGACAGAAACAAGAGGTGATTCGGATTTCTCTCTAAACGTTTGGTCTCTTTCCCCTGGTTGGATAACTGGTAAATGTTAGGGACACGGAAGTCGCCGAAGTGGCATCCAACTGAAGCACTTGCACCTGGGCACTCAGCTGCACAAATTTTTTGTACTGCGAATAGACCATCAGAGGATCACTTTCCAATTTCAGTTCTTCCTTCTTTATTCTTTTATTTTCTTCCAGTATGCTTTCATCTGTTCACTGTGTTTCTTTTTCCTGTCTTCAGAGCATTTTCAACCAGTCTTTTTAACTATCCTGCCTTAGAATCTTTCAATTTTCAATACTTCTTCCGAAAACACTTCTGTGTTGTTTATATATTCGGTTTTTATATTGTTTCTTGCTAAATCCTTTCTTACTTCGTTGACCCACCATGTTGTGGACTTCTTACCCCACAAATATTTGAAAATCTTTTCTTTGACAGTACGTTTGAAATATTTTCCATATTTTGGTATATTTCAGCAATACTTCGTAATTTCCAATCTTCTATTGTGTTTAATGGTCCTAATATTTTCCTTATAATGCTCCTTTCTAGTAGTTTTATCTAAATTAAGCCAGGCATTCCCTTGCGCCGGCCGTTGTGGTCGAGCGGTTCTAGGCGCTTCAGTCTGGAACAGCGCGACCGCTACAGTCGCAGGTTCGAATTCTGCCTTGGACATGGATGTGTGTGATGTCCTTAGGTTAGTTAGGTTTAAGTAGTTTTAAGTTCTAGGAGACTGATGACCTCAGATGTTAAGTCCCATAGTGCTCAGAGCCGTTTGAACCATTCCCTTACATCTAGGCAGTCTGGCTTCACTACTGCGTTGTAATGCATTATTTTTGCATTTTCGGATAGGCTATTTTTATTGTAGAGTCTTTGGTGATACCATATGCTCTCCCCATTCTCTGCAACCTTTCCTGTAGTGTAGATTTTTCCGGAGCATTTTCTTGGATTATCTCCCCTAGATATTTGAATTTTTTACCAACTCTATTTGGTCAATATCTGTTTTCTGGAATTTTTGAGCATTCAGCACGAAATTATTATTATTATTATTATTATTATTACTAATATGTCGCCCGACAAGACACAGTCAAGGCGCTAAGGATGAAGATATCGACTTAGTCTCGGCCAATTTTCGGGCGAGTAGAATCCGCCAATGACCTGAAGACAACGGACAGAAGCCTACTGGGAAGGCAGAAGAGCAGTTCTCGCCTACTTGGATACAGATCATCGTCCAGGGCTGACAGACAGGGAACGTCGGTTAGTGAACTCTTACAAGTGAACAGACAGCTGTAATTGCATTTGCTATGTAATATGAGGTTCACCTACCATTATTTGCACTTAGATATTGAAGGCCTTTTTGTGTTATATTACATGCAGTGTTGCAGACTTAATTATTCAACAAGTCACAAAGATAAGTAAACCTTTTAACTCATTTGTGTGACTTTGTTACTAATTTGTTGGAGTGTTGTAGAACCTTCGTTCTCCTATCCTGTTACATGACCCTGGGGCATAGCTATGTAATAGTGGCAGGGAGAAATTGTCTTAGCGGTGTACTGCACCAGAAGCCGTTTCACGAACCCACAAACTTAGCCTGCCGTAGCAACAGTGGCAACTCGGCCTTCACAGCAGTAACGACGAGGCCTTTACAAAAGTTGGCGACGAGGGTTTACAAAAATTATTATTATTATTATTCTCATCTACGAAATTTGTACGGAACCCTGAGTGATGGAGATCTACTCGCACTTGTCCGATTTTCTTAGGTAAACTTTACCCCGATGGATTACGTACATCAATACTCTTCGTGATATGACTTCACTGATTACAAAATCAAGTGAAATGCACGCTTCGGGTAGCCAAACAGCTAGTGATCATCGATTTGGACGAGCAAGAAAATTAATGTTTCGTACAGGTTGCAATAAAATTCCAGGAAAACAGAACTTTACGACACAGTCAGGAACGAGTGCTCTGTGTAGGTTGGTGGTGCGCTGAAATGATTACAGCTACGTACGTCTACGACAATAGGCGTCGTGCTAAAAGCCAGGCAAGACAAAAGATTTTCGTAGTGACATTTCAGTTTCAGTCTACCCGCTATTGGCGAAAATTTTTGATAGCTGGCATTTGATTGTGCTTGGTTAAGTCTGATTAGGTGCTTGGTTCGAATTCACGACCAAAACAAAAATTTATGCTGTGTCATTTGAAGTTTAAACCAGCGCACACTTTGTTACTTGTGATTGAAACGATGTTTAAGATCATTCATAATTAGTTGCTAGGAACAATAGTTGCTCGATTCGAGGCCCAGGTGTTAGTCCAGTACAAATTCGATATAATGTCAAGTTCATATTTGCTTTTTAAAATGTCATTTACTGTAATAAATGGTTCAAATGATTCTGAGCACTATGGGACTCAACTGCTGAGGTCATTAGTCCCCTAGAACTTAGAACTAGTTAAACCTAACCAACCTAAGGACATCACAAACATCCATGCCCGAGGCAGGATTCGAACCTGCGACCGTAGCGGTCTTGCGGTTCCAGACTGCAGCGCCTTTAACCGCACGGCCACTTCGGCCGGCTGTAATAAATCTCAGTTTACAAGCGTAATGACTGTGTCACCTCTGAAATCGTATTTTCTGATTTTTCCTTTATTGTGATGTTAATTTGTATCTATATTGATAAGTATACAGCGCAGTTATTCCTTGTGGTCGCTTGTAGTAATCATTTTGTTCAGTCAAACTGGTGTACCGAAAAGAGAGCACAAGACCTGCAACCTGCAAGACAGTTTCGTCATGTGGGCTGCATACGAAGAAGGCGAAACGCAATTCAGGTCGTTCGGATGCTGTTCAGCATGACAGTACATTACTCATGCATCTGCCTGTGAAGCTGTTTACAACTGGTGCAACTTCCGTAAAGTTAGTGCAAGACGTGTGCCAACACAACTCAATAAGGAGCATAAGCGCAATCGTGTGAGGATCTGTCACTCGTTACAATTCTGTCATGCTAACAGAAGAATAAGGAGCATAAGCGCAATCGTGTGAGGATCTGTCACTCGTTACAATTCTGTCATGCTAACAGAAGAATAAGGAGCATAAGCGCAATCGTGTGAGGATCTGTCACTCGTTACAATTCTGTCATGCTAACAGAAGAATAAGGAGCATAAGCGCAATCGTGTGAGGATCTGTCACTCGTTACAATTCTGTCATGCTAACAGAAGTAAATGGTTTTGAAACGAATCGTCAGTGGAGATGAAACATTGCTTCATGGCTTTGAATTAGAGAGTAAATGCCAGAGCGTGAAGTCAACCACAGGTTTCTGGACAAAGGGAAAAAAGTCAACAATCTGCAGGAAACATGATGCCCACAGTGTTTTTGGGAGCACATTCTTGAACATTACTCGGAAATGTGGTCCTCAGTAAAGACTCACATTACAGCGATATGCTTTGGAATGTTTTGAGCCTCTTTATTTTTTTGGTCCGCTTAAAGATGAATTAAGATAGACATGTATTTATGATAAATAGGTCCTTGGGCAAGACGTGTTTTTGCGGACTATAGCACGGGAAATTGTGTGTCGATTAACATGCACAAATGCCATTTTAGAACAACTATCGAACTAAAAGCCTAAGACGCAGCATTTAAAGTTTATTGCTTAGAAGGGAATGGTCCAATCCGACTTGTCGATGCATACCCTGAAATTTTTTATACAGGAAGAATACGCCGAAAGAAAGACCTTGTCAAGATTTTAGCTGCTAAGATATACTACAGGCTTTTTTAAGAAATGTGGAAAATTACCAAATTAGTAGCTCACTAGGCGGCTGTAGGCATGTACACCCTTACCGGAGCACGGACTGCGCATGCGCAACACGGCAGGCCCATATCCTTGGCTGAGGGTGCATCGGCAAACAAATAACACGACACGGCGCGTTCATACACTCCTGGAAATGGAAAAAAGAACACATTGACACCGGTGTGTCAGACCCACCATACTTGCTCCGGACACTGCGAGAGGGCTGTAAAAGCAATGATCACACGCACGGCACAGCGGACACACCAGGAACCGCGGTGTTGGCCGTCGAATGGCGCTAGCTGCGCAGCATTTGTGCACCGCCGCCGTCAGTGTCAGCCAGTTTGCCGTGGCATATGGAGCTCCATCGCAGTCTTTAACACTGGTAGCATGCCGCGACAGCGTGGACGTGAACCGTATGTGCAGTTGACGGACTTTGAGCGAGGGCGTATAGTGGGCATGCGGGAGGCCGGGTGGACGTACCGCCGAATTGCTCAACACGTGGGGCGTGAGGTCTCCACAGTACGTCGATGTTGTCGCCAGTGGTCGGCGGAAGGTGCACGTGCCCGTCGACCTGGGACCGGACCGCAGCGACGCACGGATGCACGCCAAGACCGTAGGATCCTACGCAGTGCCGTAGGGGGCCGCACCGCCACTTCCCAGCAAATTAGGGACACTGTTGCTCCTGGGGTATCGGCGAGGACCATTCGCAACCGTCTCCATGAAGATGGGCTACGGTCCCGCACACCGTTAGGCCGTCTTCCGCTCACGCCCCAACATCGTGCAGCCCGCCTCCAGTGGTGTCGCGACAGGCGTGAATGGAGGGACGAATGGAGACGTGTCGTCTTCAGCGATGAGAGTCGCTTCTGCCTTGGTGCCAATGATGGTCGTATGCGTGTTTAGCGCCGTGCAGGTGAGCGCCACAATCAGGACTGCATACGACCGAGGCACACAGGGCCAACACCCGGCATCATGGTGTGGGGGAGCGATCTCCTACACTGGCCGTACACCACTGGTGATCGTCGAGGGGACACTGAATAGTGCACGGTACATCCAAACCGTCATCGAACCCATCGTTCTACCATTCCTAGACCGGCAAGGGAACTTGCTGTTCCAACAGGACAATGCACGTCCGCATGTATCCCGTGCCACCCAACGTGCTCTAGAAGGTGTAAGTCAACTACCCTGGCCAGCAAGATCTCCGGATCTGTCCCCCATTGAGCATGTTTGGGACTGGATGAAGCGTCGTCTCACGCGGTCTGCACGTCCAGCACGAACGCTGGTCCAACTGAGGCGCCAGGTGGAAATGGCATGGCAAGCCGTTCCACAGGACTACATCCAGCATCTCTACGATCGTCTCCATGGGAGAATAGCAGCCTGCATTGCTGCGAAAGGTGGATATACACTGTACTAGTGCCGACATTGTGCATGCTCTGTTGCCTGTGTCTATGTGCCTGTGGTTCTGTCAGTGTGATCATGTGATGTATCTGACCCCAGGAATGTGTCAATAAAGTTTCCCCTTCCTGGGACAATGAATTCACGGTGTTCTTATTTCAATTTCCAGGAGTGTAGTTTGTGAAGCTAATTTCAGTTTTTGTTCATAGTTTCTCTCAAACAATTGTCCGCTGTTAGTGTTCACTCAGATCTGCAACTCATTTAGCCATAACAATTAGCAGTTGCTTTTGAGGCAGCACAAGTGTCAAGAATGGAGCTGAAACTGAATTGATATTCCTTGTGGCTAGCACTCAAGTGCAAACGCGGTTCTGCTTTATAAAATCTTAGTGAACTGTTTGAGTGGATGAAAGACTTACACTGGTGTCCAAAATTAAGGCAACAAACGGTCAACAGATGTCCGTACGATAGTGTTCTGCGCGGTTGTATTCCAGTCAACGGACAAGCACGCCAACCATGACGTCAGGGCACCTGTCAAACGGAGTAGTGTTTGCTGGGCAGTCCCACAAACACAGTCGCTGTGTACACAGACGGTGCAGTATGCCACAGAGAAGACGCCTAGCAGACGCTCTGCAGTAAAGGGCCATAGAAATAACGGAAACAGGACAATCGCAACTTGATGTGGCCCGATGGCTTAATGTGAATCGTTCTGTTGTTTCTCGGATATGGTGACAGTTTATTGAGAGCGAAACTGTATCCTGAAGACCAGGGCAGGGCCAACCACGTGTGAAATCGGAAAGAGTGGACCGTTAATTGGCCGTAAGGGTGTGACGATACCACCTTAGTACTGCATGGCAACTGGCATCTGACTTCAAAGCACCCACTGGACGTTTTGCATCGAGGCAAACGCTGTAGAACAGGCTTCGGCAGAGTAGTCTTTATTGTCGAAGGCCTGCTGTACGAGGTGCGGCTAGAAAAAACCGGACTGATGCTGGAAAAAACATTTATTTACAATTTCATGTTATCTCCTTCAATGTACTGTCCTCCTCGGTCTCTACACCGCTCCATACGAATTTTCCACTGTTCATAGCAATGCTGCAGATCATTTTCGGTAAGTCCATACATTACTTCCGTCGCTTTTTCTTTTACTGCTTCAACAGTCTCAAATCTAGTTCCTTTCAAAGCTGACTTGACTTTAGGGAAAAGAAAAAAGTCACAGGGGGCCAAATCAGGTGAGTAGGGTGGATGATCTAAGACGGGAATGTTGTGTTTTGCCAAAAACGTCTTCACTGACAACGCACTGTGAGCTGGGGCATTGTCTTGTTGAAGGATCCATGACTTTTTCTCCACAAATCGTTCCGTTTTCTCCATACTCGCTCACGTAGGGTAGCCAGGACGCTAATGTAGTAATGCTGATTCACTGTTTGTCCCTTTGGTACCCAATCAATGTGCACAATCCCTTTGATGTCAAAAAAACAATCATCATTGCCTTGAATTTCGATTTTGACATTCGTGCTTTTTTTTGTCGTGGAGAACCAGGAGTTTTCCAATGCATCGATTGGCGTTTAGTTTCGGGATCGTAAGTAAAAAACCACGATTCATCGCAAGTAATAACATTTTGTAAGAAGGTGGGATCACTTTCAATGTTTTCCAGGATGTCAGAACAAATCATTCTTCGGCGTTCCTTCTGTTCAATTGTGAGACACTTTGGAACCATTTTTGAACACACTTTGTTCATGTTGAAACTTTCATGAAGAATCTGCCTAACACTTTCCCTGTCAACTCCTGTTAACTCAGACACTGCTCTGATTGTTAAACGGCGATCTTGTCGAACAAGTTTACCGATTTTTTCAATGTTTGCATCAGTTTTTGCTGACAATGGTCTGCCAGTGCGAGTGTCATCACTGGTGTCTTCGCGGCCATCTTTAAATCGTTTAAACCACTCAAACACTTGTGTTCGCGATAAACAATCATCGCCGTACACTTGTTGTAACATTACAAACGTTTCACTTGCAGATTTTCCTAGTTTGAAACAAAATTTGATGTTAACACGCTGTTCTTTCTGTACACTCAACATTTTCCGACGCACAGACAAAACGTCAACTACTTAAAACAGACGCCACGGGCAGACTGAGTGCAGGAGGCAGATGAAACTCGAGCAGTAGGCGGAGCGAGAGTCACGTGACAGGCCACGCGACTTTCAGCCTTATTGCATTTGTTTTATTGTTTCACCAGTACTAGTCCGGTTTTTTTCTAGCCACACCTCGTATGTGTATCTCTAACGCATCTTCACAGAGGAAACGTCTAGAGTGGAGTCATCAATATGCCACATGGGCCGTCGAACAGAGGGCCAATATTCTTTTCACACATGATTCCCATTTGGTCTGGAGAGTGGTTCTCGACGGAATCACACCTGGAGGGAACGTGGAACACGATTTCGGGACCCAAATATTGTTCAAAGATACCGATATCGAGGAGGATTCTTAATGATGCGGGCAGGGATTATATTGACCTCTCGAACGTCTCTTCATGACTTTGTAGGGGTGAATCGGCAAGGTTTAACTGCTGTCAGCTGTGGTGACGAGATCTTGTGACCTCATGTACGGTTGTTACGAGGTGCTGTGGAATCAGACTTCGTACTGAAGGAACCTCATAGACCACAGCTGGTTGATTCTTTCTTGGAAACGGAAGATACTGACCGCCGGGCGTGGCCTGCTAGCTCTCCCGATTTGAGCCCCATAGGGTACGTCTGGGATACACTAAGGAGACAGGTTGCATCACGTCAGCATCCACCAACCACTCTCCCAGACTTGCAAATAGCTCTGCGGGAAGAATGGCCGCTATGGCTTCAATATGAGACTGATGACATCCTTTACAGCATACCCCGTCGTTTATCAGGCCTGTATTGCTGCCAGATGTGGTCACATCCTATAGTGAGCACATTAGCCATTTGTGGGAACGTGGTGCAAACCTGTAAAGTTGGAAAAAACGAAGAACATTTTTGTCTACCGTTATGCATGTTTCAGTTGTTTACGTTCTCCATTCATTACATTGCTTCTACTTTACTGTCACCTGTTTATAGTGTTTTCTGGTAAAATAAAATCAATCATGCAAAATTTCCTTTTGTTGCTTTAATTTTGGACACCAGTGTGTATGAAGTAAGAAATACGTGTCAAAATGAAACTCGCAGATCTATGAAAGAAAAACAGTCCGTAGGATTTACTGTACAGGGTGGTCACAAAGTCCCATTACCCCCATTAATAAATAATGTAAACACCTAAACTTGAATAAAGAATCTTCACAAAATTTCTTTAGAGCTGTTTTCTTCAGATATCAACAATGTAGAACTGCTCGTGACAAGCAGTGCACCGGAGGTCTACGAGACTGGGCCCTCCAAATTGCTATCGAGACGAACATTGCTGATTTCAAAGCTTATTCAACCTGGTTAAAAGCAGATGCAAGAAATCGCAAAAGAACGAACTTTACTTCAAGTAAAAATGAAGAGGAGATGTCCGAAAGAACAGACACCACATCCATATAAGTATGTAGTTCTGGCAATAGCCATGACCTCCTTCTTCTGTGCGGATGCACACATATTCCCCGAATTCTTACGGGACTTGGTAAGAATGTCTCCCACGAGTAATACGTGTGTTGGGGTGGGACACTACGAACGTAGTGTGTGGACATACAAGGTGAGAATGTGGGTCTCGCGGGAGGCGTGCGCAAGATAGTCCCTGCAGTCGCACAATCCTCTGTGCCCTCGGTGGCTCAGATGGATAGAGCGTCTGCCCTGTAAACAGGAGATCCCGGGTTCGGGTCTCTGTCGGGGCACACATTTTCACCTCTCCCCATTGATATGCATCAACGCCCGTCAGCAGCTGAAGGTATTAACACAATTCTAAAACAAGGAAATGTTTCAATCTTACTAAAATACAAATTGGTCATGAATTATTATATGCACTCTGCTACGGGAATTGTTGTAAAATGATGTGTGTGTGTGTAGTAAATACATTTCAAATATTAAAGTCACGACTGATGTAAGTCATCTATAATTTAAAATGAACCTCAGCCTTGATTTATTTTCCTCTGGTCACCTTTGTAAGAATTACGTATGCAACAGTTAAGCTATTGCAGTAGACTGCTTCCTATTCAAAATATTTATGATACGTGACATTATTGTATAGATTAGCTGCTTCAGATTTGCTTGTGTTACTCCGGATGTTAGCACTATGTGGCGCTACGCTCTCTTCTCACGGCTGATCGCAAGCTAGGCACGAAGGGCTGTACAAACAGCTGTCATAAGCGATTATTCGGCCGACAAAAACGACTAGCTTCAACAGTTTAAAAAAGATACTTGCAGTGTGTCTTAGCAGGTAAAATTTGGACAGTGCATTTCTTTCGTTTTATTGGTCCTGCGTAAAAAATTTCAGAGTGGGCTTCGACATGTCAGATGGGACCACTGTCTTGTTATTTTTCTTTTGTTTACTTCTTTGCAACTTGTTCCATTACAATATTTGTAATACTAAATTCCCTTGCTAAGCGCTAAGCGTAAAGAACTTTGGTGTATCATTTGTAACTGAATGAATTTATGAGATGAAAAATAAAACGAACTGAAATCATTGAGGTATTCAACAAGATTTACCAAGATCATAACGAACAACCATATTTTTTAAGCAGAATAAGAGCTGAGATTCATGTCATGAAATAGTCTGGTTTTCAATTCTAAAAAAAGTCATATTGTAACCAGAAGCGAACTTGTAAGTTGAGGTATTCAATGGACTGTATTGACCACACAAAATTTACCTATATTAATATTAAGTACAACAGTTTCGCAAATAATTTGCCTTAAAATGAAAGTCTTAAATAATATTATTGGCTAATTGGTTCATGCCTGTATTTGATACTAATGAAGCTACATATACTAACTACTACATAGTTTACTTCTCTTAAAATAGAACTTTCAATACCTAACGATGACAAAACATTGAGCCTTCTCTGCTATTATGAAGATTTGAGGCCTTTTTTGACCAACTTCAATCTTAAAAACATTTTCCTACTGTTCTTTGTGATCTCAAGTGGCAAGTAAGTTCTTACAGCGACATTTATATTAAGAAAGCAGTGAGTGACGTGTTATTGTGGGGCCTGATTGGTGCGAACTGATATGCTTAAAATCAGCCTTCCGTGGAATCAAATTCACATGAAACAGCCAAACTTCCACCAACAATTCTCTTAAAAGTCTTGCGATCTTGCCAAAAGAAGTGCCATGTGTTTATGTGGGTACCTCTGGGGATTTCATGTGACGGAGAGCGAAGACTGAGAGGTGAATGCCAACTCGTATCAGCTTGTCCACTGCGAAATTCCGCTGAATAAGCCAATACAAAATAATTACGTCTCCACCTTATACGACTGAGGGGTCTCACAGCACAGTATGTTTTTAATTATAAATTTTTGTGGTGCTGACCACTAGGTTGCAGTCTGGTTTTAGTGAAGAAAGAGATGAAAGGAGTGAGCAGTGTTTAAACGTCGGGAGGCTTCCGTAGGCACGCAGTTTCGACTGCTGCCAACATTACGTAGCTGACTGTTGTACAAGGTAGCCATTGTCGTCTGCGTCGTTATTGTTTTGCGCTGTGCTGTTCTGCATGTTTTTATTTTGCAGTTGTGCTAAACATTATCAAAATTAGTGAAGAGGCAGCTGCTGGCCCATCTCGGGAGTCGCCAACAACCCCTACCGGTAGGCCTAGGGTTAGAAGGAAACCAGTATTACGTAGCGATGCTCGCAAAATTATATTGCGTGTGATTGATGGCTGTGAAAGGGAAAGGGAGCAGAAAAAATTGCTTCACCCCATTTACAAATCTTCAGTGAGAGCTGCTACATACACAGGACAAAGCATGCGTAACATTGGAAGATTCAAACAGTTTTCCAAGAATCGTCGTGGCGTATCACCACAAACGCCTGGCAAGAAAAGGTGAGTTTCCATTTCAGATATTTTGTTCGCGATCACTTTGAAGGAGCCCCCTATTTCATCCGAATTACCTTATATTTCATTTTTCCTTGCTACCGTATTGCTTTTTATGGAAACACCACTGGTTACTGTATTATTTCGAAACACATTCATATTACAGTACATTTCCAAATTCAAAAAAATACATGCAGTGCAGAAGGCATTTTCTTATAAATCTTTCTCTCTCTTTTAACTTAGGAAAAGAAGTGGAGAAATCGAAATAATGATCGATGATTTCATCCAGCGTGTCATTCGCGACACGATAGCGGAATTTTATTCAGTGCGGAAGATTGTGCCGAGCCTGCGAACACTGCTTCCAGTTTTGCACGACAAAATAGGCTGGAAGTGGAGTATTGTCTCGCTGAGAAAAGTACTTTTGTCTATGGGATTCATATGGCGTAAGGTGGAAAACAAGAGGAATGTGTTGTTGCGTGCCTTGTCCCCCCCCCCCCCTCCCCCCCCCCGTCAACTCTGCCGTCTTAGAGTTAACATACTGAACGTCGCTTGCTGCTCAACTGAGATACTTGTCTCTAAGGGTACTGGAAAACTAGTGCAATGACAGACTGATTGCACTGACAGGCAGGTTGTTTGTCCAGGAAAATGGTGCCATTATAAATTTCATACTGATATTGTACTAAAGTAGAAAAATGTTGTGCAAATACTGTTTGATTTATCTTCATACTAAATGCATACATCCATATTCAGCAAGGATGCACATACTCTTACCTTTGATTATAATAAAACCATCATCATCACCATAATGACCATCCTTATCATCTTTTCCGTTGTAGGTCTGCTGCAGTGAAATACAATAAGGGAGCACACAATACAGGAGAGGGGGACCGATACGAGGAGAGGGTGCTGGCCCTGGTGTTCCTGCGCTGCCTGAGGCGCGGGCTGATCTTCCAATTGTCTGCCAACAACGGGGATGCAGGCAAGTTCGACGATGTGGTCCTGGTGTGGCGACCTAAGGGACACCCTGAAGCGCGCATCATGTTCATCCAGCTGAAGCACAAGAAATCCGCGTTCATCCACAGTACCGCATTGTTGTCTGGGGCCCAGAACTGCGACTTTGGGCTCAGTAAGTACTGCACCTCCTACAGAGAAATTAGCGAGTCACTCGAGATGGGCAGACTCACATTCGTCTTGCTGACGAACGCCTCTCTGGGTGACAGCAGCCTCAGCTTGTTGGAACGCCAAGATGTGGACAGCACTCCAGAACTGGAGCTGCTACAGGCTGGTGGCAACATTTACAGGCTCAACCCAAACAACGAACAGGTGTGGAAAGCAGTGGGAGAGAACACTGGCTTCGTGGAGCATTTCTACTTGCTGTGCCAGCAGAGGAATTCCGTCCAAATATTGAGTGACATTGACAAGGAGCTGGAAGAGTTGCTGGGCGCTGGTGACCTATGCAGATCCATCAGTGACAGTTTGTGCGAGAGCATTAGGAAGTGGATGAACAAGCGTAAGGGAGAGTGTTTGACGAGTGCTTGGAGCGATTGGCAGGCACTTGTAGACAAATACGTCAGGACACAGGTGACCGGGTGCAAAGCGTTGACCACCAGTCTCGAGTACCGCAGTGTGGCAGATGTTCGAGACCACGTGGAGTCCTGTAACCCAGCGTGGGTGAGGCCTCTAGAAAGAGGAACAGCGGCTCTCTCTGCTACAAAGATCCACCAAGCCCTGGTTCACGAGACACACATCATGGTGGATTTGGAGCGGTTCCCAGACCTCCGGCACCAAATTCTCTGCTGTTGGGGCCCATTTTGCCGATGGCTGGTACGTTTTAGCATGATAATAGTATGAAAGACATAGTTTTTTAAAAACTTTGTACGTACTCTTCTCTTTGATGGCATCAAAGAAAATACTTCATATCACAAATCATGACAGCTGTCATGAGAACAATTGAAAGCAGCATCAGATAGTAGAAAGAGCTGGTGGCTTTGGAGTCTGAAGGCACTATGGGAGAGGTATTGTTCAATAGTGACAAGTGCTTGGTCATTAGAGATGTTGGTGCATAGGGAGGTGGCATGAACAGTGACGAGTAGGGATCCAGGAGGTGAAGGGGTGGAGTGGTGGAAAGTCAGTGAACGAAGTGTCTAGTATCTCTGATGTGGAAGGCTAGGTTTTGGGCATTTGGTTGGTGGTGCTGGTCAACAAGAGCAGAAATTCTTTCAGTGCAAGCACAATAGCTGCAGTGGGGCATCTGGATTTGTGGGTTTTTTGGATTTTGGTAAGGATGTATTTTTGGATTTTGGAAAGCATGTGGAAGGTGTGTGTGTGGTGTGTCATTGGGGTATGGTGAGAGATTCTGGTAAGGGCCTATGGATTTCAGTGAGGATGGAAGTTTGTGTTAGACTTCTAGCTTCTAGAATGGGAGCTCTCTGAAGGAATCAGTTGGCAGAGGCTTTCGATTAGGTAGTCACTACAACTCACCATAACAGTGATAGATCTTTCGTCTTCAGATAGGATGATTAGGCCTGGATCTGTTTTCATGTTGTGTATGGCTGCTTCAAAACTGAAGCCATCTGGATTCTGTACCACAAGCTCCTCTGAATGACAGAGATGGGAGTTAACCTCATAACACATCCTCCACTCCCATAATCGTCCTGGCTTCAGTCCCTGAACCTCCGCCCAATAGTTCCTCCTGTCATCCCCTGCCAATTCACATACCCACATCGCTTTCAGCGTGTGTCGCTTCACACCAGAGGCTACAGTTGTGCCAGGCCATATACCTGCCACATCACCCTCCCACATTCCTAACTAGAAAACCAGCCGTGTACCTCAAAGCTGCTAGCCATCCAACCCCAGTCCTTCTCCCTGTCTCCCATTTCCCTCTCACTCCACCCACCACACCTAACATTACCCTCATTACAACCAATCCACCTACTGCAAAATAGCATTGGCACTGTTCGTCTAGCTGGCTTCATGTAGGGACATAGGTGTGTGTGTGTGTGTGTGTGTGTGTGTGTGTGTGTGTGTGTGTGTGTGTGTGTGTGTGTGCACATGTGAATGTGTGAGTGTGTGTGTGTGTATCTTTATGCATTGTTATCTATGTTGTCAAAGTATAACATTAAAAACTAGTAAGTTTTCTGTCTTTTGTGTGTGCCTGTCAGCAACTCAACACTTCTGCTTTTCGGACCACGGTCTCCTTTATGCATAAAGTATTTAGAAATACATATATATGATACATATGAACATTGATGAATTAAAACATTATTACCATGTGCTTAAGAGTGTACTGGTTCAGCCTTTGGAACTCAACGCAGCAGCGATTCTGCGTGACATGGATTTAACATGTCCTTGGAAGTTTTCTGGAGATTTGTGCCTTCGGATGTGAATGTGCTGGTCACACAGTTCCTGCAAATTAAGGCCAGTGGTTGTGGGTGCAGAGCTGGTGCCCAATAGCATCCAATATATGTACACCATACGATTCAGGTAAGGCAATTTTGGTGACCGAGATATGAACATGAGTTAACTGTCATGGTCCCCAAACACTCCAGCACGATTCTGGCTTTATGATGGGGAGAGCAATTGTGCTAGAAGATGCCATTGCCGCCTGGTAGGACATATGTCGACAAGGTATGCAGGTGGTCCACAATAATGTTTACGTAGTCCACAAAATGGCACGGTGCCTTTGATTACTGCTACAGGTCTCCTGCAGGCCCAGAGGAGTGTTCCCTTCAGCAGAGTACTGCCCCCACTGCTGTGCGACTGTGGTACAGCGCACATTTTACACGAGGCATACACCTGGATGACAGCTTATCAGGTCACGACCATCGACCTGGTATAGTAAGAAATGTGATCCATTCGGCAAGACTACACATTTCCACTGATCAACAGTGCAGTCTCGACTATCATGAGTTCATATCAAAGTTAAGGAATTCTGCTACCTTGGATGCCAAATAACCCATGAGACTGAAGCAAGGAGGATATAAGATGCAAACTAGCACCGGCAAAGAGGGCAATTTTGGCCAAGAGATGCCTATTGGCGTCAAATATAGACCTTAGCTTGAAGAAGAAAGTTCTAAGGATGCACATTTGGATCACAGCATTGTACAATAGTGTATGATGGATAGTGAAAAAATCATAAAGGAAGAGAATCGAAGTGTTTGAGATGCGGAGCTAAATAAGAATGTTAAAATTAGGTGGACTGACAAGGAATGAGGAGGTTCACCACAGAATCAGTGAAGAAAGAAACATATGGAAAACACTGGCAATAGCCAGCCGCGGTGGTCTAGCGGTTCTGGCGCTGCAGTCCGGAACCGCGGGACTGCTACGGTCGCAGGTTCGAATCCTGCCTCGGGCATGGGTGTGTGTGATGTCCTTAGGTTAGTTAGGTTTAAGTAGTTCTAAGTTCTAGGGGACTTATGACCTAAGATGTTGAGTCCCATAGTGCTCAGAGCCATTTGAGCCACTGGCAATAAGAAGGGACGGAGTGACAGGACATTTTTCACAACAACAGGAATAGCCTCTGTGATGGTAGAGGGGGGTGTAGAGGGTAAAAACTGTAGGGGAAGACAGAAGTTTGAATGCATACAAATTATTGCTTACATATGTCGCAAGCGTTACTCTGAGATGAAGAGGTTAGCGAAGGACAGGAATTTGCAGCAGGCCGCATCAAACCAGTCACTAGGACTCAAAAACAATTGCTAATGGTACTTTTAGTAAGTCACAATTCTTGTTTAGATATCCCTGTGGGTCTCTGATTTTACTCCTATTGCAGAGTATGGCCTGATAATGACCTAAAACAGATTGAAATCGGTCATCGCTTTTAAATAAATGTGTATATGGATCATGACAGAATTTTTTTTCTTATTAAAAATTAAGTCTTTGGCGTAATGCGAGCTTTATTTTGACAAATTTGTGTTAACACTACTGTTGTGTTTGGTCCCCGAAGTCAGTGTATTATAAGTATATTCTAGTTTATAATTATTGAATACTGTACATTAAGTAATGACTCTAGTCAGCACTGTCACAATGTAACAAATTTATTGTGTAATTCTATCAGAGTACGACTTCCTTATACATGTATGTGTGATACGGACCATACAGGTTGACATCAGGGCATCGGAGCTAGCACTGAAATAAAAGTTGAGTACCATGTTACAGATAAGCGTTTCCAACAGTAATGTTTGTTTGATGTAGGAATTTGAATTTGTTTTCATGTTTTGCCCATGAAATACACTCCTGGAAATGGAAAAAAGAACACATTGACACCGGTGTGTCAGACCCACCATACTTGCTCCTGACACTGCGAGAGGGCTGTACAAGCAATGATCACACGCACGGCACAGCGGACACACCAGGAACCGCGGTGTTGACCGTCGAATGGCGCTAGCTGCGCAGCATTTGTGCACCGCCGCCGTCAGTGTCAGCCAGTTTGCCGTGGCATACGGAGCTCCATCGCAGTCTTTAACACTGGTAGCATGCCGCGACAGCGTGGACGTCAACCGTATGTGCAGTTGACGGACTTTGAGCGAGAGCGTATAGTGGGCATGCGGGAGGCCGGGTGGACGTACCGCCGAATTGCTCAACACGTGGGGCGTGAGGTCTCCACAGTACATCGATGTTGTCGCCAGTGGTCGGCGGAAGGTGCACGTGCCCGTCGACCTGGGACCGGACCGCAGCGACGCACGGATGCACGCCAAAACCGTAGGATCCTACGCAGTGCCGTAGGGGACCGCACCGCCACTTCCCAGCAAATTAGGGACACTGTTGCTCCTGGGGTATCGGCGAGGACCATTCGCAACCGTCTCCATGAAGCTGGGCTACGGTCCCGCACACCGTTAGGCCGTCTTCCGCTCACGCCCCAACATCGTGCAGCCCGCCTCCAGTGGTGTCGCGACAGGCCTGAATGGAGGGACGAATGGAGACGTGTCGTCTTCAGCGATGAGAGTCGCTTCTGCCTTGGTGCCAATGATGGTCGTATGCGTGTTTGGCGCCGTGCAGTTGAGCGCCACAATCAGGACTGCATACGACCGAGGAACACAGGGCCAACACCCGGCATCATGGTGTGGGGAGCGATCTCCTACACTGGCCGTACACCACCGGTGATCGTCGAGGGGACACTGAATAGTGCACGGTACATCCAAACCGTCATCGAACCCATCGTTCTACCATTCCTAGACCGGCAAGGGAACTTGCTGTTCCAACAGGACAATGCACGTCCGCATGTATCCCGTGCCACCCAACGTGCTCTAGAAGGTGTAAGTCAACTACCCTGGCCAGCAAGATCTCCGGATCTGTCCCCCATTGAGCATGTTTGGGACTGGATGAAGCGTCGTCTCACGCGGTCTGCACGTCCAGCACGAACGCTGGTCCAACTGAGGCGCCAGGTGGAAATGGCATGGCAAGCCGTTCCACAGGACTACATCCAGCATCTCTACGATCGTCTCCATGGGAGAATAGCAGCCTGCATTGCTGCGAAAGGTGGATATACACTGTACTAGTGCCGACACTGTGCATGCTCTGTTGCCTGTGTCTATGTGCCTGTGGTTCTGTCAGTGTGATCATGTGATGTATCTGACCCCAGGAATGTGTCAATAAAGTTTCCCCTTCCTGGGACAATGAATTCACGGTGTTCTTATTTCAATTTCCAGGAGTGTATATTTGGAAGGTAATCCACATCGTAAATTATTCAGGTTAGTTATGATGGAGTGGGAAAGTGTATGAGTCGACATAATGTGACTTCCTACTAAATGTAAGCGTAGGCTTCCGCGGCCGTTGTCTTCTTCAATAAAATTCTTCAGGGTATCAGACCGCATCGTCATAATTTAAAATGCGTCAACGTTTCGGCCAGCGTTGCAGCTAGCCTTCATCAGGGCCTTACGTTAACTGCTAAATGAACACACTTGGTTCCTTAAATAGCTGCACGAGAAAACCGTGTCGTTACTTGATTGGCTGCAATAGCAGGGCTACGGAGCGGCGGCAGAGCCGTGGCGGCCCATGCAGACACGCGGAGAGCCGCAGTTAATGGTCGCGAGCACACAAAGCAATGGCACGCCGCAGCCGGCTTCTGGACAGTATGGAAACAGTGTGACGTCACAGCCATCACCTGTTCGCTATTCGTCCGTCTCCTCCAACGGGGTGCATTAATATAAAGACCAATAGAAAACACCTATTTCAGCCAATGACAGATAATAAAGGAAACACCAATAAAGCATACCTTTCACCCCTCCTCCTCTACCTTCTACAGCCAATCAAGTAACGACACGGTTTTCTCGTGCAGCTATTTAAGGAACCAAGTGTGTTCATTTAGCAGTTAACGTAAGGCCCTGATGAAGGCTAGCTGTAACGCTGGCCGAAACGTTGGCGCATTTTAAATTATGACGATGCGGTCTGATACCCTGAAGAATTTTATTGAAGATGACTTCCTACTACTTTCCAGATAATTCATTTTCTTGAATAAGCTGCTTCTCAAAGTCTCCTAATACTAGGAATTTCAGTTCTCTTGTATCATAAGTTTGGTGCAGCTAGCTGATGATGGCTGTCCCCCACAAAACCTCTTATTTCACTGGGAACAAATGGTGGCTCTTAGTGCCAATACATCTTATCGGGCTTTATCTTTTATCCTGGAAAGAAATCAAAATTAAAAATTGAATCGTATGAAGATAACTGATAGAATAACTCTATGTAAAAATTATTGGTGTGAGAAGAAACAAGAAATTTGAAGGCTCTTTTTTTATATTGAAGTCAAAAGTGTTTATATGTTGCACATGTTGCTGGGTGTGATCTGGTCTTTAATTTTTTATAAGAAGTTTTGTAGCCATGATTGCATTTTGAAATATTTTTATGTCCTGAGTGACCAATTTTGACTGGTCTAACTGTCATCTTCGGATGAAAATATTTTAACATACGATATTGGCTGCAAAAATTGTTATTTATCACTAGTGTATGTTTGAGTATACAAAAATTTAGGTGAGTAGAATTTCATATTTTCTGGAATAATCTTGCATGACCCATTTATAAAAAAGGAAAGTTTGAAAATATTTAAATGTAATTAACCTATTTCAATCATCTACAGGTGCTTGTAGACAGCGAAAAAGACTCTGACATATTGTCTGAGCTGGCGGCCCAGATAGAAAATGAACGCCGCCTCATCATTGTGTCGTCGAGGGAAAATAAAGGCTTCGACGACACCTTCCAAACATGTGACGTCAGCGATAACAGTTGGAATAAGCTTCTGGATGTCGAAGTCAGACTGAATGGGGACTGCTACGAATGCCGCCTAGGGGACCAGGTGGCAGATGTCGATGCCCTGAAATCGCTTCTGGACGGCAAGCCGAGGCTCTTGCTGGCTCTGGCGCAGCTGTCACCGCCTCTAAGGATGGGCCGGGAGCTGGAAACGCTGCCCGCCTACTACGTGCCCAGGAAGCTGGTGGACCGTCGCCTGGTGACAAACAAGTTCTTCTCGTCTCTGGGGCGCTGGGATGTGTGCGTCATCGACAGCGCATCCTATGGGGCACTGTCATGTAAAATAGGCATACATTCGGTCACGAGTTTTGCGCAGATGAAAAGCTGGTTCCGCACTCAATTCAAATTCGATTGGCCACTAATTGTGTTAACTGAGGAGCTGGAGAGTATTCGTGAAGCTGCCAGAACATGGCCAGTTTTGAAAATCTACGTATTACAGTTTTCTAACAAGAAATGGAACATTGTTTACTATTTTGGGCATCCTGACAGGATTGGAGAGCACAGAGTCAAGCAGAAGGTAGAGCAGTATAAGGCATTAGACACCGCGAGCAATACGGTAATTGTAGAGGGGAGGCCCGGAGTGGGCAAGTCGAAGGTGCTGTCACATGTGGCGGAGCAAATAAAAGGAAGGGACCCTGCCTGCTGGATACTGAGAATTAATCTGTTGGAGTTTTACACAGTTTTAGATGACAGTGACAGTTCTGTAGAAGACATCTTGAGGGCAGCAGTCTTTAACAAGGACGAGCTGGCCAGACTGGAGTGCGCACTGCTTCGCCACAGCCTGCTGCGGTCCCCGCGAGTCGTCTGCCTCGTGGACGGCTTCGACGAGGTGTGCCCGGATTACGTCGACAAGTGTATCGAAGTGCTGGCTCTCGTGGCCCCACGCAAGGGAAAGCTCCTGGTGACGACGAGGCCAGCAGCGTTGAAGGTCTTGGCGGCGCGGATGGGCGTATTGGCGCACTCGCTGGAGCCTTTCAGTGACTCAGAGCTGAAAGAATTCTTCACACTCCACCCGCTGAGGGGAAACATTCCACCCATCGCCGGTCTCAACAAGAGCTTAAGGGATCTTCTGAGAATCCCTCTCTTCGCCGAAATGTTCGTAAATCTGTCACAGGAAGTAGCTGAGACATGGGACATTGTGACTCTGTACGAAACTTTCTTCCGAAATAACTTCAGAAGGCTTTACGAGGAGAAATTGTGTCAAAACATTTCCGTTCCCGGGAAGAAGGCAGAGGTCGTGGAGAAGCAGGAGCAGCACGAGGCACAGTTGATGGCTCTCGCAGAATCAGTTCTGTCGCACACTGCGGCTGTACCGACAAAGCTGCCATTCGATACGGACTACTTTGTGAAATCTGGAATCGTGTACCAGTTCACCAACGGGAAACCCGCATTCCTGCACAGGACCTTCGCCGAACACTTCCTTGCCAAGTTGTGCTTCGTCACAGATAGAAAACAGTTTCGTGCGAGGGTGTACCGCAAGGCCTACGTGAACAAGAGACTGGAGTTCTTCCTCGAGTCTTTCGACCGGAGGGCAGCGAGGGGCCTGCCACTGTTGGAGGCGCTGCTGGATGGCGACGAGCGCAAGATGGCAGCGCTGCTGGGCGAGGGTGGCGACGTCGGGCAGGCAGACGCGTGCGGGCGCAACGTCGTGCACCTGGCGGCGGCGCACCGCCTGCGCTGCCCCCTGCCTCTGCTGCGGCGGCTGTGCAGGCGTGCGGCGGTGGGCGCGCTGTCTGCGGAGGACCGCCTGCTCGGGTGGACGCCGATGAGGTACGCCGCCGAGGGCGGTCGCTGGGCCGCCGTGAAAGCACTGCTGGAGGCGGGAGGTGACGTCACACAGCTGGGGGACTTCCGCTTGAGGCTGCACGATCCCGCAGAGCTGCTGGGCGCCTTCGAACGGGGCGGGTACTGGGCCCTGTACGAACACATCTTCTCGCTGAACAATACGTCATGGAGAGCCAAGGCAGCGTGGAAGGGCGTAGGTACTCAAATGCAGGTAAACAAAAAAAAATTCACGCATCACATTTTACGTAGTTGTAACTAACATAAACCTTTCTGGCTGGGACTATAACCCAGAACCTTTGTGTGGTGTGCATACTATAAGACCTTCGGTATACACACCATCAGATTATTTGACTTGTCGCTCTAACGAAGTAGGCGAGTGTCAGCAATATGTCTCGTGGACTTGTCGTGGCGTGTTTATCTTCTGCCTTTAGGTCAGACGATAGAAACGCAACTTGCACGCTTAGAGTAGCAGATTGACGGTGACCAACTTTAAATAGAACTTGATTAATTTTCACACACATTTATTAAAATAATATAAAATATAGTCATTACGTAACTTGATTCTGGATGCTGTTTACAATTGACAATCTGAAATTCCTTTGGTCTTGGTACGTTAATCTTATTCTCACATATCTCTGATACGTGACAAAGTGTCTATACATTTCTCTTCATGGCTACGTACAGGAATATGATAATCTTATTAGGCGCAGACTGAAACTTGACTATAGACTAATGCAGACAAATGCAGACTAATGCAGACTTACTAATCGGAGGTCTGTACACTCGTTATAATACTTCGCGCGTTGTTGTATCACTGCGCGAGTGTGATCTGCGAGGAGAAAAGGTTCTACATTAGCAGCAATCTCACAGGCTGCGTTACATACTAATACGCGGATCGGCGGAAGCAGAATTTGGTCCGTCTCTAAGACAGCGTCATCTCGTAGTGCGGAGACGGATAAGCGTTGCGCCTGTGCTGTTGTGCTTAGCGGGGCGCGCTCTAGTGGGAAAGTTGTGTACGCATGTTGTTGTTGTGGTCTTCAGTCCTGAGACTGGTTTGATGCAGCTCTCCATGCTACTCTATCCTGTGCAAGCGTCTTCATCTCCCAGTACCTACTGTAACCTACATCCTTCTGAATATGCTTAGTGTATTCATCTCTTGGTCTCCCTCTACGATTTTTACCCTCCACGCTGCCATTCAATACAAAATTGGTGATCCCTTGATGCCTTAGAACATGTCCTACCAACCGATCCCTTCTTCTAATCAAGTTGTGCCACAAACTCCTCTTCTCCCCAATTCTATTCAATACCTCCTCATTAGTTATGTGATCTACCCATCTAATCTTCAGCATTTCTCGATAGCACCACATTTCGAAAGCTTCTTTTCTCTTCTTGTCCAAACTATTTATCGTCTATGTTTCACTTCCATACATAGCTACACTCCATACCAATACTTTTAGAAACAACTTCCTGCCACTTAAATCTATACTCGATGTTAACAAATTTCTCTTCTTGAGAAACGCTTTCCTTGCCATTGACAGTCTACATTTTATATCCTCTCTACTTCGACCATCATCGGTTATTTTGCTCCCCAAATAGCAAAACTCCTTTACTACTTTAAGTGTCTCATTTCCTAATCTAATTCCCTCGGCATCACCCGACTTAATTCGACTACATTCCCTTATCCTCGTTTTCTTTTGTTGATGTTCATCTTATCTCCTTTCAAGATATTGTCCATTCCATTCAACTGCTCTTCCAAGTCCTTTTCTGTCTCTGACAGAACTACAAAGTCATCGACGAACCTCAAAGTTTTTATTTCTTCTCCATGGATTTTAATACCTACTCCAAATTTTTCTTTTGTTTCCTTTACTGCTTGCTCAATATACGGGTTGAATAACATCGGGGAGAGGCTACAACCCTGTCTCACTCCCTTCCCAACCACTGCTTCCCTTTCATGTTCCCCGGCTCTTATAACTGCCATCTGGTTTCTGTACCTTTGCATTTTGTGGGTAAATACTTTACCTGTGGGAAAACAAGCCGGCAATAGTGCGACAAGTGAAGTATTGAGTTTTTTCTCAGTTGCATGGCCAAAGTCAGTCCAATAGGGCTCGTGACGAATCACTTGAGCCACTAGCAAAGAGATTGCACTAGATGCTTTGCTTAAATGACATAAAATGTTTAAGTATTGTCTCAGAGACTGGTCGTATAGTATAAGAGTATGGAAAGTTAAAATATTGTGAATCTCAACATGGTGCCTTCAAAAACCTACTTTTTGTAAAATTCTAAGGGGCAAATAATATTAAAGCTAAGAATCTTTACTTTAGGAACTGGATGCAGTTTATCGTAAAAATGCATGATAAAAGTTTTCAGCAAGCTCTTTTACTTTTTGAATTATTCCATTTTTTTGAAATGTTAGAATCACGCAATATTAAAGCTATACTTTGGAATCAGGTTAACTTCATCATAAAACATACGGTAGGCGTTTCCATGAAGATACCTCATCTACTTTTTCAGTTATTGCGAAAAAACCGATTTAGCTTTAGACGTTGGGGAGACGTTGTCCCCCACTCCGCGCGACTCTCTGTCATTATCGGAATGTTCAGATGCAGGCTCTGCTGCTGTCATTTGGCGCCGGCACTGATACTACAGTTTAAACGCCGGCGAACTCAGAACGGTGAAGATTTTATAGTCACCTGTCCCCAATCTCGCCTCTGTGAACCCAGCCACGTTCGACTCCCCAGGATGAGTTGGCATGTCTCTGTCACTTCGTTCTATAGATGGTCCTGAGTGGTCATCCCAACAGGATATAATGCGTGAACTCTACTGGTATTTTTCCAATCTTTACACTAAAGTGGTATCAGACAGTACATTATCTGCTGATTTTAGTGCCCTCCTTGATGGTGTTGTTACACTAGCTCTCCATGAGGAGCTTTTGACAGCATTTATCGTAATGAGGTATCATAACATTGTAGTTCGCTCTCCTTCACGCAAATTTCCGTGTTTAGATGGGCTTTGCAAAGAATTTTTTTTTCGTTTTCAGCCTGTGAAAGGAGACATGATAACATTCTTGGTGAATGAAGTGGTATCAGGGTACACAGTCCGCCCTCATTTAAGATCGGAAAAATTTTTTCAGTTCTACAAAAGACCGGATGTCTGTCCATGATTCAGGTCTGACCGCTAATGATACTCAATATTTATTATAAAATCGTAGTGATAAATAGCTGTTTTAGGCTTTGATTGCTGGCACTGCCGCGTGTTATCAAAGTTGTCTCCCAGGTCGTAGTCTCCTGGCTACCATTGCTGAATGTCGTGATCCCATTTCGATTGCTTCCACATTTCCTGTGTTGGGAGCTTTGCATTCTAATGATGTTATCATGCATTTGACTGAGTTAGTCATGATTTTCTGATGGGTGTTGGTTTTAATGATTCTGCCCGACGGAACTTCACCTCTCTACTTACTGGTATTCAGGCATCTACTGATGTGATCGGTCGTTTTACTCCACCTATAGAAATGTGTCGAGGTGTCCCACAGGGGAGCCCTTTATCTATGTTATAATTTGTGCTATTCTTGGAACCCTTATTACGAACCATAGCTGCTCGATTGGGTGGACGGTCGTATTTGGGAGAAAGGTTCATCGTTCACGCATATGCCGATGACCTTATGGTACTTCTTTTTCCTCATGACAACTACTGGTGCTCGAGGACGTTTTGGATACATTTTGTCATCTTACAGGACCACAGAGTACCGATCGGCAGTGTCGGTTAAACAGTTTGCTGGAATGTGCCGCAGTTGACATTCCATGGGCTGCGGCGGTCGCCCGCCATCCATTGTTGGGCGTTACAATTGATCGTTGTCTGCCGGGAAGTGCCTCACTGACAGGATTCAAGGAGTGATCCTTCAACACAAGCATTGTTCTCTCGTTACTTCATGGGATTTGGATCTTGGAAAGTTGTGTGTTGAGCAAAGCCTATTTTTTCGGCCAAATTTTTCACATTCCTGCAATGATGTCCTGGGAGCTACAACGATTATAGAGCAAGTTTATCTGGCGAAACTCTATTCTCCATGTGCGCTGTGAGGTTATGGTGAGATCCCAGCTGGTGAGAGGTTTGGCCCTCCCTGATGTTCGGGCCAAGAAGTCTGCTTTATTTTTTCTATGCACTGTTTTAATGGGTCTTTGCGTCCCTCCGTCACTTACAGCATGCCTTCCTACCTTTCTCCGACCTGCGAACTTAACCCCTTCAATAAATGTTGGTAGAGCAAATAATAAATTAAGACATATTCGTGAATTGTTTCTTGATGTCAGTTATTTGGTGGTTGCTATTCTTTCCCAGTCGCACCTCTCTGTCAAAATGCTGTAATTATGGAAATTTCCAAATCGCACTTCCTCTGCGTAGTCCATATCGCCAGCGACAGATTGGAAGGTTTGGTGTACTCATGTTGAGCACAAAGGGTGATCTGTAGTGATTACTTAGAAGAAGAAGAACTTCTTAGCCGAGATCGCTATAAAAACTTTATTGCAGATAACTGATTTCAGTAAAACTGGGTTACCATCTCTAGATCTTCACAAAGGTTATTACAAACATCTTGTCCCAGCTACACACAAAATCCTTCCATTGCATTTCCAGGTACAGGACAGATGAAACGAGCAATGCAGTGGCACATGAAAATTAAAATTATTATGTACATCATAAGTCACCAAAACAACGTTCCCGTAACATAACACATCATTCCTACCAGGATGCCGCAAGAGTCTTGTTAACGTGACTAACGAAAATAAGGAGGGGTTTTGTAGTTTAAGGTTTTTGCACGCAATTTCATTTCAATGTTTACGAGATGTATTTGGAAAGTAATAACCATTTTACAAGAGAAGCTTATATGTTCACTGCACTAGAGAGAGATTTTGTTGGTGGTTTTAGTTTTCTACGAACATGTTTAACTTTCCTACGTAATCGCCTTTCACTTCTGCAAGGGAAACACCACACCTCCATGCCTGGAATAGCTACAACTGAATAACAGTGATTTTAAAATCTGAAGGCGCATTCTGCCACACTTAAAGGTCATGCTTCTGTCAAACTCTGCATTTATGTGCAATCAGTGTTTAGTAGTGAATGGTATTAAAGATTATAGAAGCACAGCTCACTGAATAAACAATGCCGTGTAACTGACAACTATTATGACCAGTAGATTCACAACAGTCGTAAATGAATTATTCTTTGCCAAAAAACCCAACACTGCTCGAAACAGTATATGTTAACAGATCATGGCGTCTTTTTTTTCCCAAAACCAATGGTGCTGTGTTTTCATACGCTCTTAAAAGTGCAAATGTGGAGGTGAGACACATGATTAAATCACAGGTGAGCAGAACAGTAGACTCACTTGACAAGGCCAATACGTGGACATGCTGCAACATGTTCATTTTATCTGTGCTGCAGTAACACAACATAAAAAGCCACTGAAGTCACTTTACTATCCAGGTCTTTGTCATGTTTTCCATAAAAGCGTGCCACAAATTCCATATACTTTGAAGGGTGCTTCATAATTATGTTTGAATCTACATTGTATTTTGTTGGAAAAGTCTTATGGTATCAATGAATAATTTCTTATTCTATAAACTCTTTCTTACTAATTATTTTGTTTATCATCAGTAATATCGTGAAAAAATTCACTCTACTGACGTATTCTGATGTTTTCCAGTTTGCTCTGTCCGTGATCTCTGCAAAAATGCCAAGACATTCGCTCAGAGTCATTGCCGAAAAGGCCAGGGAGGAAGAACACCATACGGTAAGCATAGCAATAGATTACAATACCTGTTTCTAAACAAAGCCCGATGCTAACTACAATTGAGCATTGCAGTAATTCAATGGTGAAAACTGTAAATTTGAACCAGACTACTTCTCGAGCCCGTATCTCTCATTTAACATGAGTAATTTCCTTAACCGCCACAGCTTTCTGGACATGCTTCCCAGCTGACTCAAATTCTCAACTTAATACATGCTTCCAATGTCCGGATGGTCGAGGTAGTTAAGGCAACTACTCGCATTAAGCAGGAGATAGGGGTTGAAAGCCTGGTCCAGCAAAAATTATTGACTTTTACAGTCTCACATTAACTTCTATAGAGCTCTTGTAACATTATGTGGCCAGTTGTGCTCCAGTGC
The DNA here is from genome assembly GCF_021461395.2 of Schistocerca americana. Classification (NCBI taxonomy): domain Eukaryota; kingdom Metazoa; phylum Arthropoda; class Insecta; order Orthoptera; family Acrididae; genus Schistocerca; species Schistocerca americana. Next base: position 54,669,637 of record NC_060127.1, read on the forward strand.
TGTTCTGGTTGTGGTTTTGCTGTACTGGTATTGTGATGTGATCATATCATGGGTACAGAAAATTCACAGTATTTTAATGTTTATTTATTTATTCGAACAGTCTTTTAAAGACCACATTAAGTGAATGTTTCAGTTCTTGCTACGTACACTCTTCTTTCTCATGACTCACTTCATTTTATATATTCTGATCCCTTTTTCCAGAGCTGGTAGATGTTAAGAGGGTCTTTTCTCCTTCTCTCTTATTCATCTCTGAAGACCACTTTCTGAATTTTGTCCTAAATAAATTCATGTTATGTGAGTCTATTATATTGTTTGCTCATTTGAGATCAGTTACTGTCTCCATAAACCATGATGATTGTCGTTTTGGCATTGTACATGATTTTATTTGACTAGAATTGCAATATTCAAATAATCTGATACCTGAAAATGTTCTAGTGTTCCTGAGGGTCCAAATTTCCGTTTCTTATTTTCACCTTCAGTTGGTTTACAGTGAAGTTAATGTAAGTTAACAATAAAATAAAATATTCTGTGCTCACATACACTGTCAACTATACACTGTCAACAACCAAGATAATGATAATTTTAAAAGTGTAAACATTGGAACAAATAAATGAAATTTAATATGTGTGAATAGGGGATTCCTAACAAGGGAAACTCCCCATCACATTTAGTGGTAAGATTGCTCAGTGGATAGCCTGTCAGAAACTGAACGCACATCAGGCCTGAAAACAGGAAGGAGGTGTAACGAAGTGTGAAAAAAGAAGCAAACTGGAAACAGTGAACCGTCTAATCTCAAGATGCGCAACACAGAGCGAATTGGAAGAGGCATCACGTCGTACTTTATGGTCACGATGTTGGACTGCAAAAAGGGAGATTCCTGTTCAGATCTCCCTTGCGCCCCATATTTTGTATCCACAAAATTATGAACTGTTCATCCAGCCATTGACGTGTCTGTTCTCCTGTAATCTGGGAAATTGTCATACTGTACATTGGTTATAGAATATGAATAATGTGGTAAGAACGTATTACAGTTCCAAGTAAATGTGATGTATAGAGAGAGCAGGTGATATGCTGCATAGACTTCTCACAGAAATGAAAACAACAAATAAACTGGCTCATATGGCTCTGAGCACTATGAGACTTAACATTTGAGGTCATCAGCCCCCTAGAACTTAGAACTACTTAAACCTAACTAACCTAAGGACATCACACACATCCATACCTGAGTCAGGATTGGAACATGCGACCGTAGCAGTCGCGCGGTTCCGCACTGAAGCGCCCAGAACCGCTCGGTCACAGCGGCCGGCAATAAACTGTTGTGAACTATGTTACAACATAGGAGTTCAAGAGTCAAAGCTTCCAAACTGGAACGCAAGTACAAATAGCCACCTAATCATGGGAGTCCAGTGTCGAATTCTGGTGAAAACACACAAGATCTCGGATACAAAACTGGTGATGGTTCAGACACCACTGTAAGCTGTAGGTCCAGTGCAAGATAACCGCACTGTGGTATGAGGACACTACGCCTAAACAAACAAACATCAAAACAAAACGGATCAGACACACAACGGATATCAACTGACTACAGTGCACGGCGGAGAGAAGATTCCTGTTGACGAAGCTACCTGGCTGACAGTGGATTGTCTGTGCCTCTACATGTGGGCGTGTTAAATACATGAGTGATATTCCGTGGGTAATATGAATCCAGCAAATATAGCTCACGGCTTGCATAACAAGATCCATGAACATTTTCCGAACTTATGCAACCTAAAGTACAAGTTCTTTAAGCGATTGGATAACTGTGTAATATTTGTATGATTGTTTCCAACATTTATTGATGAAATGGTGATAAAGATGCGGTGTTGATTTACACAGGGCTGTGTGTACCAGATGATGAGAATGTTGATGATCCATACAAAGAACATGAAAAAGAGACGCTGCAATGTCAATCTGATGACATTTTGTTGGGTTACATGAAAGAAATGCTCCAATACACAGTATTGTCCATACCAATTAAAAGACGCAAACGTAGGTTATGAAGTGGAGTTACAAATAAATTCAAGAAGTTTAAAGCGATGGACGAAGAAAGCACAGCTAAATACTGTAAAGAATTCGTGGAACGAGGAGGAACCTGAAGATGGAAGTTAAGTGAATTAGAAAACCATATAGGTACAATACCAACAATTTATTGAAGCCAGAAATGAATTAAGTGCATTGCATGATACAGACTCACAAATTTGGTGATGCATTATGCTAAAAAAATCGGTCTGGGCTTTAAAGTTATTCACTTTCAAAACGAAATACAAAATTACGAGCAGAAAGATTAGCAAATATGTAAGCAAAAACTACGCTCATTTGTAGACTGTTCCAAGAAGTTTGTTACAGAACCTAACGTCAAATTCCAACAATACGAATACAGATATATCATCAACGCAAAACAGTCCTGTTTTTACTATGAAATGAAAATGACCCACACATAGTCCTTCATTGGAGGAGATGTCACTAAATGTAGTGTAGACCAGCTGCATGCCACTTCCCACAGTTGCACCATACAATATTGCCTTGACCAAGCAGAATTTCTTTTACCTAAATTTTACTCAAGTTTGCAGGTAAAATGGTGTATTTGGGCTCTAAGTTCAGCAACAGGTCAATAGGATACTTGTGCAAACCCCCAATGTCATTGTGAATTATAGTGCGTCAGACAGAATGGAGAAAATACTAGTGAAAGATTTTAATGAATGCTGCTTAGCGAACAAGGAGTTCTCTTTACTCCTTGGCAGCTACACCGGACAGAAGGATCAGGAATTATACTATTTTGATGTGGGAGTGGACTTGGTTCCTATTTGTCCAAGTTGTACATCTCTTGTGCAACTGTTAAATGTGTGTGGCTCTAGACAAGTGAAATATTTTGTGAGAAGACTCTACCATTTTACAAAGCTGCACGGATATACAGAGCAGTACTATTTAAATGATGGAGCACCTATTATCAATGTCCAAGCTCTCACACATAATCAGCTTCGCTTTCTGAAATTTCAGGACAAGTTCAAATTTGCTTGAACATATGCCGGATTTGATGGTGTACATGTAGACAGATTCAAAAATGTTAAAAACATATTTTGATAGCGCACAGGGAAGACTGTGTGATTGTGAGACTGTTGCGTTCATTTGTTGCAGATTCTGCGACAAAGTACTACGTTTTCATAATTTCTTTTGGAGTGATTGCATCCACATCCATAGGAGAGTCTAGATCTGGCAAGGGGGCGTATTTCACTAACTCACCAGGAGTAAAAATAGGTGCATCGATAAGAAATTCCTATCATATGACGTGTATGTCACCAATGTTGTGAATGACACACCAGGCGTATTTTCCGGTGGAGAGTTCGGTTGGCTGGGAGTTGTGGCGTAGTCCTGTAATCCCACGCTACTGGGAGGCCGTTGTGTGGAAGGGACTGTACTGATCAGATAGTTCGGGCACTTCAACGTATTGGTGTGTCCACAGGAATACTATCTCTAAAACCTGGTGGCAGCATTTCGAAGTAACTTGTCATCAAATGTTTGCAATTCCCATTCGAGAACCACTTCCTTTTGTTTGCTAATAGAGTCAGTGTGCAGAATCATGTTTCATTATAGGTCCCTTCCTTACACCTCGCTATTGCAAACGGACTTTAACACCACGACACAAACACAAATTTAAATACGGTGAATGGACACGCCAGTGACCTCATGGAAAGCTCATAATTATGTGGGGAAAAAAAGGGGGTTGGGCATGAGTAGTCTCCTGCTTTGCTGTCCAATACCATGACGACATGGCCACCACGCGGTGGCTCTACCAGTTCACTCGATATCGCACATCTTGAGCTTGTACCGTTTCACTGTTTCAAGTTTTCGTCTTTTTTCACAGTTCAGTACACCTTCTTCCTGTTGTCATGCTTGATCTGTGTTCACCTTTTGATGGGCTATCCATTGGACCTTCTTACCAATAGATCTGAGGGGGATTCGATGAGGAGCTCCCCTTGTAAGTACAGACATAATGCAAAAGATAACATTAAAACGAAACCTTTTATGCCTTCTGTGATATCAGAAAGAGCAAATACGTCTAAAGAAACGCCAAGATGACCCTTTATAGAACACTTTCACTCCAGTTTTAACATATGCATGTAAAAATCTGGACTCTAAAGGATATTTAAGAGCAAAGTAGTACGTAAAATTTTTGGAGTGGTGAAGGGTCTCATCATTGGAAGATGGAGCAATCGAAGAAAACGTGAAAGAGTATGATCTAATAAAAGAATTTAACATTATGGAAAATACAAAACTTAAAAGGATTATGTTGAGTGGACAAGAAATGGGATTGGAAGGAGGCAGGATCCCAAAAAATGTGGTGCAAGAATCATCAGAAAGGAGAAAACGTTAATGGCAGATGTAAAAGAGAGCTTTTAGTAATGTCAGATTGGGAGTAACAATTCCCAAAATCAAATATATCCGAATGTTATAGAATATCGAAATCAAATTTAGATTGCCAATATAAATAGCAGCTCAGCCTGCTTTAGTCAGTCGCATCTGGGCTGCCCTTCAGTTTAATGTGATTGTCTTTTCCAGTAAATCTGCCTTATAGTATGACCATCAGCAAAACACAAGTTCAAAGATTCTGATATTGTGGTGTTAACTTAAAGGAATCGCGCGTTTTCACAAGACCAGTTTTAAGTCACATCCTCAAGAGTTGGGTCACCTCAAAATTTGTTCATTTATACTTTGAACAACAAAACTACAAATACACTGTGCATGCAAGTGTAGTTTAAAAAATGAAAAATAAATCGATGTATACAATAAAAATCAAATTTATTATTAAATTAAGTAACTTTTTATTCTCATCTGTTTTATTTAGATTATATTCTATTGTATCATTGTAATTTAGAATGTTCTGTATACATCCTAGGTCTAATGGAATGTATGTCTGAATATATCTGATAGGGAAAATGGTCAACATGCTGTCAAACGTGCGATATATTGTGAACCAGGGAAAACTGGGTATTGCAGATAGTATGATATATTATAAAACAGCAGGAGGACTAAATGTACAATGTATTTTATTACACTTAGCCTATGTACTCATCTGGTGAGTCAAAGCGGCAAGGAAAGTATATAATCGGGCCATTGAGGAATGGGGAATCAATTGTAATCTCCCCACTATATTTGTTCCTGTCTGAAATTTAGCGCAACTTTACCTCCCACTCCATAAACTATGTACCAAAACTATGTGCCCATGAACTGTTGTTCGACTTAAATTAGTGTACTAACCTCTGACTAAACACAACCTAATTTGAACTGAACTGATCTGGATGCAACTTTTTTATGTTAAAAGCACAACTGAAGTAAAACAATTATCTGACCCTAATCAAAATTTTTACTTATCTCACATCCTGACAACAATGTTGCATATTTCTCAAAAGCACAATGGCAAACAGTAAGCAGGCAGCTGCTAAGCTAGATTTCTGTTTCTAAATACATATCCAAACTGTACGTTGTGGTAATGCGTAATGACAAACAACTGGTTTGGGAGAGTTATTCCTATGAAATGATAACAAGACAAAAATTTTAGAATGAAGTATATATTCAGAAAGACAGAGTAATACTTCACATCATCTACACACATAACATGGGTCTGAACAATACTATGCTCAACAAAGTGAACAATGATTTACAGAGGGTACAGTGTCAACAGAATTTCTATAAAAACCAAATAGCTTAATCAATTCATATGTTAATCCAGGACTCAGGGAAGTGAGGTGATCTTTCTCTCAGCTTTGAGCAAGTTAACTAGCTGACAATAATCATTCCGAAAAATTAGATGCACAGTGCTGCAGTCTTACCTCGAACTTCTTCTCTTCAAAACTATTACATTATTAAAAATTTATTTTCCTTTCACCTTTATATTCATTCTTGTTGTCGTTTACAATAAATCTTTATCTAACAGATACAATCACAAGTCAACACAGCACCATCACCTACCACACGTAAACTAAGAATGTATCAAACTGCATATGACCAAAGATTATTTAACAGTAACATATCTTGCTCTCTCTCTGACATGCACATCAGTGACATACAAAAATCAAAATGATGTGATCACCTTACATATCCCCCACCTTCCCCCAGTAGAATTTTGTATGAGGTTCATTTCAGGTAGGAATGGGATGAGGACAAAATTCTAAACATTGTGGACTGGAACAAACAAAACACGTTACAAATACAAAGGGGTAAAATTGTTTTACAGGAATATGAGTTAAAAGACTATAAGTGAAAATTTATACAATATTCACCACTGTGTGAATGATTACTGCATAGGGTTATATTCAAAGTTTATATGTCACATTCTGTATTGAAGTAGTATTTTGTAGCACGCAGGAAGTAGGTGACCGTGTCTGTATCACACAAGGCTTACATAGTCACATATGTGAATAGTGATTTGCATGATGAAAGTAGGTAGAAGAGTGTCCTTCTGTAGGTTGTTGCAGTTATGTCGCTATTGTAAGGAATGATGTGGAAGCAGACTCAGTGAGACTAAACACAACACTCAGCTGATAGCCCCACATGCACAAACGGTAAAACATCATTGTATCTGCTTGAAGCAGATTGCAGGTCCATTGATAACTCCAAAACCATCTTGCAGTATCATAGAGTTCTTTGTAAGAGTCAGTTGCGACTTGTGTCAGTAAAGTATGTCAACATGTGACCCAACAATATTTCAATAGACATATTTCTTCTGCCCTGGCAACTCTCAATTGTATGTCTCTAAAAAAACTCAGAGAAATATAGCAGCATTGTTTTATAATAATGAAGTACAGAAACATTAGACATGTAAGTCATGTGACACAGTGTACTGTAATAGGCATGATAATAAACAATTATAATATCTGTACAGAATTGCCCTATAGGAGATTCTAAATCTATTCAAACATATATGTTTGTGTGGACATCAGTGAAATACAAAAAAGTGTAGGGAGCAAGGTAGAAAGAGACACGTAAGGATAGTGATCACATACAAAAAATAAACAAATAAGGATAGTGGTCACACCAACAGATAAGGAGAACACAAATATATAAGTAGGAAAAACATGGATTAGAGACTAACCATGGTTCACATCAAAGAATATTTTATGCAGTCAGTTTATGCAATCAGACAAATGTGAGCCTATGATTATACCTAATACGGTCAGTAATTAGCTTGCTATCTAGATATATTTCATGCTTTAGTTCATGCACCTTGTAATACTTTTGCCTATATTTTCATCAGACTTTCAACAAATACCACTGTTTACTGTACTTTCTGCTTATTTCTGTCACATGTATCAGGCATTCTCACAAGTTCATACTTTTTAGCACCATTGCCTTACCTAACCATTTGTTGTCTTTGCTCTACCTAGCCATTTCTCATCTTTGTCCTACCTAACCATTTGTCATATTAATCTTTATAGCTAGTTCTTTGTTCTTTCTTACCTTTTTCTCTTTGTTTCCTCCTTACACATCTTAAATGACTCATGAGAGCTCCCAACAGTACTATACATAATTATTGTACTAATGGTGCCACATCCTATAGTAACAATTTATACAGAGAACACATATTATGATCAAACACAATAAATGACGTAAATATAATAGGCAAATACAATCTGAAAATTCCTTAAGTTAAAGTAATTTATGTAATTGTGTTACATCATATGTAAATAGAAGGGGACAGTCTGCAATGCCACACATGTTATTAGAAAAACAGATATAGAAGCATCTTATACTATGCCATTGCAAAAAGAATAAAGCTGAAATGTAAAAAAATGATTCATTTTGTACATACATAAAGTTTATATGTTAGACAAAGAAAAGAGAGATTAGCTTACAGATTTCAGTAGAAGTTAAATTTGGGCTGCATATAAATCAGAAAAAAACAATGTCATTCATCAGTATAAACAAGAAAATAGACATTACCACAAAGACAAAATCACAAAAAATTCAATGTGGTACCACATATTAAAGAGTGTTTCACAGTACAGAGTAGCAATCAATGCTGAGCCACATCTTTGCAAAACATTTTCTGTGCACAAATGGAGACAAAAATATACACTTCTCAAATTATTGTAAAGCGTAACTCTTACATGCTGTGTTGCTCAGATGAAAAAAGTGACAGTATCTGTTTAGTAAAAAGGTTGAATAATTTGCAACATATACTTATGAACTCCACATGAAAGAAATAATTGTATTGTCTCAAGTCACGATACCTTCATTCACTATTGTCATCCAGCCACACCTTTTTAAAAATTTACGTTTTACACTTATAGACACAAAATGCATCCGCATGGCATAAAAACTGACTACAACAAGAAAGAGGGTCCCTGTGCCCTAACCATTACTCACTCACTCTTTTTCCTCATTAATCATCATAATCATTGCCTCATTCTATTACAGTATGTATCATAAATCTCATGTACCTCACCAACAGAAATCTCAGTGTCCTATTGCAACATTATCTTATTGTAATATTCGCTGCCTCTGTCTCAATATACACTTCAAATAACAATTCCCTGCTCTATTTTCATCAACGTATTTCCACACAAACAACACCCCTTGCCTATAATCATAAATATTACTGTTCAGTAAACATAGATTCACTAGCACACCTCATTCTGAAAAACTTCTTACATCAAAATACCTATCACTTTTCTTTCCAGACAACACAATTACCATCCTATAACATCATGTACACCTCATCAAAAGTGGTAGAAAATGTTATATGTCTCTGTATTAACAACACTGTGTATAGCCAAAAATAATATTGGAGAGGACAGTGCATTGCTGATAACCAGTGTTCCCTCTCTGAACTGTTTTAAAAAAATACTGTCAATGTTCATTTTATTAGAAATTATTTATTTCTATTTGGATTCTAGATGAAATTTCAAAGTTCATAGCAGTTTCTCCAGCGTATGCATCATTGCAGCAAATCACTTGATCTGTTGCGGAATAAATTAAGTTTGTTGCGCGACGGGAGTGGCTCTGTCATGCAGTGCTATAGCATTGTTTATTGCTAACTGTTGCTGTGCTCTGCAATGCAAGAAATATTTTTGAATAGGTGACATGTAGTCCTCTACATGGGTACAACATTGGTAAATAGAATTATTCCACATATGGTTTGATATGCCAAATAGAATGACACCCCTCGCTCTTGTGGGTCTGAATCATTTCAATTTAATTATTCTATATACGGTTTGACATGCGAAATATGATGACATCCCTTGCTCTTGTGTGTCCGAATCATTTCAGTTTCTACAACATTGTCATGTACAACTCTACGAGTCCTATAATAATATCGGTAGCCTGTATTGTCTCAAGTCACGATACCTTCATTCACTGTTGTCATCCAGCCATTTCTTTATCTTTCTTACCTTTTTCTCTTTGTTTCCTCCTTACACATCTTAAATGACTCATGAGAGCTCCCAACAGTACTATACTCTACATAATTTTTGTACTAATGGTGCCACATCCTATAGTAACAATTTATACAGAGAACATACATTTTGATCAAACACAATAAATGACATAAATATAATAGGCAACTTTCATTTTGTAAGTCATGACTGCTAATGTTGTACGTAAAAATAATTGTGTTCAAAGCTGCATCCCTGTCTCGCCAGTCTGCGTTTTACTTTCGAAAATTTCATATTACAAAATGTTTACTGAGAGCAAAATTCCTGGGATGATCAGTAAGATGTTCTAGATATTTTTACGAGTGAAAAAAGTTTAGTGCTGTAGGAGCATTATATTTTGTGTGATGTGACTCATTAATTACTGCTGGAATTCCAAGGTGCTGTTCTGTGGTACATTCCTGTTGTGTATTCTTATGTGTGTGCCACAGTCAAGCTTAAATGAAAATGCCGTTTGTTTTTCTCTACATCTTTGCTAATGGGGTAAAATATTTATTAAATGCCAGTGATTTTTCATTTTTTTTTTTTTTTACTTTTAACTGGGTCACATCTTGTTAAAGTCATAAAATGCTTGTAATCAAAGTTTTCAATTTTTCAGTTTCGGAATGTTCTTTGCCGCAAGTATGACTCATTCTTAATCATGGCTCTCAAGTCAGTAAATTACTTTCAACATACTGACATTCCCCCCCACGAACCATGGACCTTGCCACTGGTGGGGAGGCTTATGTGCCTCAGCAATACGGATGGCCGTACCATAGGTACAACTACAATGGAGGGTATCTGGGGACAGACAAACGTGTGGTTCCTGAAGAGGGGGAGCAGCCTTTTCGGTAGTTGCAGGGGCAACAGTCTGGATGGTTGACTGATCTGGCCTTGTAACACTAACCAGAACAGTCTTGCTGTGCTGGTACTGCGAACAGCTGAAAGCAAGGGGAAACTACAGCCGTAATTTCTCCCGAGGGCATGCAGCTTTACTGTATGATTCAATGATGATGGCGTCCTCTTGGGTAAAATATTCTGGAGGTAAAATAATCCCCCATTCGGATCTCCGGGTGGGGACTACTCAAGAGGACGTCGTTAGCAGGAGAAAGAAAACTGGCGTTCTACGGATCGGAGCGTGGAATGTCAGATCCCTTAATCAGGCAGGTAGGTTAGAAAATTTAAAAAGGGAAATGAATATGTTAAAGCTAAATGTAGTGGGAATTAGTGAAGTTCGATGGCAGGAGGAACAAGACTTCTGGTCAAGTGAATCCAGGGTTGTAAATACAAAATCAAATAGGGCTAATGCAGGAGCAGGTTTAATAATAAATAAAAAACTAGGAGCGTGGATAAGCTGCTACGAACAGCATAGTGAAGGCATTCTTGTAGCCAAGATAGTCACGAAGCCTAGGCCTACTACAGTAGTATAAGTTTATGTGCCAGCTAACTCTGCAGATGACGAAGAAATGTATGATGAAATAAAAGAAATTATTCAGATAGTGAAGGGAGACGAAAATTTAACACTCATGGGTGACTGGAATTCGGTAGTAGGAAAAGGGAGAGAAGGAAACTTAGTAAGTGAATATGGATTGGGGGTAAGAAATGAAAGAGGAAGCCTTCTGGTAGAATTTTGCACAGAGCACAATTTAATCATAGCTAACACTTGGTTCAAGAATCATAAAAGAAGGTTCTATACATTGAAGAAGCCTTGAGATACTGACAGGTTTGAGACAGATTATATAATGGTAAGACAGAGATTTAGTAACCAAGTTTTAAATTGTAAGACATTTCCAGGGGCAGATGTGGACACTGACCACAATCTATAGGTTATGAACTGTAGATTAAAAATGAAAAATCTGGTAAAAGGTGTGAATTTAAGGAGATGGGACCTGGATAAACTGAAAGAACCGGAGGTTGTAGAGTGTTTCAGGGAGAGCATTAGGGAACGATTGACAGGAATGGGGGAAAGAAATACAGTAGAAGAAGAATGGGTAGCTTTGAGGGGTGAAGTAGTGAAGGCAGCAGAGGATCAAGTAGGTTAAAAGATGAGGGCTAGTAGAAATCCTTGGGTAACGGAAGATATATTGAATTTAATTGATGAAAGGAGAAAATATAAAATGCAGTAAATGAAGCAGGCAAAAAGGAATACAAACGTCTCAAGAATGAGATCGACAGGAAGTGCAAACTGGCTAAGCATGGATGGCTAGAGGACAAATGTAAGGATGTAGAGGCTTATCTCACTAAGGGTAAGATAGATACTGCCTACAGGAAAATTAAAGAGCCCTTTGGAGAAAAGAGAACCACTTGTATGAAAATCAAGAGCTCAGAAGGAAACCCAGTTCTAAGCAAAGAAGGGAAAGCAGAAAGGTGGAAGGAATATATAGAGGGCCTATACAAGGGTGACGTACTTGAGGACAATATTATGGAAATGGAGGAGGATGTAGATGAAGATGAAATGGGAGATATGATACTGCGTGAAGAATTTGACAGAGCACTAAAAGACCTGAGTCGAAACAAGGCCCTGGGAGTAGACAACATTCCATTGGAACTACTGATGGCCTTGGGAGAGCCAGTCCTTACAAAACTCTACCATCTGGTGAGCAAGATGTGTGAGACAGGCGAAATACCCTCATACTTCAAGAAGAATATAATAATTCCAATCCGAAAGAAAGTAGGTGCTGACATATCTGAAAATTACTGAACTATCAGTTTAATAAATCGCGGCTGCAAAATACTGACGCGAATTCTTTACAGACGAATGGAAAAACTAGTAGAAGTTTGGATTCCGTAGAAATATCGGAACACGTGAGGCAATACTGCCCCTTCACCTTACCTTAGGAGATAGATTAAGGAAAGGCAAACCTACGTTTCTAGCTTTGGTGACTTAGAGAAAGCTTTTGACAATGTTGACTGGAATACTCTCTTTCAAATTCTGAAGGTGGCACGGGTAAAATACAGGGAGCGAAAGGCTATGTACAATTTGTACAGAAACCAGGTGGCAGTTATAAGAGTCGAGGGACATGAAAGGGGAGCAGTGGTTGGGAAGGGAGTGAGATGGGGCTGTGTTATTCAATCTGTATATTGAGCAAGCAGTAAAGGAAACAAAAGAAAAATTTGGAGTAGGTATTAAAATCCATGGAGAAGAAATAAAAACTTTGAGGTTCGCCGATGACATTGTAATTCAGAGACAGCAAAGAACTTGGAAGAGCAGTTGAACGGAATGGATAGTGTCTTGAAAGGAGGATATAAGATGAACATCAACAAAAGAAAACGAGGATGATGGAATGTAGTCGAATTAAGTCGGATGATGCTGAAGGAATTAGATTAGGAAATGAGACACTTAAATTAGTAAAGGAGTTTTGCTATTTGGGGAGCAAAATAACTGATGATGGTCGAAGTAGAGAGGATATAAAATGCAGACTGGCAATGGTAAGGAAAGCGTTTTGAAGAAGAAAAATTTGTTAACATCAAGTATAGATTTAAATGTAAGGAAGTCGTTTCTGAAAGTATTTGTATGGGGTGTAGCTGTGTATGGAAGTGAAACGTGGACAATAAATAGTTTGGACAAGACGAGAATAGAAGCTTTCGAAATGTGGTGCTACGGAAGAATGCTGAAGATTAGATGGGTAGGTCACATAACTAATGAAGAGGTACTGAATAGAATTGGGGAGAAGAGAAGTTCGTGGCACAACTTGACTAGAAGAAGGGATCGGTTGGTAGGACATGTTCTGAGTCATCAAGGGATCACCAATTTAGTATTGGAGGGGAGCGCGGAGGGTAAAAATCGTAGAGGGAGACCAAGAGATGAATACACTAAGCAGATTGAGAAGGATGTAGGTTGCAGTAGTTACTGGGAGATGAAGAAGCTTGCACAGGATAGAGTAGCATGGAGAGCTGCATCAAACCAGTCTCTGGACTGATGACCACAACAACAACATATTGACATTAGGACAGTAGAAGAAAGTTCCTTGTACTTATCGACTAAATGGTTAGCGACAGAAGACGAGTCTACCATGAAATTGAATTTCCGTTATTATTGTGCTCTAATGGTAAGTATAACTGCGCAAGGTCTGTTCAATGTCTTATGTGTGAGTGCATTTTTGTATAAGAAAATAATTGCCTAAGTTGACTGTATGAAAATGTTTGTAAACATAACTGTAACCTTTCCGTATCCACAAACCTTTGCTGGTATGCCGCCAATCCTGTTCAGTTTTTGACTGCGAGAGAAACTGTTCTAACAAAGTCACCTAAATGCCATGAATAGGTACTGAAAATGAAAAAAATGTAAGAATGACCAAGATCATTGCAATTGCAATTTCTTTTACTGTGTGTAAGCTTTTGTTCCATAAAGTCTTACATGACTGTCCGTATGCTGCATCAAAGCTTCGTGTATCTTTATATGTGAAGAACAAACTAGTGAAGAGTTATCTGAGTTTCGGCATATCTTACTCGAAATGACAGCTGTTTTTTGTTCATGTTCTTCACAGGTTGGGACAGCCAGATGTTCAATTTCTTGTTCTCCATTAGCTGCAATGATACATTGTTTTCCTTGAATTTTTTTTTTTTTACTTTGTCATTGCGCAAATGTGTTTCACTGATTAATTCTTCAGAACTTAGTGTCAAAGTTTCCACTTGTTCACTACTTTCTTTTACTGTTGTGTTTATATGTTTGTTCTGTTCTTTTATCTGTGTAACTATTTCACTCAGAACTACAGTGTTGATTTTAGCTGACAATTTGTCCTTGTCATTACGCTGATTTACAGAACTGTTTATTGGCTGATTATCATTTTTAATTTCTTCCATTACTGATAAATTTTGTATTTTCAATGTCATTTCCTTCTGTGATTTTTCTGTTCTCTTCCTATGATTTTTTTTTATTTCTTCCCTAAGTGGTTTATGATTTTTTTCTCAGCTTGTGTTTCTCTAAGCATGTGATGAACAGATTCTAGAAAATTTGCGGTTTGTGCAGTGTGTTTCTATATAGTAGTTCAGTTAAGATGATGTGTGTTGTGTTCATTCAAAAAATATTGACACAAAACCTGATTCTGATGTGTCTTTACCAGTTGTTGTAAAATTTCACATGACAGTGGTGACTTCTGTAAGCTTTCGTTGGACTCTGGGAATGCCTTAGCATTTCTCGTGGACAAATTTTGATAAGTTGACAATGTGTCTTTGTAGCTACAGTACAAGAAACAAAACTGCAAACGAGGAAATATCTAAAAAAAAAAAAAAAAAAAAAAAAAAAAAAAGCAAGCAGATGGCGTTTCCTTATGTGAGTAAAAATCTTAAGAATTAACATGAACATCTTCTGTAATGAAGCGCTTTTAGATGGAGAAAGCAAGCCAAATGGTATATCGTATGTGTTTCATTTAGATAACTGATGTTATTTTATTTCAATAAAATGAAACACATGTGGTGACAGAAATATGGATTTCCTTGGAGTTGCAAGACAGATGTATAATACCTTCACTGATTTGAGATATAACCTCAGGCCTCTTGAAAGAAGTGTATAAGGCTGGCAAGAATTGTGTAAACCAACATTGTAGATGTTTGCCAATCAAATGTTCGTTCTACTATGATCATTATTGTCGGTTATTACCCGCTGTTTTATATCTGTTAATTTACAGGTATTGTGTAATTTCTCTTTCGACAAATATATGAGTTCATAACCTAAGAACCGCCAGTGGCTGAAACAATTTTCTTCTTCTTCTTGTCGATGCTTCTTAACATATAAACTACTTTTGAAGTGCCATAATGTGAATAAAACGCCACGCTGTACAATGTACTTGGGGATGAGACAGTCCCAATCTCTGAGTGTGTCCTGCTGAGGAGCAGCACAATGTTGGGTCCATGGAAAAACCATGAAAATTCACTGGATTATGGCACATACAAACAGACTTGGCCTGTGGGAAGATGGGTGAGACTAGATCCGATGGGCAGGGCCTACACATTAGTGAGAACCGAATGGCTTCAGACTGGCAGGCCGAACCCATTACAGATAACTGCAGGAACAGCCTCCAGTTTTGGCCCGTCATGGAAATCCAATAGTGCCACCAGCTATTGGCGAGCCACAGACACCATGTTGATGAAATGAGACCATGGTGATTAATCCATGCAACAGATAAGTTGTTCAAATACTCTGAGAATCAATAATACTGATAGGTAGGAACTCACCATAAAGACGGTGCCAAGCTGCAGACAGCCACATAGAAAAGAATCACACTGTCAAGACTAAATTTTCAGCCACATATTTTGTCAGAAAACAAGAGCACACACACATTCACACAATAATTCAGACAGCTCATGCATACATGACTGCAGTCTCCGGCCGTGCCGTCTTGTCTCTGAGACTCAGACCCAAACAAACCCTTCTCATATCTCCCTGCCTGTCGTTGGCACTGCTAGGCTAGCGGCAAGAAATGGTGGCAGCACTGACTGCAAGCTGAGAGGAGTTGTAGGATGGGGAGAAGTAATAGTAATTCAAATTTCCCTAATATTTTCCGACGTGTTTGAAATTCCCTGATATTCCCTGTTTTCCAGAACCTGTAGCAACACTATCTTTACTACTAATCTGAACATCCGCAAAACGTTGGTACTAGTTTGCTAAAATACATCTAATCAATCGCAAACTACATGCATAAACAAACTTCTCTGTTACTGCACTGCCTGACACTCCTATAAGGACCCCAAATACGAACACTCAGTCACAGGCTCAAGCAGTCACACACCAACAAGGCATACTAAACACAAAGAAAGTAGATTTACAATAGTAATAATTAACTGGGTAGGTGATGGACTATATGTTAAATTGCTAATCAGTCTGCTTTTAAGTCAAACTGGCATGATGAAATAATAAAGACTTCTGCCTCAAAAGCGCTCAATCTACGAGAATGAGGTATGTGTCTTCGAATAAAAATGATCAATAATATGAATCTAATGGGTTATGGATATATTGAAATTTCATACCATTCAATTTCAAGGAAGTTATGGTAAATGTTTTTGTACTGCAAAATTATAATACCGGTAACTTTTATGATTTCATTTTATATACACTCCTGGAAATGGAAAAAAGAACACATTGACACCGGTGTGTCAGACCCACCATACTTGCTCCGGACACTGCGAGAGGGCTGTACAAGCAATGATCACACGCACGGCACAGAGGACACACCAGGAACCGCGGTGTTGGCCGTCGAATGGCGCTAGCTGCGCAGCATTTGTGCACCGCCGCCGTCAGTGTCAGCCAGTTTGCCGTGGCATACGGAGCTCCATCGCAGTCTTTAACACTGGTAGCATGCCGCGACAGCGTGGACGTGAACCGTATGTGCAGTTGACGGACTTTGAGCGAGGGCGTATAGTGGGTATGCGGGAGGCCGGCTGGACGTACCGCCGAATTGCTCAACACGTGGGGCGTGAGGTCTCCACAGTACATCGATGTTGTCGCCAGTGGTCGGCGGAAGGTGCACGTGCCCGTCGACCTGGGACCGGACCGCAGCGACGCACGGATGCACGCCAAGACCGTAGGATCCTACGCAGTGCCGTAGGGGACCGCACCGCCACTTCCCAGCAAATTAGGGACACTGTTGCTCCTGGGGTATCGGCGAGGACCATTCGCAACCGTCTCCATGAAGCTGGGCTACGGTCTCGTACACCGTTAGGCCGTCTTCCGCTCACGCCCCAACATCGTGCAGCCCGCCTCCAGTGGTGTCGCGACAGGCGTGAATGGAGGGACGAATGGAGACGTGTCGTCTTCAGCGATGAGAGTCGCTTCTGCCTTGGTGCCAATGATGGTCGTATGCGTGTTTGGCGCCGTGCAGGTGAGCGCCACAACCAGGACCGCATACGACCGAGGCACACAGGGCCAACACCCGGCATCATGGTGTGGGGAGCGATCTCCTACACTGGCCGTACACCACTGGTGATCGTCGAGGGGACACTGAATAGTGCACGGTACATCCAAACCGTCATCGAACCCATCGTTCTACCATTCCTAGACCGGCAAGGGAACTTGCTGTTCCAACAGGACAATGCACGTCCGCATGTATCCCGTGCCACCCAACGTGCTCTAGGAGGTGTAAGTCAACTATCCTGGCCAGCAAGATCTCCGGATCTGTCCCCCATTGAGCATGTTTGGGACTGGATGAAGCGTCGTCTCACGCGGTCTGCACGTCCAGCACGAACGCTGGTCCAACTGAGGCGCCAGGTGGAAATGGCATGGCAAGCCGTTCCACAGGACTACATCCAGCATCTCTACGATCGTCTCCATGGGAGAATAGCAGCCTGCATTGCTGCGAAAGGTGGATATACACTGTACTAGTGCCGACATTGTGCATGCTCTGTTGCCTGTGTCTATGTGCCTGTGGTTCTGTCAGTGTGATCATGTGATGTATCTGACCCCAGGAATGTGTCAATAAAGTTTCCCCTTCCTGGGACAATGAATTCACGGTGTTCTTATTTCAATTTCCAGGAGTGTATATATATAAGAGGGAAACATTCCACGTGGGAAAAATATATCTAAAAACAAAGATGATGTAACTTACCAAACGAAAGCGCTGGCATGTTGATAGACACACAAACAAACACAAACATACACACAAAATTCAGGCTTTCGCAACCCACGGTTGCTTCATCAGGAAAGAGGGAAGGAGAGGGAAAGACAAAAGGATGTGGGTTTTAGGGAGAGGGTAAGGAGTCATTCCAATCCCAGGAGCGGAAAGACTTACCTTAGGGGGGAAAAACGACAGGTACACCTGTCACAGGTTCACCTGGTCCTACTCCAAATCCATGCCACTTTCCTTGACGTTGGCCTCCATCTGTCCAATGGCCAGCTTCATACATCCGTCCACATCAAACCCACCAACAACCAACAGTACCTCCATTATGACAGCTGCCACCCATTCCACATCACACACACACACACACACACACACACACACACACACACACACACACACACACACACACACACACACACAGTCAAGCAGACATTTGTAAAGGCAAAGAGTTTGGGCAGACATGTCAGTTGATGTGGAAGTACAGAGGCAAAGATGTTGTTGAATGACGGGTGAGGTATGAGCGGCGGCAACTTGAAATTAGCTTAGGTTGAGGCCTGGTGGGTAACCTAAAACCTCTTTCCTCATTATTGTAGCCAGCTTCATCCTGACTCACAACTTCTTCACTTTCGAAGGCCAGACATACCAAGAAAGGGAACAGCCATGGGTACCAGGATGGCCCCCTCGTACGCCAACCTATTTATTGGTCGCTTAGAGGAAGCCTTCTTGGTTACCCAGGCCTGCCAACCCAAAGTTTGGTACGGATTTATTGATGACATCTTCATGATCTGGACTCACAGTGAAGAAGAACTCCAGAATTTGCTCTCCAACCTCAACTCCTTTTGCTCCATGAGATTCACCTGGTCCTACTCCAAATCCATGCCACTTTCCTTGACGTTGGCCTCCATCTGTCCAATGGCCAGCTTCATACATCCGTCCACATCAAACCCACCAACAACCAACAGTACCTCCATTATGACAGCTGCCACCCATTCCACATCAAACGGTCCCTTCCCTACAGCCTAGGTCTTCGTGGCAAACGAATCTGCTCCAGTCCGGAATCCCTGCACCATTACACCAACAACCTGAAAACAGCTTTCGCATTCTGCAACTACCCTCCCGACCTGGCGCAGAAGCAAATTACCAGAGCCACTTCCTCATCCCCTCAAACCCAGAACCTCCCACAGAAGAACCCCAAAAGTGCCTCACTTGTGACATGATTCTTTCTGGGACTGGATCAGACTCTGAATGTGGCTCTCCAGCAGGAATACGACTTCCTTAAATCCTGCCCTGAAATGAGATCCATCCTTCATGAAATCCTCCCCACTCCAACAAGAGTGTCTTTCCGCCGTCCACCTAACCTTCGTAACCTCTTGGTTCATCCCTATGAAATACCCAAACCACCTTCCCTACCCTCTGGCTCCTACCCTTGTAACTGCCCCCAGTGTAAAACCTGTCCCATGCACCCTCCCACCACCACCTACTCCAGTCCTGTAACCTGGAAGGTGTACAAGATCAAAGGCAGAGCCACATGTGAAAGCACCCATGTGACTTACCAACTGACCTGCCTACACTGTGAAGCTTTCTATGTGGGAATGACCAGCAACAAACTGTCCATTCGCATGAATGGACACAGGCAGACAGTGTTTGTTGGTAATGAGGATCACCCTGTGGCTAAACATGCCTTGGTGCACGGCCAGCACATCTTGGCACAGTGTTACACCATCCGGGTTATCTGGATACTTCCCACTAACACCAACCTGTCAGAACTCTGGAGATGGGAACTTGCCCTTCAGTATATCCTCTCTTCCCGTTACCCACCAGGCCTCAACCTCCGCTAATTTCAAGTTGCCGCCGCTCATACCTCACCTGTCATTCAACAACATCTTTGCCTCTGTACTTCTGCCTCGACTGACGTCTCTGCCCAAACTCTTTGCCTTTACAAATGTCTGCTTGTGTCTGTGTATGTGCAGATGGATGTGTGTGTGTGTGTGTGTGTGTGTGTGTGTGTGTGTGTGTGTGTGTGTGTGTGTGTGTGTGTTTCATTAATTTGCTTCTGTAAATTCATTAAGTGATGATCGCATCATTGAGTGCCATCGTAAAGAATCTCTTGTTAATGTTTTGGCTGCCATCAAACACATATTCTGAGAAGACCTACCTCTCGTTGAATACCACTGATTGTCGCAGAATATCTCTGGACTCTTCCGTCATCGCTGAGCTAAGATCATACTGTAGTAGTGACACTCCACTTCGAATTTAATACTACTGAATTCAGTGCACTGAAGGGTTCACTCTAAACAATAAATAAATGTATTGTAGAACACAAGGGATGACCCAGGATTGGTTTAGCTGATGTGTTTTTTGGAAAAACATAGATTAGTGGCAACAGTCAGCACATGCACTATTTTATGTATGAGAGGCGTTCAATAAGTAACGCAACACTTTTTTTTTTTTTTTTTTTTTTTTCCTAAAAGCAGATTGGTGTTATTCAAGATTCCAATACACATTATTCCTTGTTGTGATGGCAGATGCCTCACCCAACGACTTGCCATGCTTTCGTTCACTGGTATTCTGCAAGCACCTATGAATATCTGCAATGATGTGATTTTCTGTCAAACGAAACTCAGTGACAGCTCTGTGCTTCGAGCGCAGTTCCGTTACAGACGACATTTTGAAGGCAACATATAGTTCCACCAGCTATTGGAACTTTATGAAACTATAAGGGCTGAAGCAGTAATGTTCGACGATCCCAAAACAAATTCCGCATTTTCTTCAACTTAAATAGCCCCAGAAAAAAGTAGTCTAGCATTACTTATTCAACACCCATCGTAAAAACAGTACAAAATAGATGCAGGTCTACCACTGTGTTGCAGTTATATGTTTAAGATTCATATTTGTTTTCAGGTGCGCAGCATGCTCTTACATGGGAAGATCAGAACGACTCTTTCGCAGAAGGGGAAGAAAGTGAAGCCCAAATATGTTCATCCACAATGGTCGAGGATTCGACCTCCAGCACATGGACTTATGTGGGGAGAGAGCCACATACCTAGCTGTGCCACAGAGATCCTGTTTGGGGTCACTGCACTCCGGGTAGAGGGTAACATGGTGCTGCAGGAAGTGAGGTCTTCAACAGCCGCCAGTTGCAGTAGCCAGACACAACCGCAGCACACCTACTTGAAGTATAGCAATGAGAGTGACATCAGTTACAGTAGCCAGACACAACCGTGGCACTTGAAGTATAGTGACGAGAGTGGCATATACTCGTCACTATATCACAGTGCAGAAACTGGTGATGCCAACAATCAACGTGCGCTTACAAATTTAGAAAGAGATACGGTTGAGAGTCCATCTCAGCTGGACAGCTCTCTGGCTGCTCATGAAAGCAGATTTGGATGTGCTGGCAAAACATGGCAATGGCCCGGCATGGAAGACAGGCAACATGGACAGCGGGCAGAATTTGATTGGCAGGATGGGGATGGAGATAAGCCACTGGTCAGTGCAGTGCAGAGGGAAGGTGCCAATGTTACTGGCAATGGATTTCTTCATGTACTTGAAATATTCATTTTCATTTTAATATCAGTGCTAATCATGAATACTTTCAACTAGATTCATCATCACCTAATAGCATTTTAGCGGAATTATTAGCAATATGGACTTCAGAAGGGGATGGAAAAGTGCTGAAAATCGTTCATCATGATATGTTGTGTGATCAGTGGCTGCTGAATCTATGATCCAATCACTTGCCAGCCAGAAGGCAAATTGGGCACATAAAGTGCAGTGTATTTGTATGCATTTGTTAACTTAAAGTAATGCATCTTTTGTTGTAACTGACTTTAAATTAAATTTTGCACAGAGATAAGTGGAGTGTGTGTATATCAGTGTTATAAAATTTAAACTTTTTTCACCATAACCACACTGAAATTTGTACTTAGATAATAATTCAAACTATGCAATTGCTGCTGGTGTGTTTACCCTAGGGTTGGTTGTGTAGTCATGAAACCAAAAGCCATAATAAATAAATAAAGAAGCATTCTTTCATATGTGCTTGAGTGCTGGAAAGACTATCAGGCATATGGGAATCAGTTCTAAGCTCTTTCCGTTGTCTTCTGACAGTCTTTCGTAATTTGTTTTTCTTCATCAGAATTAAGGCATTTCTCGTGTTTGTTATTCAATTTGACAGATCCTTTGACTTGCTTATTTTGATCTCCTGTAGCTTTTGTTTCCACAGAAGTACACAATCTATTCCTGGCTAAGCTCTCCTGTTATCAACGTTTCTCATTGAGTGTTAAAGGAGCCATAAATTTGCTACAAATTGTTGTGCCCACATATTTTGTGAGTTCATCGATTCCAGTAGGGATTTGATATTGTGGTGATATGATACTACATTTTTTCTGTTTTGTGTAGTGCATGATTTTATATTTATGAGCACTTAAAGTAAGTTACCAATTTTTGCACCATGTTGAGATTCGAAATTTGAGACCCAAAAATACCTTAAAATATCTAGATCATAAAATATGGAGTGTGCAGATAAACAGGGTGCAATGGGTTTAAGTACAGATGCTTCAATCGGTGACTAGGGATGGTGCATTGAATAACATTATGCCAGAATGTATGTCATTTGCAGAGTAGTAGTACTATTATATAATAATACTATTACATAATTATACTATTACAAGTAGTATGTTTTTAGGTTTTGTAGTACCTCCAAGTACACATGGCAGAAGCAAGCCATTAATCTCTGTTTTCCTCTGGCCACCAGGTCAGGTGTTCAAATATTCATGTGTGGACGCAAGACGGTTAGTGAATACTGACAGGAGTAGTCCCCTTCACAATGCAGTTACGACCATGTGGAAAATATCAGGTCATAAAGCTTGCGACATGTTTGTAGGAAGACTGTTTGAGACAGAAAGAAAAAACAATCAACACACTCATGTATGTACATAGTAACTCACCACATATAATAATATCTGCAGTTATACCCGTTATGTCATGTACAAACAACGTTTTGGAGCTAATCAGAAAGGCAAACACATGCTGTGAAATCAGTAACCTAGTGTGGGCTAAGGCCAACATGGGCATACACTGCACTGAAATTATAGGCCAGCTACAAAACAAAGCACAGGATGGGACTCCTTTCTTCTACAGGCTGGATGCACAATAACAGGCGGTGCTTCATTCAGTGGTGGTTTGATCATGAACAGAAATGGCAGACACTGTGATACATTCAGGTCATCCATTCCGACATATAACTTGTACATCCACTGTTTCTACATCATCATCATCATCATTTAAGACTGATTATGCCTTTCAGCGTTCAGTCACTGTTTCTAGTCTTGAAAAATAGTGACCTCCTTAATTAACATGCTAGCATAGGGCTGGTGCATTGTTCAAATAAAGTGATATTGTATAGACTAACACAAACAAATTCTCCTTAATGTGCAGAGCATAAACAGGAAATGGGAAATCATTTACTACTTGGATGTTCCAAGTATTCAAAAACAACACACAGAACTATATAGTGCAATAATGAAGAGCAGATTTCCATTGCCACCCAAGTGGTGGATATTTTAAGCAGGTTTTCGACACTGCCATGCATTCAGCAGTAGGAACATATCTTTTTCAAACAAGACTGTGTGTGAAAACTAGTATTTTTCATGTAAATGCTAACACTGTGGCCGTCTGGGGTGGCCGAGCAGTTCTAGGAGCTACAGTTTGGAACCACGCAACTGCTATGGTCACAGGTTCGAATCCTGCCTTGGGCATGGATGTGTGTGATGTCCTTAGGTTGGTTAGGTTTAAGTAGTTCTAAGTTCTAGGGGACTGATGACCTCAGAAGTTAAGTCCCATAGTACTCAGAGCCATTTGAACCATTTTGAACTAACACAGTGCAACATAATGGCTGAATTGCAAAATATAAGGAACAGTCATATGGAAACAAGACTGTTGGAAAAACAGGGTAAGTAAACTGTTTGTTATTTTAAAGATAATCGTAATAACTGTATATATTTACCCCACTGTGCGACAAGGTCGTCAGTGTATTCAAGGAAAAATATTTGCGGCTGCCTACGGAACCATGAGTGTACTCAGGTGTGCAGCTCTTCATCCAAAGCATATCAGCAGCCGTGAATTTATCTCTTTTGGACTCCAAAACTATGAAATGGCATGGGGAGAGATCTGGACTGTGTGGACGATGTGTAAGGGCTTCCCAGCGAAACTGTGTACTCTTAACAACCTTGGTGACATATAGGGTTGAATATCATTTTTACTCTTACCAACAGATTCAACAAGCACAAAACTGAGGATGGGACAATAATGTACTTTGTGTCATTATTTTTACATGCCGCGACGTTCCTACATTCACACCGCCATTATAGCCGCTAAGGGTGTGTTTCAGCAACAGCATGCTTTCCATATATTAAGATGTATAAGTGAACCAAGACCATTTGAAGTTACTCCAGGCGTACCAGAGCTTTGCTGGAACAAACACACTCACATATTTTTATAAGTATAGATTTGTCACTGAAATTACTAAGAAGTATAGTCAGAATAAATGCTGATGCGACATTAAGAGGAAACTAACAGGCAGCCCAATTTCTCGCTGATTAAACTGTTGCATGCTGTAGGACACATAAGCACTAGGAACTCTTACATATACCAGGCAGTGACACCAACACCCACTCCTTCATGTATTTCTTTGATCCAGCAATGCAATATTTTGCTCAAAACCACTCATAGAGACCAAAATATAAAATTGAATTCAGCAGTGTTCACCTGTATTTTTGATGGGCTTGAATACAGGTACAATAATTAATTTTGTTCAGACCTCAAGAATTTAAATTTTTATTTATGTTACACTGAAAACTTACAGAAGCACGTTTAATCTGTTGTTGATAATTTGAATATTATAGGTTAACCCATATGATCAATTCCAGTTGCCATGTTTGTAGAATATTTAACAACCATTTCTGATTCTAGGGACGTAAATATTTTCGTATCAGGAAAACAAGAAAAAAAATAGTACAATAACCCAAATGATTGTAAGGAGAAACTGCCTGGTAGGATTTTGCACAGAGCATAATTAGATCCTTGTTAACAATTGGTTTATTGTATTCCTCAATTTTATCTGGCGACACCAGAAAGTTTCAGGCAAATGGAAAAATGGTAAGACAGGGATTTCTATATCAGATTTTTAACTGTAAATGATTTACAATGGTAGACATGCACCTTCACTGTAATATATTGTTTATGACCTGCAGACTAAAACTGAAGAAGTGACCAAAAATGTTGGAAATTATGGATATGGGTACCGGATAAGTTAAAATATCAGGGATTGTTGAGAGTTCTGAAGGGAGAATTACGCAACATTCAACTGAAACAGGGAAAAGGATTACAACAGAAGAAAACTGGGTCCTTTCAGAGGTGATATGGCAGAAGCAAAATGCGACCTAACAGGCAAAAAAGGCAAAGCGCGGTAGAAACATTTGGATAACGAGAGATATTTAATAAAACAGACGAAAACAGAAAAATATAAAATTGCAACTGATGAACCAGGGAAAATGTTTTACAGGCTTGTAAAAGCTGAGACTGAAAGAAAGTGAAAAATGGCAAAGCACGATTGGCCAGAGGAGAAATTCAAAACTTAAAACCTGCATGATTATGAGAAGGGTCGGTGTCAACGATAGGAAAACTAAGAGACATTTGCAGATAAATGAAACACATACATGAGTAACAACAGCTTGGATGACAAGCCAGTTATAAGCAAAGAAGGGAAGGCAGGAGGAATACACAGAGGGTCTATATAAGGTAAAATTTTATGGAATGGGAAAAGGAAGCAGATGAAGATGAGGTAGGATATGTGATACTGCTACAAAAATTTAGCAGAGGAGCATGTGGCGTCTCTGGCGCAGAGCACCCTATCTTCATAACTTTGCTTCTTTGGACTGTTTTCCTTTCGGCGCGTAACTCGTTCTACTGCCATGTTTGTTATACATAAGTGATTAATAAATGCGTATTCGATACTTAGTGTATGTTATCTCCAACAGATCCTAAGTGATAACCACCATCGTCTCATCGTGAGTTATTTTGTGCTTGTTTTCGTCATTTATGAACTTCGTGTGCCAGCCCACATTGTTTTCGCCACAGTGGATCTACCAGTGACTTTTGGCACAATGTGCCCCACCAACTCTGCCGACTGCGACCATGTGTGGACAAGTTCATCCAATTTGAACTTGGTTAAAAGTGAACAGTTATCTACACCCGGCCACACCAGTGGCCACCTACCCTTATCCAGCTCAACACGGACGTCCTTCCAGTTAAAGACATTGTGGTCTATCCTTCACGTACACTGTTACCTTGTGTAATCCAAAGTTTATTTTTTGACTTCTGTGTGATTTGAGTTATCTTTAGGGGAAAAAAATTTGCAAAAGTGGAGGCAGCTTTATTAATGAATGCTTTGTATTTTCCATTTGAGTCACATGTATTGTTAAGTCTTCGAGCAATTTCCTGAATTTCTCAATTTTTGACTCACCTGTTACCCTACTGTACTCAGATTTAATAGATTTTTTTATCCTGACAAGTTTCAACATTTAATACAAGATGCTGCATGTCATGATCAGATAGCCCATTTACTACTGGTTTTGTGATATGACTTTTTTTCCCTAGATTTGTCTATAAAGATATTATCAATAGCAGTCAGAGCACTTACATATCCTAGTAGCAAAATCCTCCCCCCATGAACCATGGACATTGCTGTTAGTACCGAGTTTTGCGTGCCTCAACGATACAGATAGCCGTACCGTAGGTGCAACCACAACGGAAGGGTATCTGTTGAGAGGCCAAACAAATGTGTGGTTCCTGAAGAGGGGCAGCAGCCTTTTCAATAGTTGCAGGGGCAACAGTCTGGATGATTGACTGATCTGGCCTTGTAACACTAACCAAAACGGCCTTGCTGTTGTGGTACTGCGAACGGCTGAAAGCAAGGGGAAACTACAGCCGTAATTTTTCCCGAGGGCATGCAGCTTTTCTGTATGGTTAAATGATGATGTCGTCCTCTTGGGTAAAATATTCCGGAGGTAAAATAGTCCCCCATTCAGATCTCCGGGCGGGGACTACTCAAGAGGACGTCGTTATCAGGAGAAAGAAAACTGGCATACTACAGATCGGAGCGTGGAATGTCAGATCCCTTAATCGGGCAGGTAGGTTAGAAAATTTAAAAAGGGAAATGGATAGTTTAAAGTTAGATATAGTGGGAATTAGTGAAGTTCGGTGGCAGGAGGAACAAGACTTTTGGTCAGGCGAATACAGGGTTATAAATACAAAATCAAATATGGGTAATGCAGGAGTAGGTCTAATATTGAATAAAAAAATAGGAGTGCGGGTAAACTACTACAAACAGCATAGTGAACGCATTATTGTGGCCAAGATAGACACGAAGCCCAAACCTACTACAGTAGTACCAAGTTAATATGCCAACTAGCTCTGCAGATGACGAAGAAATTGAAGAAATATATGATGAGATAAAAGAAATTATTCAGATAGTGAAGGGAGACGAAAATTTAATAGACGTGGGTCACTGGTATTCGACAGTAGGAAAAGGGAGAGAAGGAAACATAGGTGAATATGGATTGGGGGAGAGAAATGACAGAGGAAGCCGTCTGGTAGAATTTTGCACAGAGCACAATTTAATCATAGCTAACACTTGGTTCAAGAATCATAAAAGAAGGTTGTATACATGGAAGAATCCTGGAAATATTAAAAGGCATCAGATAGATTATCTAGTGGTAAGACAGAGATTTAGGAACCACGTTTTAAAATTTAGGGCATTTCCAGGGGCAGATGTGCACTCTGGCCACAATCTATTGGTTATGAACTGTAGATTAAAACTGAAGAAATTGCAAAAAGGTGGGAATTTAAGAAATGGGCCCTGGATAAACTGACTAAACCAGAGGTTGTACAGAGTTTTAGGGACAGCATAAGGGAACAATTGACAGGAATGGGGGAAAGAAATACAGTAGAAGAAGAATGGGTAGCTCTGAGGGATGAAGTAGTGAAAGCAGCAGAGGATCAAGTAGGTAAAAAGACGAGGGCTAGTAGAAATCCTTGGGTAACAGAAGAAATATTGAATTTAATTGATGAAAGGAGAAAATATAAAAATGCAGTAAATGAAGCAGGCAAAAAGGAATACAAACGTCTCAGAAATGAGATCGACAGGAAGTGCAAAATGGCTAAGCAGGCATGGCTAGAGGACAAATGTAAGGATGTAGAGGCTTATCTCACCAGGGGTAAGATAGATAAAGCCTACAGGAAAATTAAAGAGATCTTTGGAAAAAAAGAGAGCCACTTGTATGAATATCAGGAGCTCAGATGGAAACCCAGTTCTAAGGAAAGAAGGGAAAGCAGAAAGGTGGAAGGAGTATATAGAGGGTCTATACAGGGGCGATGTACTTGAGGACAATATTATGGAAATGGAAGAGGATGTAGATGAAGATGAAATGGGAGATACGACACTGCGTGGAGAGTAACAGAGCACTGAAAGACCTGAGTCGAAACAAGGCCCTGGGAGTAGACAACATTCCATTAGAACTACCGACGGCCTTGGGAGAGCCAGTCCTGACAAAACTCTACCATCTGGTGAGCAAGATGTACGAGACAGGCGAAATACCCTCAGACTTCGAGAAGAATATAATAACTCCAATCCCAAAGAAAGCAGGTGTTGACAGATGTGACAATTACCGAACTATCAGTTTAATAATTCACAGTAGCAAAATACTAACGCGAATAATTTACAGACAAATGGAAAAAGTGGTAGAAGTCGACCTCAGGGAAGATCAGTTTGGATTCCGTAGAAATGTTGGAACACATGAGGCAATACTGACCTTATAACTTATCTTAGAAGAAAGATTAAGGAAGGGCAAACCTACGTTTCTAGCATTTGTAGACTTAGAGAAAGCTTTTGACAATGTTGACTGGAATACTCTCTTTCAAATTCTGAAGGTGGCAGGGGTAAAATGCAGGGAGTGAAAGGCTATTTATAATTTGTACAGAAAGCAGATGGCAGTTATAAGAGTCGAGGGACACGAAAGGGAAGCAGCGGTTGGGAAGGGAGTGAGACAGGGTTGCAGCCTCTGCCCAATGTTATTCAATCTGTATATTGAGCAAGCAGTAAAGGAAACAAAAGAAAAATTTGAAGTAGGTATTAAAATCCAGGAAGAATAAATAAAAACTTTGAGGATCGCCAATGATATTGTAATTCTGTCAGAGACAGCAAAGGACTTGGAAGAGCAGTTGAACGGAATGAACAATGTCTTGAAAGGAGGGTATAAGATGAACATCAACAAAAGCAAAACGAGGATAATGGAATGTAGTTGAATTAAGTCGGGTGATGCTGAGGGAATTAGATTAGGAAATGAGACGCTAACAGTAGTAAATGAGTTTTGCTATTTGGGAAGCAAAATAACTGATGATGGTCGAAGTAGAGAGGATATAGAATGTAGACTGGCAATGGCAAGGAAATCGTTTCTGAAGAAGAGAAACTTGTTAACATCGAGTATAGATTTAAGTGTCAGGAAGGCGTTTCTGAAAGTATTTGTATGGAGTGTAGCAATGTATGGAAGTGAAACATGGACAATAAACAGTTTGGACAGGAAGAGAATAGAAGCTTTCGAAATGTGGTGTTACAGAAGAATGTTGAAGATTAGGTGGGTATATCACGTAACTAACGAGGAGGTACTGAATAGGATTGGGGAGAAGAGAAGTTTGTGGCTCTACTTTACTAGAAGAAGGGATCGGTTGATAGGACATGTCCTGAGGCATCAAGGGATCACAAATTTAGCATTGGAGGGCAGCGTGGAAGGTAAAAATCGTAGAGGGAGACCAAGAGATGAATACACTAAGCAGATTCAGAAGGATGTAGATTGCAGTAGGTACTGGGAGATGAAGAAGCTTGCACAAGATAGTAGCATGGAGAGCTGCATCAAACCAGTCTCAGGACTGAAGACCACAACAACAACAACAACAACAGTAGCAAAATTCACAGTAGGAACTAAAGTGAATGATAGTTTTACTGACTGCAATAATTGTTCATTGACAGAGCTTTTCAGTAAGTCTACATTAAAATCCCCAGCAACCACTATTTCCTTTTTTTTTTACTATGAGATGGGACAGCAGAGCTTCGAGATTTTATTTTGAAGAGGTTAAAATTTCCTGAAGGTGATCTGTATACACCTACTATTATGAAGGACTTATTATGAAATACTACTTCTGTTGCACAAGCTTCGAAGCACTGCTCTGAGCAAAATGCTTAGTGGTCACCCAATATGCCTTTCCGATGCCTGGTTGTTCAGCAATATATATAAATATATATATATGTCGTTGTATATATGTTTCTCAGGCAAGACGTCGGATGTCATGGTGAAAACTCACCAATATTTGATCAGCGCAACTAGTCGACATCTTCAGGTGCGATGAACACACTGCTAAGGCCTGACAGGAGCCCCGTATTTATGCCAGTCTTAGGTAGGAAGTGCGCATGCATGGAGGCGCCAAATTCGATGGCCAATAGCGACGATATCAACCGATAGCTGGAAGGACAGCAATGCCACCTGCAAGACGAAGAACCAAAGACTTTGGTGCACGCGCGGAGGCTGCCGCTGCTGCTCTGCGATGCCATCGGCCGCCCCAGCGACCTCTGTCGGAAGCAACAAGCAGAAGTGCACGTCCATGTTGGCGCGTGACCATCCTCCCGTTGTTAACAGAATATTTACGTTGCTGCAGCAACCAGAGAAGTCTGCAGTGGCCGAGCATTGTCTCAGTACAGGCCATTCTATGAATTATCAACACACCAAGAGTCTCACGAGATCGTACTGGGACAGTGTTATTAAGGAAGCAGTGGAAATACGTGGCTCGGCGAGTCTTGTAAACAGACACGGGCTTTCAGCGCAGTACAGCTTGGGATCCAGCAGTGGCCATATTGAAGTCGCATCGAGCAGAGAGGAGTACTATTGGTCATACGATGGATGACGTTTCGCCAGCAACATAAATATTCTGTTGACAATGGGAGGATGGTCACGTGCCAACACAGACGCGCATTTCTGCTTGCTGCTTCCGACAGAGGTTGCTGGGGCAGCCGATGGCAGTGCAGACCAGCAGCGGCAGCCTCCGCACGTGCGCCGAAGTCTTTGGTTCTTCGTCTTGCAGGTAGCGTTGTTGTCCATCCAGCTATCAGTTGATTTCGTCGCTATTGGCCATCGAATTTGGCGCCTGCACACATGCGCACTTCCTGCCTAAGACTGGCATAAATAGGGGGCTCTAGTCAGGTTTAGCACACCAGTTCCGGCTCCCACACCAGGACCTGCCACCTCACGCCACCATCTGGTTGCTCCTGTCCCCCATGCCCCCTCTCACGCTTCCGTCGCTGTTAAGCGTTCCAGCGGCACACCCGCCGCCTCTGTTCCCAAAAAATCTCAGCCTCTTCCTCCTCCCACCCCTGTGGATGCCATGGATGTCTCCCCACTTGTCCCTTCTACCACCTCCTCTTCCTCCTCTTCCTCCTCCTTCTGCAAATACCTCCTGTCCCGTCCGGATCCCACACTGCTCGAAGCCTGGAACCTCACCCTACTCTTCTGCCAGCACTTTCCCAGAGCCCCATCTCCCTCCTCACTCCCTGCCGAGACTCCATTCTTATAAACACCCCCAGCCCCAACTTTCACACAGACACCCTCTCCAGAATCCCCATTACCTGCTTTGACCCCCAATGCCTCCCCTCACCCCTGCTCCTTCCCCATCCCCCTCCCGCCAACCCCAACCACCACGTCACCTGCTGACCCTCACTGCTTAGTCCGACGATCACGGAGGAGGAGGTGTTGGCGGAGCTTAAGGTGCACCCATACTTAGAAATATGGGCGTTACGCCGGATTTTCAACCCTGCCAGCCCCACCTGCCTTATGGGAGTGTTCTCTGAACATGCCCCTTCCATCGACCATCTCCTGAAGGAGGGTGCCCTCCTATTTGATTGATGGAACAAAGTCGACCACTCCCGTTCCCCTCCTCAAACCTTCCGATGCCAGACATGGCCGTGCTACAATGCACACACAACATCTGAGTGCCACAAGGCCCCCGTATGCCCACACTGTAAACGGGCACACTTTCTCCAGCAGTGTCCCTACCTCTAGTCCCCTCCTTCCTGCAACATCTGCAACCACCTGCACCCTACCTACTCCCAGAAGTGCAAGGCCCACCCCCCCTCCCCAACCACACCTGAACTCACTGTCCCCGTCTGCCCTCTGGACACCCCCACCCCTCCTGGCAATTCCCTTCGTCCCCCACCTCCCGCCACTGCTAAGGGCATCATCATGTTTGTTACCATCGTCCCCCAGAATGTCCACCTGTTCCAACACCCCCACACCATCCAGCAGATATCCATCATTGCCCGATCTGTCTTCCATTTCAACACCTATGACAGCTATTCTCATAACCAAGCCCACTTCACCTTCTCCCATCTCAACACCCTTGTCTAAATCCCTGTCATGGTGTGACAGCACTGTATCTTGTTTAATAACATCTGTTCCCTTCCTACCAATAAGAACCTCCTCATGCATACACCTTCACTACCCATTGCGTGGATGCCTTCCTCCTCAATAAAACCTTTCTTCAGCCCCAGCATACCATACACACATCGCCCTATCTCCTCCACCACTCTGGCAATCCCCTCCCGATAGCGCGAGGCGGGGTAGCCATTGGCCACCACCGCCAGATCCCTGTTCTGCTCCAACTCCTCCTTCCCGACCCCACGGAACACCTGATCCTTAGTCTCTTCTTCCCCGGCCTTACCATTACCTGTGCCACCATCTATGTCCGCCCTAACGCCCCTGTTCCTTTTGACTTCCTTTCCCACATCGACCATCCCTTCTCCTCCTACGTGATCACCACCGACCTCAACATCCATAGTCGTTCCGCCGCCCATTTATGGCGGTAGCATTGGTTCCTCTCCTCCCTTCAAGGCAACCTTGTTACCATTCCCCAGCACACCCACCCTGAATCCAATACCATTCCAGATGTCGTCCACTACTCCCCTTACCTCCTTGGCCACATAGCGGGGGATGTCCTGGACCCCATTGGTAGTGACCATCTCCCTGTTCTCCTCACCATTTCAGACAATCACCCCCATCCTGATCCTCACATCGACCCTCCCCCGAAATATGTCCATAATTATTCCCGTGTCAACTGGAATGTCTACCGGGATACCCTCTCTACCCAGGTCGATAGCCACCCCCTCACCTACCACCACCCTTATGATGTTACCCATGCCCCCTCCTTTCTCCAGCAGACCTTGTCTGAGGCCGTGGAGACCCTTCCATTGCCATCCAGCCCCACCATCCCACTTTACCCCCACAGGCTGTCCTCCTCCTCCATGAATCCCGCCGTCTCTACCATGCCTTCCTTCGCACACGTGACCTGGACACACTACGACACCACCGGCAACTGAAATGACACATCAGGAACTTGCTCACGGCTAAAAAATGCCGGGACTGGCGACAAACATGCACCCTTCTTAATGCTACAATTCCTATCAACTCGTCCAAGTACTGGTCAGCCTTCCGCTGCCTTACAAGATCTAAACCAACCCCCTACTACCCTCTCCATTATAATGACCAACCCTTCCCTGACAGCCTTAGTAAGGCCAATCACTTTGCCTCCTACCTCTCCGATATCTTTACCCTCCCTGATGAACCCCAGTTCGATTACTCCCTCTTCCCAGATGTCCGCGATCGAACTGACACCTCTGTCCCTCTTGCCGCCCCTGGCTTCCAGTACTTGGACAACATTACACACAACGAACTCAATGCCCCCATCACTACTCAGGATATCATTGCTACACTCTGCATGAAACGCAACACTGCTCCTGGTCATGATAGTGTTACCTATCGCCACCTCCGTGAAGCTCTCGCCTCCTTCCTCTCCACCCTGGCCAGGTTACATAATGTGGTCTTGTCCACAGGTTACTACCCTGACCTGTGGAAAACCTCCCATATCCTGATGTTCCTTAAGCCCGACAAACCGCCATCCACTGTCTCCGCCTACCATCCCATCAGTCTTACCTCGGTCTTCGGCAAGGTCCTGGAATCCATCCTCACCCGACACATCCACCTGCATCTCCACCAGCACCGCCTCCTTCCCACTACCAGGTGTGGCTTTCGACCATTCTTCTCTGCCAATGATCTTCACCTCACTCATCTCCTTTCTGAACAGCTCAACTCCCGTCGATCCACCATCTTCCTCTCCCTCGACCTTCAGCGTGCTTACGACCATGTATGGCATTCCGGTCTCAAACTCTAAACCTTCACCCTTCCTATCAACTACATCCATCTGATCGGGTCCTTTCTTTCCCAATGTCCTTCCTATGTCACCGTCCATAGCACGGATTCCTACACCTTCTACCCCTCTGCCAGTGTGCCCCAAGGTTCTGTCCTCCCCCCTCTTCTCTACCTTCTGTATATGGCGGACATGCCGCCTCCTTCACCCCCCGTCCACCTTCTCCAGTACGCCGATGACACCACCTTCCTTGCCCTCGCCCCCACCCTGCAATGCTCCCAACAAATTCTCCAATCCCATCTTGACCGGTTCACCACTTGGTGCAACCAGTGCTTACTCAAGGTCAATCCTTCTAAGATCTAGGCGATCACTGTATGCAAAACCACCACTTCCTTCCATCTCCTCGATTTCTATGTCACCATTTATGGCCGTCCTATCACCCTCACCCCCACCCTGAAGTACC
Source organism: Schistocerca americana (assembly GCF_021461395.2). Lineage (NCBI taxonomy): Eukaryota > Metazoa > Arthropoda > Insecta > Orthoptera > Acrididae > Schistocerca > Schistocerca americana. The sequence continues at coordinate 54,704,406 of NC_060127.1, forward strand.
TTGGCGTCACCCTTGACTGTCTTTTCCCCTGGACCCCCCCCCCCCCCCATCTCCGGACAATCCATGCCAAGGCACGATCCCAATTCTGTCTCCTCAAGCTCCTTTCTAGTAGCACCTGGGGTCTGGATCCCTTCACCATCCTCCACACCTATAAATCCCCCATTCGCCCTGTCCTCTGCTAAACCCACCCTGCCTGGATCTTCGCCCCTCCTACCTTTTACAAATCCCTTCAAATCCTAGAACACCATGCTCTCCGCCTTGCCTATCGCATCCATCTCCCCTCCCCCTCACGGATTCTGTATGACCTTATTCCGTTCCCAAACCTCCTCCTTTTCCTCGAACAGATACAGATCCTCTACACCCCCGTGAACTTGATCCCCCTCACCCTCTTGTCTCTCCCATCCTCTCCCACCCCCATCCACTGCCATGCCTGTATTCCCACGTCCCACCTGCTCTCCATCTCTCCATACCCTCGCCCAAGGTGGTTTCCGCCAACTCCCCCTCCCTGATGATGCCCTCATCCCTCCATCTACCCCTCCTACCAACTTTGATCCTTCTCTTCCACATCCTATGTTTTTTCCTTGGGCACACTCCTCCTCCCTTCCTCCCCCCTGGCTTCCCCTACCACCCCGTACCTTCTTCCCCCCCCCCCCCCCATCTCCTCTGCCACTGACATCTACACTCTACCCTCTCCCTCCTCCCCCACCTTTTCCCCTTTTTTCGGCTGGTCCCCAGACTCACACACGTCAAGTGAACATTCGCAAGCCGGAGATCACCACCATCGGTTCTGTGTGTGTGCCATCGTGTTAGTGCTTCAGTGTTTTCACCGCCCCACGCTCCACCGTTCACGTGTGTTATCTCAGTCATCAGTGTTCGTGTACAGTGCTGACCGGTTTTTATTTTTTACTACACCTGTGAATGGCCCCATGTTTTTTACTCATGTGTCTACTGTTTTTTTGTCCACCATTATGTTATGTTTTTCTACGTCTTCATTGTTTCTATTTTTACTGACTGTGGTCGAAGAGCGGCGTAATATTGGTGCTGCCGGCCCACCTTTTGTATAAGGTGTCAAAAAACAATAAAGAAAAAAAAAAAAAAAAAACAGGACTTAGCTGTGTGTTCGTCGCACCTGAAGAGGTCGGCCAGTTGCGCTGATGAAATATTGTGGAGTTTTCACCATGACATCCGACTTCTCGCCCGAGAACCATATAGAACATGTCCGTCGGGAAAGCCTCAAGCAACACATATGTCGTTGGCTCCGTCATAATATGCGGGGTGTCTAAAACGCTGTAGAAAGGGAACCACAGCTCAGAAGATGTCAGACTTGAGCAGCGTATTACTGACACAGGGGGAAACGGCACGGAACACAAAAAAAAGTTTGTCCAATAGACGGAGCTTCAAGTGTCAGAATACGCACACCAACAGAGCGCGGCGCGCGCCTGTTCCACAGGTCGCACCCGAGACGCTTAACACGAGTGCGTCCATGAAGGACCGCAAGCTGCTGGTAAAGCTCTTTTTCAAGAGCGGTGGCTGTGCGCCAGTAATCCTGCAGAAGTTCCGGACGCTCAACGGTATGAAAAAAGGCATTGTTCTGATGTCTGCTAAGAGTCTGGAGAAAGTGATTACAAAATTCGACAAGACAGGTTACTTTGAAGTGCAATGTGGCAGAGGGAGGGAAGCAGTTGATCCGCCATCTGTCGAATATGTTAGCCACAATGTTGCGGGAGGGTTCGAGCAATGTAGTGAACGTAGGGAATTTTCGAAAAACTGGACATGCCTGCGAGCACTATGCATAACATCCTACGAAACATCCTGCGTTCTTACTGATGACCTGCCAGCAAGACAAATGTTCGCTCTGAAATTTCTTGCTCACATGGAAGTTGACAATGAATGGCCATGGAGCATTCTGTGGACATACGAAGCTCATTTTCGTTCCCAGAGACATGTCAATATGAAGAATTGTAGAATATCTGCACGCACATCAACCGATACGAATTAATTCTTCAAAGGGGTCTGTGTTGTGCGTGTTGACGGAATCGTTTATGGTCGGGCCGTATGTTTTAGTGGTAAACGCTGTTTTACGCACCAACGTCTTCCAGCCCTTCAACAGCATGTGTTTGTGGGTAGGATCATTTTTATGCAAGATGCGTTCCTCCTCACACTTCACAGCTCTTGAAGCGGCTGCTGCAGAGGCATTTCGGACACTACAGAATTATCAGCCGTCATTTCCATACGGTCTGGCAGTCCAGATTTCCTGTTCTTAAACCTTGTGATCTGTGGGGCTGTCTGAGAGAAGTTGTGTTCACGCTCTAATTAGGAACGTGGCTGAACTGAAGACCCGCATTGTGCAACGCATTCCTTACGTGACCCCCAAGACACTGATCTCTTGATCTCTTATGTAACATGCGGTTTCTGGATTTCAAATTGTGGCAGTATGCGGTGCACATAATACTGAACACATCTTGCGCCAGTCTCGCGGCTATTAGAAACCGATGCCATTTTGCATTTTATGCGTTTTTTTTCTTTATTCAGTTTCGATTCCTCCCGAAGGGGGCGGGCTGGCAGCAGCTTAGTACGCCGCTCTTCAGCCTACAGAATTTGTTTTAAAAAGAAGAAGATAATAAAAAATAAAAGCAGGCGATAAAATCGGTGACTTAAATGGTAAAATGGAGGAAAACTGTGGAACTTAAAATATATAACAAATAAAATACCAGGGAAGCAGACAGGTAAAATAATACACAATAAAAAACGGCGACAATCTGGTTTCTGTTCCCAAGAAATATAAAATTCGCACCCAGCGACAGCATGATTTCTGTTCACAACACTTGGCCGGCCGGTGTGGCCGTGCGGTTCTAAGCGTGTCAGTTTGGAAGCGCGTGACCGCTTCGGTCGCAGGTTCGAATCCTGCCTCGGGCATGGATGTGTGTGATGTCCTTAGGTTAGTTAGGTTTAAGTAGTTCTAAGTTCTAGGGGACTGATGACCTCAGTAGTTAAGTCCCATAGTGCTCAGAGCCATTTGAACCACAACACTTTGGAAAGACACACAACACTGTACCTCGCTTGAACACTGCACTACAAAGTTGGCACAACTATGACATACCACAGCCGAGGGCAGACAGGGGGAACCTGGAGAGATGATGGGGAAAAAAAGGGGGGGAGGGAGAGGAAAAACGAAGTGGGGGGAGGGAGGTGGAGCCGATGGAGGTGAGGACCCGGAAGAGGGGGGGGGGGGGGCTGGCCAGACGCGACAGGGAGTGGGGAAAGGCAGAGGAGGGGAAATGCAAAAGAACTCGGTGGTGGGGGGGGGGGGGGGAGAAGAGAGGCAGAGAGAAGTTAGGTGAGGAGAAAACAGGATGAAGGGGGGAAAGAGGGAGCCTGGGGAAAGGACAGAGGAAAGGAGAGGAAGATGAGGACCAGAGTTGATAGGAGAGAGGGTATCATCTGGGAGGGGATGCGGTTTTTGCGGTTTTTGGCCTCAGGACAATTATAAATGGATTTTCCCCATCCCATGTGGTGCGACCTCGCTGTGGAGGAAGGGCCTGCCTAAGCAACAGTGCCACAAATGTTGACTACCACACATGTGCAGTCATGCACATTGAACAGAATGGATGGTGTAATGTGCAGTTCGAACTACAGTTGTCGTATGGCGAGTAATTTGTCATTTTGGGATGACCCCATTTACGTTACGACACTTGCAGTGCCATGATTCGGTAAAATTTTCGTTAATTCTTTTGTTCAGTAAATTTATTGCTGCATCAAAAATATCCTGCTCAAATTTGACGTTATTCTGTGCAATGATTCTCTTCCTACATTGTTTTGAAACTGGAACATTGTGGGCGTCCTGAATTTAAGGTTGGGCACTAAATTTTTGAGCGTCCTGGGTGTACAGGGTGAACAGTAATAAAACTGACAAACTGCAGGGACGGATTACTGACTGGAAGTGAGGAAAAAAAAGACCTACGAACGTGTGTCCGGTAGTGCATCGTGCCACGGTAGATGGCGCTGACGAATGAAAGTTCCTCTGACCACGTGCCGTGTGTTGCAGGTTGTGTGACTGACGCACCGAGCTGTAAACAGCAGAATTGTCCGGTATCCATGTCGGGAACAAGGCGAGATGGTGTTTGTGTACGGGCAAGCAGATGGAAACGGTCTAGAGGCAGCACGGGTATACCACTACAAGTACCGCCACAGAGAGCAACCACGTAACACAACGCTTAAAGCCGTCTGTATGATCATGGATTACACCATATTTGCGGGCCATTTGCCTGAATTTGTGCTAGGGTTCGTCACAAAATTCTGTAGAACTCGTTCCTCCAAATCTGGTGTACGCACAGTCTGCTGCCTTCCTGTACGTTCGTCTGCCTGAAAAGACCCACGATCACACAAACGCCCAAAAAGGACTATAAATGTAGCGCGAAGTGGTTGGTGTCTGTTAGGGTACTTGTTTTGGTACAGCCGTTCTGCCTCTCGACCATCTGCTTGGCCATACACAAACACCATCTCGGCTTGCTCCTACGTTAATACCGGACCATTCTGCTGTTTACAGTACGCTGCGTCAATCACACAGTCTTCAACACAACAAAAAACAGACGGCAAGTCGTCAGAGGAACTTTCGTTCGTCAGCGCCATCTACCGTGGCACGATGCATTACCGGACACATGTTCACAGGACCATTTTTCCTTCATTTCCAGTCAGTAATCTGTCCCTGTACATAAGTCCACTGATATTTTTAAAAAAGGTGAGAGTATTCGCTCTATTCCTCTCCGTGTGTAGACCTATTGCCTAGAAGCTCTTACAATTAAATATGGTGTACATTGCTAGAGGGTATTTCAGGTTTTTTAGTGAACACTTTCATCAGGAGACGTTGAGCATCCAATGGTTTTCACCGTTTCTGAAAGAAGCAGTTCCACTGCATTACGATAGTAGCGAATCACTGTGGTCTCTGGGCAGAAAAATGCTGAAATGAACATCAGCAACTTCTTAATCAGCATCAGCGCTTTGTTACCATTAAAAGCCATGACATCATCGCATCCGGCCACGTGCACTGAGACCATACCAGGAATTCTGACGTCAGCATCGGCACTTTGTTATCACCACTGCCACTCCCTAACCCACACCTTCCGCTCGCTACGCACATTTATTAAGTAGAATTTTACATTACAGTTTACAAATGATTATTCATTTGAAGCAATCGATTTGCAATCGATCTCGAAGTTATGAAAAGTGCTTTCACGAGTTCATCAAAATTACACTGAACTGCCAAAAATTAAAGGATAGTGACATACATATGATATGAAAAGGTTTCCGATGTGGTTATGTATGCACGATCGTAATTAGTAGACTGTGTACGCAGAATGGTAGTAGGAGCTAGACACATGGGAGTTTCCAATTCGGAAATCATTAGGGAATTCAGTATTCCGAGATCCACAGTTTTAAGAGTGTCTTAAGAAAACCAAAGTTCAGAGAGTGCCTCTCACCACGGACAACGCAGTGGCCGACGGTCTTCACCGTCAGCAGCGACCCTTGTATGTGATCAAAAGTATCCGAACACCACCCAAAACAAACGTTTTTCATATTAGGTGCATTGTGCTGCCACCTACTGTCAGGTACTCCATATCAGCGGCCTCAGTAGTCATTTGACATCGTGAGAGAGCAGAATGAAGCGCTCCGCGGAACTCACTTACTTCGAACGTGGTCAGGTGATTGGGTGTCACTTGTGTCATACGTCTGTAAGTGAGATTTCCACACACCTAAACATCCTTAGGTTCACTGTTTCCAATGTGATAGTGAAGTGGAAACGTGAAGGGACACGTACAGCACAAAAGCGAACAAGCCGACCTCGTCTGTTGAAGAGGGTCGTAATGTGTAATACGCAGACATCTATCCAGACCATCACACAGGAATTGCAAACTGCATCAGGATCCACTGCAAATACTATGACAGCTAGGCTGGAGATGGTAAAACTTGGATTTCATGGTCGCGCGGCTGCTCATAAGCCACACATCACGCCAGTAAATGTCAAACGACGCCTCACTTGGTGTAAGAGGCTTAAACACTGGACGACTGAACACTGGAAAAACGTTGCGTGGAGTGACGAATCACGGTACACAATGTGGCGATACGATGGCAGGGTGTGGATACGCCGAATACCCGGTGAACGTCATCTGCCAGCGTGTGTAGTGCCAAAAGTAAAATTCGGAGGCGGTGGTGTGGTCGCGTTTTTCATGGGGGGGGGGGGGGGGGGGGAGGGGGGGATGGGGGCTTGCACCCCTTGTTGTTTTGCGTGGCACTATCACAGCACAGGCCTACATTGATGTTTTAAGCACCTTCTTGCTTCCCACTGTTGAAGGAGCAATTCGGGGATGGCGATTGCACCTTTCAACACGATCGAGCACCTGTTCACAATCCACGGCCTGTGGCGCTGTGGTTACACGACAATAACATCCCTGTAATGGACTGTCCTGAATCCTATAGAACACCTTTTGGATGTTTTGGAACGCCGACTTCGTGCCAGGCCTCACCAACCAACTTCGATACCTCTCCTCAGGGCAGCGCTCCGTGAAGAATGGGCTGCCATTCCACAAGAAACCTTCCAGCACCTGACTGATCATATGCCTGCGAGAGTGGAAGGTGTCATCAAGGCTAAGGGTGGGCGAACACCATATTTAATTCCAGCATTACCGATGGAGGGCTCCACGAACTTTTAAGTCATTATCAGGCAGGTGTCCGTATACTTTTGATCACATTGTGCATCAGTGCTAAGAGCAAACAGCAATGCAGAAATAACAGAAATCATTGCGGAACGTACAACGAACTTAGCCGTTAGGACAGTGCGGCGAAATTTGGCGTTAATGGACTACGGCAGCAAACGACCGACGCGAGTGTCTTTGCTACCATGACATCGTCTGCAGCGTCACTGCGGGACCATATCGGTTGGACGCTACATGACTGGAAAACTGTAGCCTGGTCGGATGAGCCTCAATTCCAGTTGGTAAGAGCTGAAGGTAGGGTTCGAGTGTGGCGCAGGTCCCACGTAGCCACGGACCAAGTTGTCAACAAGGCACTGAGCAAGCTGGTGGCGGCGGCATAATGCTATGTTTACATGGAGTGGATTAAGCCCTCTGGCCCAACTAAACCGATCAGACTGGAAATGGCTATGTGCAGCTACTTTGAAACCATTTACAGCCATTCATGGACTTAATGTTCGGATGGAATCTTTATGGATGACAATGTGCTATGTCACTGGTCCACAATTGTTCGCGACTGGTGTGACACTCTCGACAATTGGAGCGAATGGTTTGGCCAGCCAGATTGCCCGACTTGAAACCCTTCAAACATATATAGGGCATAATTGAGAGGTCAACTCCTGCACGAGCAACACCTTCGCAATTATGGACAACTACAGAAGCAGCAGGGCTCAGTATTTCTGCAGGGAACTTCGAATGACTAGTCAGGTCCATGCCATATCGAGTTGCTGCGCTACGTTGGGCAAAAGGGGGTCCGATGCAATATTAGGAGGTACTGCATGGCTTTTGTCGCCTTAGTGTAGACCGCATGCGCCTGTAACTACTGATGTTTCACAATAACACCAAATGCTCATTCAGCAATTCTTGACATTTGCTGGTCGGACTCTTAAGCATTACCCGGTAGTAGTAACACAGAAGACAGGTAAAATCTAAAGAAGATCATCGCGGTCCTTCATTCGATAGTTTAGTAATTGCAATCGTGTTTGTGGGATGTTAAGCTGCAGTGGCAGACCAACAAGAGAGGCATTGTTCACCAGGAGAAAGATTGTTCTGAAACTGAGAGCACACGCTCCGGGAAGAGACGAGCAACTTGCTGCACTAATTGGCTGCACATATGCCCCGATATGGGCGCAGCAAGATAACCAGAGAAGTTAGAGACATAACGGAAGCTGTCTTAGAGAGACCAATTCATCTCACTAATGCAGTAGTAACTGTGGTGTCACCGCCAGACACCATACTTGCTAGGTGGTAGCTTTAAATCGGCCGCGGTCCATTAGTACATGTCGGACCCGCGTGTCGCCACTGTCAGTGATCGCAGACCGAGCGCCACCACACGGCAGCTCTCGAGAGACTTACTAGCACTCGTCCCAGTTGTACGGACGACTTTGCTAGCGACTACACTGACGAAGCTTCGCTCCTTTGCAGAGCAGATGGTTAGAATAGCCTTCAGCTAAGTCAATGGCTACGACCTAGCAAGGCGCCATAGCAATTGATAGTTATCGTATGAAGCATGTCTCATCAAGAACGATGTATACAAATGATGGATTAAAGTTAAGTATTCCAGAAGCTACGTACTTTTCTTTATAGCATTCATCACGTATCCTGTTTCAGACCTCACGCCATCCTGCGTGAGCTTATAGCGTGCATTTCGGTCTGCTCAAACCACACTGTGTCGGCACATCTGTCGACACATCAGTAACAATTCTACTAAATCTACAGATCAAGAACCAACTCGTTTTGCTAACATATTTATGAAGGAAACTACGATAAACCACGAACATAGCGCACATTTCAAAACCAGCAAAACGATAAGGATCCCTTCTGCGGATCAAGCAAATAACAACTAATTCCTGCAATCAGAATTCCCTTCGACTCTATACCTGTACAACTGTTACACGTCGAAGTCGGCAGTTAGCAGCTGGTCGCTTGCGTAACACGACGGAAGATACGTATCGGAATCGCTGCAGAAGAGATGATAGTCGAGGTGGCACACCGCTTATCCGGCAGATCTTCTGCGCACTAGGCAAGTCCAGAACTGCCCGCTGAACAGCTGGGCGCCGGCTTATCTAGCCCCAGGCGGAAGGATACATCCGCGACTATTTGCACACACGTGATCGCCACGAAATAGTTCGTTGATCGTCGCGCCCCCTTGCTCTGCTGTTGGTTGATGCCCTCTGATGGACGGTGGCCGCACCTACGTGTTTGTTGTCAACTGTGGTACTTGCTGATAAACACTCTTGCGTCGGCCAGACTTCAAAGCAAAGCCGGCAACCCGCATCACTAGTCTGTCTGGTGTGTTGCCGCGGCAGTAGGCGTCTGTAGTGACTGCAGCAGTCCTTCCCGCCACTCCTCCCAGAGGCGAGGCGAAGGCACATCTCGACGTCGGTCCCAGGTACGGCTGGTGGAACGAGGCAACGGTTGGCAGTGGAGATGCTGGTGGCGAGGGGAACCTCATCGACATCCACAGGCGAGAGACCCGCCCACCGGGACTCTGCAAAAGTCGGCATAGGCGGCTGTGATGGCGGAGGCTGCGGCGAAGGGAGGTCCGATGAGCCAATGGCCTACCAGAAGACCTCAGACTGTCGGCGCGGCGCCAGAGACAATGACAGCCCCATACTCAGCCCACGACGGAGCATAGCTGGTCGAAGAGCTTCCAACAGAGGGAACCGTTGTCAAGGACGACAGTTGCCATGGTGCGGTTGAGAAGCGTGGAGATCTTAGTGGGAACCCAGTGGGGGTGGTACTTGGGAAACACCAACGTCCAGGCTGGATCCTGCAGAGAGAACTGCAGGTGCGCTGAGACCAGAGCAACTTGACGAGGGGAAGCATAAAACAGGGTGACAAAAGTGTCTGATGAAGGCGAGCGCGCAGCTTCTCCACCGAAGAAGACCCATTGTCACCAGAAGAATGATAAGTAGACAGGAAGAGGTCGAGGGCAGCTGCCTGCGAGTAATGCTGACACAGTTTGGCCATCTGCGACTTAGATGTGCTGACAAACCTTTCAGCCAACCCATTGGATGTGGGATGGAACTGTGCTGTATGGAGCAGCTGGATCCTCGACATAGCACAGAAGGAAGTAAGCTCTGCTGATGTGAAGCCGTTTGTCCATCACAACCACCTCCAGTAGACCCTTGATGGCGAAAATATGAGAAAGGGCTGGAATGGTGCGAGTGGTGGTCGTGAAAGACATGTGTGTGACATACGGAAAACCACTGCTGGCATCCATCAAAATGAGCCAGTAGGACCCTAGACATGTCAGTGGGCGAGGTGCTTCGTCAGGATGATTCCCCAGTGCCCGACATGTAGGAACACGAGAACCTGCTGAGGGAGGGAGGACAGAATCACGATATGCCAATGACCAGTGTCCCCTTAGAGAAGAAGAACCCCGTCACAGACAGAAAAGTCACTGCAGTGAGAAACTAAGCCCAAACCTCTGGGTCTGACAGCTGATGACGATTGGAGGGCCACCCAAGTTGAACGTGGTGCAGAACCATCATGAGAACTGAGTCTGAGGCTGTGTGCCATGCTACGAGCCAGGTCTTCAGTTGCAGCGCGGCAGTGGCAGAGGAGGAGGCCATGTCATTCAAATGAAAACAAGCAACCGGATCAGCATTGAAGTCTGAATCCACCCCCACAGTCGAGAAAGAAGATTAAAACTGGCGTGGAGGGTCGTGACCCGGTAACAGATGTCGTAGGTGTATCCTGCAAGGAACAACCCCCAGCAGGGCAGGTGGCGAGTGGTCTGTGTAGAGATGACAGATATGGCACTGAACATGGAGACCAAGGGCTTCCAGTCCCTGTAGAGCGTGAACAGACGGCCGTAGATGAAGCTGTGGAACTTCTTGAAGCGAAATACGATGGCTAAGGCCTCCTCGTCAGTGTGGCTATAGTTGCACTTTGCATGTGATAGAGTTTTCGAGGCGAAAGCCACTCGACGCTCAACATCGTCAACGATATGAGGCAACACGGCCTCCAGCCCATAATCTGACGCATCAACGGCCAAAATAAGAGGCTTGGTGGAATCGTATATGATGAGGCATGATGGAGCAAGAAGAGCAGATCTGAGATGATTGAAAGCCCCATCACATTCCGGTGACCAGGTCCAGGAAACATCTTGCGAAGCAGGCGATGCAGAGGATCCGCCAGAGTCGCAGCATGTGGGATGAAACGCCGATTTTAGTTGAGTTGACCCAGGATGGATTTGAGCTGGCAGACGTTTGACAGCCTAAGGAGCCGCTGAATGGCCTCGAGGTATTGCAGTGTGGGGTAAATGCCCGCAGCACTCAAGACACGACCGAGATAGGTCATTTGAGGCACAAAAAATTGACAGTTGGCCCTGTTGCACTACAACCCTGCAGCGTGCAGAACCTCGATTAGTCGTCAAAATGTCTGGGGCCGACATCCCTGCGACTAAGATGTCGTCTAAGTAACTAGCGGTGGCGGCGACCTTCTGACTCACTGACTCCAAAAAGCATTGAAAGATGGCTGGCGCGCTGGCGATCCCAAAGTGCAAGCAGTTGTACCAGAAGAGCCCAAAGGGAGTATTGGTGATAGGACCCCTTTAGAGGGGGCATCGACTCGCAGCTGGAGGTATGCTTCATTAAGATCAATCTTGGCGAAGATCTTTCCACCTGCCAACTTGGACAGAATATCATGCACCTTCAGGATTGGATAAGAGTCAATGACTGGCCAGTGATGGTGGCCTTAAAATCGCCAGAAAGCCAGAGGGACCCATTTGGCTTTTTGAGGATGACAATGGGTGAAGCCCAGCGACAGCGGTGAACTGGTGTCAAAACTCCCGCCTCCTCGAGACGAAGCAGCTCCTTGTGTAAGGTGCCCCACAGGGCGAAAGGCACAGGACGAGCCTTGTGAAACTTCAGAACTGCTGACGGAAGTAATTCGATATGTGCTTCGAAACTGGACACCCCCCGGAGAGGAATCAGAGAAGATGTCAGGGAAGGAATCGAAAAGCTCCTATGAAAGAGCGTCAGGGAACACAGATTGGACCGCTGGGGACGAATCATGGATCTCAAGGCCAAGAGAATGAAAAAGATCCATCCCCAACAGATTAGTGGCTGTGGGGCGACCAGGACCAAAACGTGGGTGGTGACATCATGAGAGAGATACTGCACCTGCTCAAGGAACCACCCCTGCACGCAGATAATTTTATTATTATTATTATAGCTGTTCAAGGGGGTCTTGAATGGGCAGAGTGTCGGAGCACCCAAGCGGCGGTGAGAGTCACCATCAGTAATAGTAGCTGAGGACCATATGTCCAACAGGAAACACTAAGCCTTCTTCTTACATCTTCTACGGTAGATAATGGTGCTGGTACAGGGTGGACAGTTTACCCCCTCTAGCAGGAGCTATCGCACATGGGGGTGCATCTGTAGATCTAGCTATTTTTTCATTAGACTCCCATTGATCTGGACTATCAGAGCAATGGACCCTGCCATACGTGGGAGGACCGTCTGGACAAAGGAAACGCTCGGCAGCTGGTCAGAATCCCCTGAGTCTGGAGGGTCCAACGCTGTGAGGTCCAACTTCATTGATGAAGAGGTGCAGCAAACGTCAAACTAATGACCCTTCATCCTTCAGGCAAAACAGACCACCCGCCGAAAACGACGATCACAGCGCTTGTGCGTAACAAAGCACTGACGACAGGAGGGTAACCTCTGACGGTGCTGAGCCCAAGAACCTGTAACCAGGTCGGGAGGCGGCGGCAGCGGCGGCGCCCGCTGCGGGCCGTCAGTGTGGCTGCCGTCCCGGCGACTGAAGCTCCGAGCGACGATGGGGCGGCCGTGCGGCAAACACCTCGGAGCGCCGCAGATGAACGGGGAGGGATCCTTCTGCTTCAACAGATCTGTTCGCAGGGTATCGTCGTGAACGACGGCCGAGCCACACAACTGCTTACACCCTGGGTTGGCATAATAGAACCGGCAGTCCCGGGAGAGTCCTCGAAGGCAAGCGATCTATTCCTTGTGAGACTGCGACGGAAGCTTCTGACAAGTGAAGAACTTGTGGAGAGCAGCCACGACGTGGGCTTGAAAGTTCTAAACTGGCGGTCAACTGAAACTTCCTGGCAGATCAAAACTGTGTGCCAGACCGAGACTCGAACTCGGGACATTTGCCTTTCGCGGGCAATTGCAGGTACTGGCAGAAGTGTAGCTGTGAGGACGGGGCGTGAGTCGTGCTTGGGTAGTTTAGATGGTAGAGCAACTGTTGACCTGGAATCACGAGATTTGGCAATGGGCAAGGTTTAACAGTACAAGAAAAGAAAAAGGGCCGAAAATTGTTAGTTCATAAGTACATAACACGAAAAATTATTTTTTGTCGTTTTTTTTCTTTTTACCTGTTTGTCTCTCCTTCTGTTAAGACCCCTTTTTCTCTTAAACATATGGATGTAGCAAATTCAAATTTTTAGAAATAGTAATGTCTGTGATCCCTTAACGGTGTAAAAATTTTAAGTTTGTATGTCAGTTCAAACAAAAGATGCGATAGCTTACGTGACATACTTGGATACTCGAAAACTCACTCATCATGAAATGTGGCAACACGCAAATTTTACGGTATAAGTGAAGGAAAAAACTCTAAAATTGTTAGGTATTACACTAAAATAACACTTTCTTATCATTTTTCATCGATCTCTATGTCTGTCCGTCTGTTAAGACCCCTTTTTCTCGGGAAGAGTGTGGCATATCAAATTGAAATTTATGTCACATGCTAAAGCCCATGGTGCCTTGGCGTTGTAAAAGTTTGAAGCTTCTGTCAATGCAATCGGAAGATACTGCCATTTATGCCACAATTTTGATACTCGAAACCCAGTCATAAAATCTGCAGTACCCCATGGACCTAGAATCTTGAAATGTAGCAAGAAGCAAGGTTCCACAGTAGACTACAAGTAGAGTAGAAAGTCTGAAAATTTTTACTTTGTAATTCTATCGCATAAAAAAGATGTTTTTGCCTTTAGAACGTAGGCTGCATTCATCATGCGTCAGATGGGTCGTAGACGAGAATTACCGCATGCAAACGTAAATTGTAAGTTGCAGTCATGTTTTCGTAAGCAGATGAAAAATATGTTACTACATTTTCTGCATCTACCAAAGCAAATTGGAAACTCTTGTCCTCTATTTTTTACTAGGCATAGTAAGGTATAGAAATATACATCCTATTCTAAGTGCATTACACTACTTTTCCACACAGTTCCCACACCGGTTCACACAATTGTCCCATCGCAGCACTAAATTTAAGATGTCCCTGCGGTAGAATCCGTCCAGCTGACTGAGCAATCACCATCGGGCTGCTGTCTTGGTTTCATCGTTACTTGTGAATCACTGCCCTGCCAGGAATTTCTTCAGCGGCCCGAAAACGTGGAAATCACTAGGAGTGAGGTCTGGACTGTATGTTGGGTGGTCCTACATCTCCCAGTGAAATGCCCAGATCTTTTCGGCAGTTCTGTTTGCCACATGTGGTCTCGCATTGTCGTAGAGCAGAGTCACCTTGCCCAAATGGAGAATCCCTCGGCGTCTTCGCCTGACGGCTGCCCTCAGAAGTGATGCGCACACGCCGGTCTGCTTTCACCATTGCATCAACGCAGGAGATGTTGCTGTCAGACAGAGACGAACGTGGAACTCCCCAATCGCTCATTATCAGACTTCACGGCCGTCACAACACCACCACCTCAAGTTCTCAAAGCAAGACAGTTTTCCCCACATGTGGCATGTGGGCTGCATTTCCCGGTAGATCGCGATAGGCGTTCGTCCCTTGCTCCAGCCGTAAACCGGCTAAAAAAAAAATAAAAAAAAAAGTAACCCCGAGGCAAAGATTTTCTGATTTGCTCTTGTATTAACTGAAGACTCCTCCTCGCTTCTTTTTGTATGTTCGAGCTAGTTTGAAGAACTATTGTAGCGATTTTGATACCTTCTTGGAATTCCCAGTACCGGTACTTTGCCTGTATCTACATGTAAAACAGGCAAAAATCGTTCAGTTCTCGATTCCGGGGTTGCATGAATTAAGTTTGCACAGAATCCTCAGTTCGCGAGTCCTACTCGCACCTGGCCAGTTTTTTAATATCACTGTAGTTGAGCTACTGTGCACTACGCGTTCACGATCAACACTATTTTCCACATTGTGCTCTTGTTCGTCTGCCAGCTTCGGCGTGCTGTCGGCATCTTCCGAGCCCATTCAGCCAGTGCTTTCTTCCGGTCTTCTGACAGAGGCTGCCATCACCTTTTCAGTTCTTCTCCCAGCGTGCAACTCTGCAAGTTTCCCACCATTTGTCTAAACTCATTCCTATATAGGGAGAACTGGTCGTAGTTTCTTCATTCGTTTTGAAGAACATACAACTGGGGCTGCTTGCAACAATTCACTTTTTGGCCAGCACTTAACACAAAGTAAACATCCTGGGGGTGCTATTCAAGACAAGCTAAAAATTTTACATAACACCGTTAAAGTGCACTTATTAGATACCCTCGACGTAATTGAAATTTATGCTCATCATAAAAAACAACTCTTGAGTTTGTTGGACGAGGAAGTTTCTTTTAGAAACAAACACTTGTATGACTTGTTTGGCGACTTGTTATAAAATATTGCAGCTCTTCTTTTACTATTGTTTTAGTAAAGTTCTTGATGTACTGATACAGAATTTGGTGTATTTTCTACATTTTTATATTTTCACAAAATTGGGTAGTCCTCTTTCATTCTATGAGTTACTACGTATTTACCACTCTTTTTCTTCTTCTCACTCCCTGTCAATTATACAAGTGACATTAGTCAGATAACTTTTAAATTTTATTGTTTCGCATCACTTATAGCCGATTCTATACAGTGTTGAGGTAAAACATTATGACCACTGCCCACTGCGAAGCTGAATCGCTCCTGGTGGTTTTGCGGGCATGTGACGCAGTGAGGAAAGACTTTAAGACGAAGGGAGACGAATGGGCTATCATTACAACGGAAATACCGGCCAATACGCGGAAATGCATTGGTCGATTTTGAAAAAGGGCACATTGTTATGGCTCTGCGGCTGGAAAAAAGAATCTCTGAAACTACGGAGCCGGTCGCCTATTGGCATAGTGCTGTCCCAGGCAGCTATGGAGAGTGGTTGAAGGGTGGTGAAATAACGAGTAGGCGGCGTGGTATTGGACGACCACGCCTCATCACAAAACGTAGAAGTCGGAGGATCCCCCACTGTGTTATCCAGAACAGGCAGCGACCTGTGGCACACCTGAAGACAAAGCACAATGCTGGTGCAGGCGCAAGTGTTTCGCACACCATTCAAAAAATGGCTCGAAGCACTATAGTCCCCTAGACTTAGAATTACGTAAACGTAACTGACCTATGGACATCACACACAACCATGTCCGAGGCAGAACCTCTCCCCCCAGCGGCCGGAAGCACACCGTTCAAAGGCCATTGTTGAACATGGAGCTCCACATCATACGCTCTGTACGTGTTCCCGTGTTGACCCAGCGACATCGTCAGTTACGATTACAATGGGCACAACATCACTGAGCTTTCGCCGTTGATCAATAGAAATGTGACTCCTACCGAATCAGTCGCATTTCTTGTTACACCAGCGTCCTTACACGCCACCTTCCAGGCAAACGGCTGCACGAAACATGCACCACGCCACAGATGCAGGCCAGTGAGGGCGGAACTATGCTGCGGGGTACACTAGGTTGGACTTCCATTGGATCTGTGGTGATAATCGAAGGCATCATGACAGCACTGAACTATGTGAATATTATTGTGGACCAACTGCATCGCTTCCTACTTGATGTGTCCCCCCTACCGCGATGACGTATTTCAGCAGGATAACTGTTCGTGTTTCAAGGTCACAATAGTGCTACAGCGGTCTGAGGACATTATAGTGACATTGATGTCTTGGCCAGCAAATGTGCCTGATCTGTACCAAATGGAACACATATCGGTCACCAGCTAAGGGCCTGCATATCACCATCCCGTAATTTGCGGGAATTGCTAGACCGGTACGTAAATATCTGGTGCCACATACTTCTGGAATTCTGCCATGGACTTGCAGAATACATGCAAAACACAATCGCTGCTGTATTGTGTTTACATAGTGGACCAACAGGATATGGAACAGGTGGTCACAATATTTTGACTCATCGGTGTATATACACTATGTGATCAGACGTATCCGGACACTTGGCGCCCTCCATCGGCAATGCTGGAATTAAATATCGTGTTGGCTCACCCTTAGCCTTGATGACAGCTTCCACTCTCGCAGGCATACGTTCAGACAGGTGCTGGAAGGTTTCTTGGGGAATGGAAGCCCATTCTTCACGGAGAGCTGCACTGAGGAGAGGTATCGATGTCGGTCGATGAGGCCTCACACGAAGTCGGCGTTCCAAAACCTCCCAAAGGTGTTCTATAGGATTTAGGTCAGAACTCTGTGCAGGCCAGTCCATTACGGGGCTGTTACTGTCGTATAACCACTCTGATACAGGCCGTGCATTATGAACGGGTGGTCGATCGTGTTGAAAGGTGCAGTCGCCACCTCCGATTTGCTCTTCAACAGTGGGAAGCAATAAGGTGCTTAAAACATCACTGTAGGCCTGTCCACGCAAAACAACAAGTGGTGCAAGCCCCGTCCATGAAAAACACGACCACGCCATAACACCACCGCCTCCGAATTTTACTGTTGGCACTACACACGCTGGCAGATGAAGTTCACCGGGTATTCGGCATACCCACACCCTGCCATCGGATCGCCACATTCAGTACCGTGATTCGCCATTCAACACAACGTTTCAGCACTGTTTAATAGTCCAATGTTTACGCTACTTACACCAAGCGAGGCAACGTTTGGCATTTACCGGCGTGATGTGTGGCTTATGAGCAGCCGCTCAACCATGAAATCCAACTTTTCTCACTTCCCATCTGTCATAGTACTTGCAGTGGATCCTGATGCAGTTTGCAATTCCTGTGTGATGGTCTCGATAGATCTCTGCCTATTACACATTACGACCCTCTTCAACAGTAGACGGTCTCCGTTAGTCAACAGACGAGGTCGGCTGTACGCTTTTGTGCTGTAGATGTTCCTTCACGGTTTCACTTCACTATCACATCGGAAACAGTGGACCTAGGAATGTTTAGGAGTGTGCAAATCTCGCATACACACGTATGACGCAAGTGGCACCCAATCACCTGACCAAGTTGGAAGTCCGTGAGATCCGCAGAGCGTTCCATTCTTCTCTCTCACGATGTCTAATGACTACTGAGGTCGCTGATATGGAGTACCTGGCAGAAGGTGGCAGCACAATGCACCTAATATGAAAAACGTATGTTTTTGGCGGTGTCCGGATACTTTTGATCACATAGTGTATAATAGGCTACGTCCCGACTCACTGACTCATTAACGCACAGCCCAAAACGTTAATGCCCGAAATGTGAAATTAGGAGAGGATGTTGTTCTTATACTGTAAACGTCGTTTAAGAAGGTATTTTTCGAAATACCACATCTAAAAGAGTGAAATAGTGGATGAAAGATTTTTTGAAAATACTCGTTGTTAAGGCAATTTTGAAGCTAGCGCTACCAAAACTGGTATTTGGTGTCTCGGTCAGAAATAAAGAAACAAGTGTTTCAGCATTTTTGAAAATTCAACTAATAACGGGGTAAAATAATGTGCGAAATGTTTTTGAAAACAAATAATTATTAAAGAACTACCAAAGAATGTTTGAAGCTTCGTCTATGAAAACTGGTATGACATCTCGGTTGGCAATTAAGAAAAAACCGTGTTTTTTGGAAGTTCAGTCCCCTAAGTGAGTGAAATAGGGGATGGAAAATTTCATAAGTTTATGAAAGCATTATCAAAGCTAAACCTGTAAAAAATTATGTTTGGGTTCTCGGTTGGAAATAAAAGAACACGGGTATCACAGTTTCTGGAAACTGAACACCTATGGTAGTGGAATGAATGATGAAATTTTTTAAGAAAATGTTTAGTTACATTAAAAACTCAACAAGTCGTACGAAGTACCCTACAGAAGTATTGAGCCATGCTGACTCTATAGTCGTCCATAATTGCGAGAGTGTTGTCGGTGCAGGATTTCGTGCAAAAACTGACCTCTCAATTCTGTCCCATAAATTTTCGATAGGATCCATGTCAGGCGATCTGAGATCCATGCCTGGCGATCTGGTGGTCAAACCATTCGCTCAAATAGTCCAGAATGTTCTTCAAGCAATCGCGAAAACCTGACAAATTGTCATCCACAAAAATTCGATTGTTGTTTGGGAACTTAGCGTCGATGAATGGTTGAAATGATCTCCAAGTAGCCGAACATCGAGAGGATCCAACCTATTCCATGTAAACGCAGCACACACCACAGCCCACGCAGTGCCTTGTTGACAACTTCCGTCCATGGCTTCGATTGGCCTGCGCCACACTCTAACCCTACCATCAGCTCCTAACAAAGAAATCGGAACTCATCTGTCCTGGTCACGGTTTTATAGTGAGTGGTCTAGGATCTGCTGAACGGAATTAACGATTTAGTGAGTACGTACACACACCAAAAAAGTCTTGCATCACCTCGGGACCAGTACAGAAAATTGTCATAGACAACAACATAACCATCATTTCCGCCCTTTTTGTTGCTCACGAAAACCACACATTGCATGTTGTATTACCATACAGCGAGACCTTCAGGGGTGGTGGTCCAGATTGCTGTACACACCGGCACCTCTAATACCCAGTAGCACGTCCTCTTGCATTGTTGTATGCCTGTATTCGTGGTATACTATAAACAAGTTCATCAAGGCACTGTTGGTCCAGATTGTCGCACTCCTTAACGGATTCAGAGTAGATGCCTCAGTGGTTCGTGGGTCACGTCTCCATAAACAGCCCTTCTCAATCTATCCCAGGCATGTTCGATAGGGTTCATGTCTGGAGAACATGCTGGCCACTCTAGTCGAGCGATGTCGTTATCTTGAAGGAAGTCATTTACAAGATGTGCACGATGGGGGCGCGAATTGTCGTCCACGAAGACGAATGCCTCGCCAATATGCCACCGATATGGTTGCACTATCGATCGGAGGATGGCATTCACGTATCGTACAGCCGTTACTGGTTTGATGCAGCTCTCCATGCTACTCTATCCTGTGCAAGCTTCTTCATCTCCCAGTACCTACTGCAGCCTACATCCTTCTGCATCTGCATCTCTTGGTCTCCCTCTACGATTTTTACCCTCCACGCTGCCCTCCAGCACTAAATTGGTGATCCCTTGATGCCTCAGAACATATCCTATCAACCGATCCCTTCTTCTAGTCAAGTTGTGCCACAAACTCCTCTTCTCCACCAGCGGCGCTCGTCGGCCTCACATAATGCCACCCCAAAACAGCAGGGAACCTCCATCTTGCTGCTCTCGCTCGCAGTGCGCCTAAGGCGTTCAGCCTAACCGGGTTGGCTCCAAACACATCTCCGACGATTGTTTGGTTGAAGAAATATGCGACACTCATTGGTGAAGATAACGTGATGCCAATCGTGAGCGGTCCATTTAGCATATTGCTGGGTCCATTTGTACCGCGCTGCGTGGTGTCGTGGTTGGAAAGATGGACCTCGGCATGGACGTCGGGAGTGAAGTTGTGCATCGTGCAGGCTACTGCGCACAGTTTGAGTCGTAACATGACGTCCTGTGGCTGCACAGAAAAGCATTATTCAACATGGTGGCGTTGCTGTCAGGGTTCGTCCGAGTCATAACCGTAGGTAGCGGTCATCTATTGCAGTACTAGCCCTTGGGGCTGGCGCATGTCATCTACAGTTCTGTCTCTCTGTATCTCCTCCATGTCCGAACAGCATCGCTTTGGTTCACTCCGAGACGCCCGAACACTTCTCTTGTTGAGAGCTGTTCCTGGTACGAAGTAACAGTGCGGACGCAATCGAACCGCGGTATTGACCGTCTAGGCGTAGCTGAACTACAGCCGAGCCGTGTACATCCTTCCTGGTGGAATGACTGGAAGTGATCGGCTGTCGGACCCCTCCGTCTAATAGACGCTGCTCATTCATGGTTGTTTACATCTTTGGGAGGGTTTAGTGACATCTTCGAACAGTCAAAGGGAGTGTGTCTGTGATACAATAACCACAGTCAACGTCTATCTTCACGATTTCTGGGAACCGCGGTGATGGAAAATATTTTTTGATGTGTGTAACATGGACTGAGGGCAAATGGAAGAAAAAGACGAAAGCAATGAGCAGTAGCAGAAATGAGAACATGAGTGGTGATAACGGAGTACATGAAGTTCAGGAATAGTGCTAGGCATCAAAATAACCTATGAGGGATGGTACAGGGGGTACATAAAAAGCATTGGCAGAAAGGGCATTCCTGGCTAAGAGAAGTCTGTTAGTATCAAACATAGGCCGTAATTCGAGGAAGAGATGTCTGGTTGTACGTTTAGAACACAGCACCGGAACAGAAGAGAATAGAAGCATTTGAGATGCGGTGCTACAGAAGAATGTTGAAAATTACGTGGACCGGTAAGGTAAAGAATGAGGAGGTTCTCCGCAGAATCGACAAGGAAAGGAAAATATGGAAAACACTGAAAAGAAAAAGGGACAGGATGGTAGGACACCTGTTAAGACATCACGGAATAACTTCCACGGTACTAAAGGGGGCTATAAAGGGTGAAAGCTCAAAAGAAGACAAGATTCGAGTAAACCGAGCAAATAACTGAGGATCTAGGTTGCAAGTACTACTCTGAGGCGAAGAGGTTGGCAGTAGAGAGGAATTCGTGGTGAGCCGCATGAAACCAGTTGGAACCACCGTGACACAAAAAACAAAGTAAGAAGCGGATCCAAATGATACGGTCACGAGCCCAGAAGAGGCGCTGCAGGCAATGCCCTGCTGACAGCAAAGGCACTCGCGTCGGTCGTCTGCTGCCATACCCCGTCAACGCCAAATTTCGCCACGCTATCCTAACGTGTGCGTTATTCTTCCCACGGTTATTTCACAGTGTTGCTTGTCTGTTAGCACAGACAACTACACGCAAATGCCGCTGCTCTCGGTCGTTAAGTGAACGCCGTGGGCCACTGCGTTGTCGGTGGTCAGAAGTAATGCCTGAAATTTAGTATTCTCGGTACACTCTTGACCCTTGGATCTCCGAATACTGAATTCCCTAACGATTTAGCAAGTGGGATGTCCCATACGTCTACGTCCAATTCCGCGTTCAAAGTCTGTTGATTTCCGTCGTGCCGTCATAATCACATCTGAAACCTTTTCAAATGAGCCACCTGAGTACAAATAACAGCTCCGCCAATGCATTGCTCGTTTGTATTTTGTGTCCGCCCTACGACCTATATCTGTGTATGTGCATATCCCACTACGGTCGCAGGTTCGAATCCTGCCTCAGGCATGGATGTGTGTGATGTCCTTAGGTTATTTTAGGTTTAAGTAGTTCTAAGTTCTAGGGGACTGATGACCTCAGATGTTAAGTTTCATAGTGCTCAGAGCCATTTGAACCATTCTATGTGCATATCGCTATCCCATGACATTATAAAGTCTCTTACCATTTAGATTTTAATACTGAAATTTAGTTTTTGCAGATAAAGAGGTGTAATTAACTATAGCAGGTGAAATCTAAAGTCCCACTAGTTTTCATATCCGTTCAAATATACATATTACTTTATAACAAATTTGAAAGGGAGAGAATTTAACGAAATTGTTTTACATCTAGCGGAAGCTCGTTAAGGTCAGAGGTGAGATATAGACTGCCAGCTGACAGTTGTGTATATAGAGAGATTAACGCGCAAAGAGTCGCTTAATACGCCACGAGTCATTACGACAGTAAAAAGAGATTTCAGTGAAGTATTGAGTTAATAGAAAAAGCAGATATTATTTAAGAAAGTATTAAAACTTTTTCAAAAGAACTGAGCATAATTTTCAGTCTTAACATAGTAACACGTAAGGAATAAGTAGATAACTGAATACCAGAGGCTGCGTTTAGCGAAGTTTATTCCACATCTGTTTTTTTTTTTTTAATTCACAAATGTCCTATATCAACAATTAAGTGATAATTTTGGAGTTTTAACTAACGTACGGTATGTGAGAATTGTTTATTTCGACGACAAAGGTATTCTGAAGTACAGCTAAGGAAGCTATTGTGAGGGTATTGGAGATAGGCTTAACTGGTTGAATTACTTATCATGTACGATACTTATTTTTGGCAATTAATACTGGAAGGAGAAGGGGAGATTATTGGTTCAAGATAATTCAAATTTACTTCTAGTAGTACGATAAGCACATCGTAAACGTATGTGAAAGTATTTTCTGGTACGCTTATCGAGTTCTACGTTTACGAAGTTTCCTCCATAGCAACGGGTTGATCGATACCCGCAATACTTTATGTTCATGCTAAAGAGAAAATTATGAAAGAGTGGAGATCTATTTAATCCGGAGTTCTGCAATAGGTTGGGAGGAATAATTACCATTTCAGAGAACTCCTCTATTACGTGTTGCGTACGTCTACATTAATTCAATACTTATCCTTACCTGCGTACTACTGATAAACCAGGTTCGCCTCTCTTGCGTTTCTCCACTGACATCTAGCAACGTTAGTTTCTTATTTTTTTATTTAACTGTTTATCTCGATATTCTATTGTGCTGGGACGAGGTTGCGCTTAAGCGTCTTAAGCGCGGCAAACTACTTGGACATTCGCAGGTAGCAATTTCGGCACAGGGTACGTCTTAACACTGCCAGAAATTAAGTTTCATCCCATTGTTCTCAACAACTGCATCTCTAAATTTAGGCGCCTGCAACTGACTAATTTTGTTTACTTTCAGAGTGTCGATACCTCTTTCCCGGATTAGAAGCCATATAGTAAATCGTTAGATCGAAATGTTGCGGGAATACAAAATCAAATAGAAAAAGTAAAAAATAAAGAAAGCTTCGAGACCGTTTCATATTCCCACGAATAGCAGCAATATTCACAGTAATTTGACAATACTATCCGCGTGAAATATTTCTTAACCATCAATTAACTACCAACGGAAAAATGCTCCTGTCGAAGCGCAGAAAATGCGAATACGCTTATTTTAAAGACTTCACTGAAAAGTGGGGTCTCAGCTGACTCATTGTACCTTCCTCGGAATCTTTAAAGTTTTTCCCAAAAATTTTGGCATGTGGACATATTGAGGCTCTTTGTATCATGCAACTCCCCCATGCCTAATCTCACTCACTCATTCAGTCCAACTCGTTGTGATAATCTCTTTGTGTCTCCCTAATTGTCACTATCTCCTGTGCCAGAGCCACTGTCCCTTTCGTTCTGACCTACTACAACTGTTTCCTCACACTGTCGCTGTCTCCCTCTTCCTCCCTCCTACTGCTACTATCTCATTCATTTTCTCCCACCGCTGCTGTCTCTTCTGTCACTGCCTCTCTCTTCCTCGCTGTCACTGTCATGTAGGCTGTCTCTTATTGTCACTGGCTCACTCCCACTTCCACTTTCTCTTTATTCCTCTTCCCCCTAACTCTGTCTCCTTCACTCTTTGCCTAGCACTGTTCTCTCACTGTCAACTACGTCCACTGTGCTCCTCTCTTTCTGCCCATTGTCTCCTTCACTCTTTCTATAACACAGTCAGTATCTAATATCATTCATTATTTACCGAGCGCGGTAGAGTAGTGGCTAGCACACTAGACTCGCATTCGGGAGGACGACGGTTCGAACCAGTCCCCCGGCCATTCCGATTTAGTTTATCCGTGATTTCCCTAAATCGCTTAAGGAAAATGCCGGCACGGTTCCTTCAAAAGGGCACGGCGGTTTCCTTCTCTATCCTACTGTAACAGCCGGCCGGTGTGGCCGTGCGGTTCTAGGCGTTTCAGTCTGGAACCGCGTGACCACTGCGGTCGCAGGTTCGAATCCTACCTCGGGCATGGATGTGTGTGATGTCCTTTGGTTAGTTAGTTTAAGTAGTTCTAAGTTCTAGGGGACTGATGACCTCAGACGTTAAGTCCCATAGAGCTCAGAGCCATTTGAACCATTTGAACCTCCCGTAACACGAGCTTGCGCTCCATGTCTAACGACTCTCTTGTCGATGGGACGTTAAAAACTAATCTCTTCCTCCCTCGTCGTCCATTATTTATTACTTTTCTGTCTCTTTGCCACAGGTAATGTCTACCTCTCTTCCGCATAAAAAGCGCGAATATGTTCAAATGGCAAAACTTCTGAAAATTTTTTGAATATGCTAAGGAAGTATGTTGCACGTGTTACCCACATTTCAGACGGAGCTTTTAAAATAAACAGGAACATATTTGCATTTTTTTTGAGCTCAGATAGGAGCATTTTTCTACTGGTTCCCTTCTTTCCCATGCTGCAGCAGGTCATGAAACTAATATCAAAAGAAATGTTGTTAGTTCAGGTACGTGAAATTCAAATAATGCAAAATTAGTTTTACACCTCAGGCCGAATTTTAAGTTAAAAAAATTGGAAGTACTTCAATACCACATCATGGGGCTTCTAGATGAGAAAGGAGACCCTTGAAATCATATTTCTCTTTGTTAAGTCACTTTATGGACTTCGTTTTCACCTCGTCCGGGATTTTACGTGTGTATTTTACAGGTACAGGTAACGTAATTTTGAACATCTGTATCTCGGAAACTGGATATTAGAAATAAATATTAAAAATTCCAGTCAGTGGATTAAGGGTTTGGTTCAAAAATGGTTCAAATGGCTCTGAGCACTATGGGACTTAACGTCTGAGGTCATCAGTCCCCTAGAACTGAGAACTACTTAAACCTAACTAACCTAAGGACATCACACACACCCATGCCCGAGGCAGAATCCGAACCTGCGACCGTAGCTGTCACGCGGTTCCAAACTGAAGCGCCTAGAACCACCTCTGATTTTTATTTGTGGGGTAATTTAAAGGGTAAAGTCTACAGTATCAACTGACTCACAATTGAAGAGCTGAAAACAAACATTCGCAGTGCGACTGAGGAAATCACATTAAGGGTTTGCCTAAGTCCCATCCAACCCACCGTAGACGGCATGAAATGCAAAAAGAACCAACCGATTCACTCCATTTGTCTAAGTAGGAGGAAGTGTGTAGTACGAATATTCATACTTCAGGTCTGTAGTGTAGGATAGTGACAGTAAGACGATCCGTGCGTTGAGTATACAAATGGTACTTAGCCCAAGAGCCATCCGAAACACTAGACCCTCCCTTTTTTTCCAATAGAACCAACAGAACCTGAAGTATATGCACCGTAAAATCCCGTTGTTATGCGAGGCGTTTAGGAGAACGTTAGATATATTATGGCTCCAGCCTTGACGTCAAGTATGGGGTGTCTAGTGAATACGTCGTACTCGGTTCGCCAGACAAATAGATCAAATAAATTGGGTTAAAGAGTTTTATTACAAAATGAAAAGAGACAAAACTTAACTTTGTCAATTATACGGATGTGTAGCAAGCAAAGGGCGACATTGGAACTAATTTCTTCAGCATATAGAATCACAAATTTGTTACATAGAGTGCACAAGTGAAGTAACGAGCGTTGACTCTTCGCTAGTCTTGAAGCTACTACCCAACTGAGCCGCGACCAGTCGGTCGTGGCGCTTGTGTCCTCTTCGCGAAGGAGCCGCTGCTGTTGCGTTAGCGTCCTGGAGAGGGATCGGTCAGCATGTGACGTCTGACGTCTTCTCACAGCCTTCTCTTCTCTGTCGTTCCCGACTAGCTTTCCCGCGCTTGACTTTATGGCGTAATAAGATATGCATGCTGTCATATGCAAGCCGATACGATGCCTCCTGAAACAGCAAACACTTCGGCTACCTTGTGTAGTCTGGTGCCAGAATGTGGCATGTTAGAACTCGGCGAGAACTTTCAAAATGATTTATTGTTTCCACTACATTGCTGCATTCACCTCGGTCTGCGTCGCAAGGCCCCCGCATTGCTGAGGTAGCGCCCCAGTGGCCTGTGCACGCAGTGCTGTGTCGAGCCGGCCCTGTACGCCAGCTGCAGAGTTCCAGTTACGTCAGGATGGCTGCGCCAGCCGCCGACTCAGCGGCCACCGTCCCCGTTGACTCCGCGCTGCTCCTCCAGGAGCTGTAGGCCGGCCCCGCTGCTGCTTCTTCCTTGGCTGGTGTAGCTGGGAACACGGTGGCAAAGACTGCCCACGATCCGGCGCCTTGGAAGTCTCCGGCGTGTGTTGGGAGCTGAGACGACTGCTCACGGCCTCAGAGGGTTGAACCAACGACCCGCCATGGACTGGGATGCTGCCGCCCCATCTGTTGCTGTGTGTAGCCCAGAGGAGTTAGACACCCAGCCATCCAGGAGAGCTGCCACACTTGAATGAATCTCGTTAGAAAACAACACCTATTTATACTCAGCTGCTCACCTCTGTTTTGGTAAATCATCACTCCGAGTCACGCACGCCCCACACCCTGGTTGCGCCAGTGGGCCCCTTCTGCCCATATCTTGCACCATGCAAACCACTGCGTTTACTCTTTTCATCAGTTCGACAGCCCTGTGGCCTCCATCCCACTCCGCAACCGCTGGTCAGGTAACTTACTGCAATCTGGCCCACACCTGGCTATAACTTGTGCTCAGAATATCGCACAAAACTAACTTTCCCTATCCTAAACGGTGGTGCCGCTACACTTGGTTGCCGAAACGCTCACCACAGCACCAACAACAATCGGACCACATTCGGATCCTCTTATCTCCGACATAGTGGATTCACAACCACACGGAATACTATTCTGACCACGACCGATATTTGCAACGTATTGAGGACATTGCATTAGGACCGTTTGTAGTCAAATACAGTAGCGAAACCTACATGCTTGTCTAGCATTTGCCATTATATTCAAAACTGCATTTGTAGCGCTGTTTCCACACATTTCTCCATCCCCTGTATGTTTACCTATTAGGCTCCAAAGTAACCCAGGTCCACAAATAAGCCGGTCAGTCCTTTGATGTGCCATCCCCGCTTTGTGTACCATCTGCCACATTTAGTACCTGGGTCACGACGTGTCTTCAAACACCTGAATCGATATGAATTTTCGAATCCTGACCCCCGTGATCCCAAAACAGAAGTCTGAGTATTGCTCGTTAGCGTACGTTCTTTACCAGTTTGCATTAGTAGAAGTAATACAAAAATAAACTGCCTCATAAAAAATCCAAAGCATCGGGGCAACATAGTCGGATTCAGTATAATTCTACACGAATACACCATCTCTGTGACTGGTAAAACGGCGTCCGCAGCTCGTGGTCGTGCGGTAGCGTTCTCGCTTCCCGCGCCCGTGTTCCCGGGTTCGATTCCCGGCGGGGTCAGAGATTTTCTCTGCCTCGTGATGACTCGGTGTTGTGTGCTGTCCTTAGGTTAGTTAGGTCTACGTAGTTCCAAGTTCTAGGGGACTGATGACCATAGATGTTAAGTCCCATAGTGCTCAGAGCCATTTTGAACTGGTAAAACGGCCACCAGAGTGCCTTAGTGTTGTTCGAGATTAGCGTTTTGTTACCACGTCTGGTGGGATATATACAGGGTGCGAACGGCGTAACATGTTGAGTGATCACTGTGAAGGACACGGAGGTGCAGAGTACGCATCTGAGACAGCTTATCAGCACGTGACAGTTATAAAGGGGACTCATTGTGGGTGTCAATTTGGCCGGCTGGTCAAATCGTGCAAAATCGGCATGTATCAAGGCATCCGGATGTGACAGTTGCCTGCTGTCGGAGTACATGGGAACTCGATGGCAGGCACACTTAAGGCTCCCGTCGTCCACGTCTGATCACCAGAAGGGAGGATAGCCATTTAGTGCGGCGATTAGATCGTAAACTCTCACAACTACGTGCTCTTGCCATGTGAGAGCAGATAATGCAGTGGTTGCAACATTTTGTGTCATCCTCCAACACTGGCCAGCCACTAGCACCATCTTGGCTCGGGAATTACCTTCCAATGCGTGGGATACCGTTAACGTCGAAACAGAAACGGTTGCGATTGTAATGGTGTCGTCATGGGAAGTATGGAGTGCTTATGAATAGCGCCGCAATGCGTTCAGCGGTAAATTGCGCTTCTGCACTGCCCCATATGACCAGTCGACGACTACGGCTGCTACCTCCAGAGAC
Organism: Schistocerca americana; assembly: GCF_021461395.2. Classification (NCBI taxonomy): domain Eukaryota; kingdom Metazoa; phylum Arthropoda; class Insecta; order Orthoptera; family Acrididae; genus Schistocerca; species Schistocerca americana. The sequence continues at coordinate 54,733,230 of NC_060127.1, forward strand.
GTCCCATTCTTCCAACGTTTTAGACAGTGTCTCGGTGTGGGGAGCCATTGGGTACGAATTCAGGTCAGTACCGGTAACCACTCGGAAACACAGTGTTACGCCACATGACACCCTTCTTCCTCAGAAATTACTTATCACGTGACAGCATCGCGGTGCCATTTTTCAACAGTCTCGTCCACGCATAGCATGTGTCTCTGTGAACTGTCTGATTGATATTGAGGCATTCCCTGGGCCAGCAAGATCTCCGTATCTTGCCCCAATAGCCTATGTGTGGGACCAGTTCTGATGTCAAATCAGTCCCACTGCCAATATACAGGATATAAATGTCCAGACACAACAGTTATGGGCCATCTGGTCTCAAGGGGAGATACAAAAGGCTTTACGACACGCTTTCAAATGCAATCAGGGCATGCATCCAGGACAGAGAGAGTTACAAATCGTACAGATATGTGCGCTTCAACTGCCAAATTGTTTGTGGCCTAGATTCAATATTGTAATCTCTGGGCCGGCCGGGGTGGCCGAGCGGTTCTAGGCGCTACAGTCTCGAACCGCGTGACCGCTACGGTCGCAGGTTCGAATCCTGCCTCGGGCATGGATGCGTGTTATGTCATTAGCTTAGTAAGGTTTAAGTAGTTCTAAATGGTTCAAATGGCTCTGAGCACTATGCGACTTAACTTCTGAGGTCATCAGTCGCCTAGGACTTAGAACTAATTAAACCTAACTAACCTAAGGACATCACACACATCCATGCCCGAGGCAGGATTCGAACCTGCGACCGTAGCGGTCACGCGGTTCCAGACTGAAGCGCCTTTAACCGCACGGCCACACCGGCCGGCAAGTAGTTCTAAGTTCTAGGGGACTGATGACCTCAGAAGTTAAGTCCCATAGTGCTCAGAACCATTTGAACCATTTTTTTTTTTTTTTGTAATCTCTGGAATAACACCACGAAACCTCTCAACCCGTGAAGTTTCGTTTCCTCTTCTGCTTCAGGCTACTGCACATCGTTTACAAAGCAGTATACAAAGGAATTCTGCTACCTTGGCAGTAAAATAACCAATGACGGACAGAGCAAGGAGAACGCCAAAAGCAGAATAGCTACGTCAAAAAAGTCATTCCTGGACAAGAGAAGCCTACTAATATGAAATATCGGCCTTAATTTGAGGAAGAAGTTTCTGAGAATGTACGTCTGAAGTACAGGATTGTAAGGTAGTGAAACATGGACTCTGGGAAAACCGGAACAGAAGAGAAACGAAGCAATTGAGATGTGGTGCTACAGACGAATGTTGAGAATTAGGTGGACTGATAAGGTAAGGAATGAGGAGGTTCTGCACAGAATCGGAGAGGAAAGAATATGTGGAAAACAGTGATAAGGAGAAGGGACAGGGTGATAGTACATCTGTTAAGACATGAAGAAATGACATCCATGGTACTAGAGGGAGCTTTAGAAGGCAAAAATCGTAGGGGAGACAGAGCTTGGAATACATCCAGCAAATAATGAAGGATGTAGGTTCCAAGTGCTACTCTGAGATGAAGAGGTTAGCACAGGGGAGGAATTCACGGTGGGCCACATAAAAACCAGTCACAAGACTGATGACAAAAAAATAAATAAATAAATAAAATAAAATAAAAGTAAAAAATAATAAGAGGAGCGGCGGGTTTTGTGACCGAAACGTTGAGGACGCGGAAGCGTGTTACAGAGATGCTCAACAAACTCCAAACTTTATGAATTACCTCGAAGGAAACGGTCTATTGACACACAGTCAACATGGATTTAAAAAAACATCGTTCTTGTGAAACACAATTAGCTCTTTACGCACATTAAGTGTTGAGTGCTATCGACAAGCGATTTCAAATTGATTCCATATTTCTGGACTTCCGGTAGGCTTTTAACACTGTAACACACAAGCGACTTGTAGTGAAATTGCGTGCTTATGGAATATCATCTCAGTTATGTGACTGGATTCGTGATTTGCTGTCAGACAGGCCACCGTTCATAGTAATTGACGGAAAGTAATCGAATAAAACATAAGTGATTTCTGGTGTTCCACAAGGTAGTGTTATAGGCCCTTTTCTGTTCCTTATCTATATAAACGATTTGTCACGCGGGGCAGCTCTGTATTCCGTGGTGCCTTGCCACGGTTCACGCGGTTCCCTCCTTCGGAGGGTCGAGTCCTCCCTCGGGCATGTGTGTGTGTGTTGTCCTTAGCGTAAGATAGTTTAAGTTAGATTAAGTAGTTTGTAAGCCTAGGGACCGATGAGCTCAGCAGTTTGGTCCCGTAGGAACTCAGCACAAATTTCCAAATATAAACGATTCGGGAGCCAATCTGAGCAGCCGTCTTAGGTTGTTTGCAGATGACGCTGTCGTTTATCGACTAATAAAGTCATCAGAAGATCAAAACAAACTGCTAAACGATTTAGAAGAAACATCGGAATGGCACGAAAAGTGGCTGTTGACACTAAAAAACGAAAAGTGTGCGGTCATGCACATGTGTGCTGAGGGGAATCCGTTAAACTTCGGTTACACGATAAGTCAAACAAATCTAAAGGCCGTAAATTCAGCTAAATACCTAGGAATTACCATTACGAACAACTTAAATTGGAAGGAACACATAGAAAGATGTTGTGGCGAAGGCTAACCAAAGACTGCGTTTTATTGGCAAGACACTTAGAAAATGTAACAGGTCTACTTAAAAGACTGCCTACACTACGCTTGCCCGTCCTCTTTTTAGAATACTGCTGCGCATGCGCAGTGTGGGATCCTTACCAGATGGGACTAACGGAGTACATCGAAAAAGATCAAAGAAGGGCAGCACGTCTTCTATTATCGCGACATACGGGAGAGGGTGTCACTGAAATGATACAGAATTTGGCCTGCACATCATTAAAACAAAGACGTTTTTCGTCGGGACGGAATCGTCTGACGAAATTCCAATCACCAACTTTCTCCTCCGTATGCGAAAATATTTTATGACGCTGAGCTGTACAAGGAGAAACGACCATCATAATAAAATAAGGGAAATCAGAGATCGTACGGAAACATCTAGGTGTTCGTCCTATCCGCGCGCTATACGAGATTGGAATAATAGAGATTTGTGAAGGCCAGACACATAAATGTAGTTTGCAGAGTAGATGTAGATATAGCAGATGCTATACGTGAGGCATCAAGCATCACGGAGAGGTTTGGTATTGTAATTCCGAGAAAGTACCTTCCGGTAAGAGTCGAGCAACCTATTGGTTCCTCTTAGTAACAACCTCCCACTAAATGACCACAACGAGAAAACAGAGAGGTTAGATCTCATAGGAGATTTAGAGACCGTTGTTCTTGTCAGGTGCTACTCGTGATTGGAACAGGGATCAGTTAGAGGCACCAGAAGTACCCTCCGCTACACACCGTAGAAGGGCTTGCAGAACGTAGCTGTCGATGTAGATACAGATACGGGATTATGTTATTCTCTGTAGATACCTGATTGGTTTGATTGTTCAAGGGGGGTTGTGTCTTTGACGCTTCAGACCAAAGCGAGAAGGACACGTCTACCAGCGCTGTGATCGACTGATACATATTCAGTCGTACTAGCAGATAAGCTAGTCACAGTCAGGGGCGATAGTACTGTATACTGCGTCCGACCGTGCCGTGGGAACCGCTTTATCGGTGCTTACGGAAAGCTACCTGCAGAGCAAAGTCGGCGTAAGCTGCGGTAGATAAATTGCACAGAGTAAAAAACTCATATACGCAGAATCGCAAGCACCGCTTGGTTGTCGGACGTTGCCGTTGAGCAGAGTATTGACCGACGGAGACTGCTTCACTGCGTTGCTCGGCACCTTCCGTTTTCTTCAAGCATCGGTAAGTGCGCCGTTATTATCGACGAGACTCGTGGGCGATTTATTGACGTTCGGCGGCGGTGGAGGGAAGCCGGATGGAAGATTATTTTGAGCCCATCTTCCATCTACACTACTGGCCATTAAAACTGCTACACCAAGAACAAATGCAGATAATAAACGGGTATTCATTGTACCAATATATTTTACTAGAACTGACATGTGATTACGTTTTCACGCAATTTGGGTGCATAGATCCTGAGAAATCAGTACACAGAACAACCACCTCTGGTCGTAATAACGGCCTTGATACGCCTGGACATTGAGTCATACAGAGCTTGGATGGCGTGTACAGGTACAGCTGCCCATGCAGTTTCAACACGATACCACAGTTCATCAAGAGTAGTGACTGGCGTGTTGTGACGATCCAGTTGCTCGGTCACCATTGACCAGACATTTTCAATTGGTGACAGATATGGAGAATGTGCTGGCCAGGGCAGCAGTCGAACATTTTCTGGATACCGAAAGGCCCGTACAGGACCTGCAACATGCGGTCGTGCATTATCCTGCTGAAATGTACGCGAATCGAATGAAGTGTAGAGCCACGGGTCGTAACACGTCTGAAATGTAACGTCCACTGTTCAAAGTGCCGTCAATGTGAACTAGAGGTGACCGAGACGTATATCCAATGGCACCCCATACCATGACGTCGGGTGATACGCCAGTATGGCTATGACGAATACACACTTCCAATGTGCGTTCACCGCGATGTCGCCAAACACGGATGCGACCATCATGATGCTGTGAACAGAACCAGGATTCATCCGAAAAAATGACGTTTTGCCATTGGTTGTTGTCTTGCAAACGTCCCCATCTGTTGACCCAGGGATCGAGACGTGGCTGCACGATCCGTTACAGCATGCGGATAAGATGCCTGTCATCTCGACTGCTAGTGATACGAGGCCGTTGTGATCCAGCCTGTTGCACAGGCCATGGCCCACGTACAGTGGGAGACTCTTAGCAGAGTGTGACCTGTGGTGAACGCAACAGGCACTCCACTGGAGGGAGCAGGTGACCGGCAAGTGCTGCCTGTAACGGAGAAATTCTTTAGAAAGTTGTGTTGGGGACTTACAAGATGGATACAAACAGGCCTGAGATGCAGTTAAAAGAGACTCGCATTTTCTGATCGCTGGAAAGATCCGTGGTGCTCACATGATGTACGCGTGTAGCTTCAGGAGTGGGCACAATATATCTGATTGGCTGAAATAAACTCGGAAGGAGTAGAAGTGGCGAGATTACAGCAATGTTAAGGTACACCCTTAGCGATTGACGGGGTAGTTTCCACGAGATGAACGAAACGCTGCCATTGGTAAAAAAAAAAAAAAAAAAAAGCCGTGACACGAAGCACGAAAGTACACAAGTAGGGCCAATTTGTTACGAAAGACAGAATACTGAAAAGTTCGACGACTGTCCTCTGAACCAGCATCAAGTGTAGAACAGGGCGCTTCACGCTCTGCATGACGCAAAAAAAGGAATTTTGTGTGAACACTGCATTCACTTCGGCTGATATTCACCAAGAAATTAGCTGAAGAGTCGTTGAGCTCCAATAGCGGAGAAACGAATCATCCACGTAGTTACTTGTTCTCATGAGAACTGAGAGACCATTGAAATGTACATGCTGCTCCATCTATGCGCCTGTATACCGCCATATTTTCTAGACTAGGGATGAGTGCATGTTTTATCACCTAATGAGAAACATAGGGCAGTTTCAACTGATAAAATTTTTTGATTAACCTTTTATAGGATTTTCAGAGGGCGAGGACAGCCATACAGGCGACAACACGTCGCAGGTAAAGGCAAATGCCGCTGCCAGAGGCGAAAAACATATTGGATCACCAGCTTGCGTCTTCTGTGAACAAGAACAACCTTGAATAGTCTTTTGCCTACCTTATCTCAAAAACTAACCACCATCCATATACTTGATTGTCACTCTAAACAGCACCAAACTTAGAACCTGGAATAGGATGATTTGACGTAATATTGGCCAACTCAGTGCTTCACTGTCTAGGTGTAAGAAACAACTTGTAGAGAACCTCCATTTAAATTTAATATCGTTGTGTTTAGTGTTATTTCTGTTAATCAGGAGGTAATACGTTATCTTGACAGTTGTCCTGAAATTGTCTTGTCACGCTCTGTGTAGACCAGTGTGCTTCATTGAAGATAATATGGAAAATAAACCAGTTTTGTATAAGGGTCACCTCTTACCCCATTAATTTATTCTAGTGACGCTAACGCAATCACAGGGTGTTTTTTGCTGCTGTCTCCCGAGTCTGAAAAAGAGTGGAGTGTCAGAGCGTGAGTAAATGGGACGGCTCATTGTAACTATCAAGGCAATATAGAACATCTATATCTTGTTGTGGTTTGATAGTGATAGAAAGAACAAAAGAAAAAAAATCTTAGTGTTCTATACCTACTCTGCAATTCTCATCTAACTGCCTAGCAGGGGGTTCAATGAACAACCTCGAGACTATTCAACTCCCGTTCTGCTCTCGAAAAACGCTCCGGGAATAGGAACACTTAAATACATTACTGGCCATTAAAATTGCTACACCAAGAACAAATGCAGATGATAAACGGGTATTCATTGGACCAATATATTTTACTAGAACTGACATGTGATTACATTTTCACGCAATTTGGGTGCATAGATCCTGAGAAATCAGTACACAGAACAACCACCTCTGGCCGTAATAACGGCCTTGATACGCCTGGGCATTGAGTCAAACAGAGCTTAGATGGTGTGTACAGGTACAGCTGCCCATGCAGCTTCAACACGATACCACAGTTTATCAAGAGTAGTGACTGGCGTATTGTGACGAGCCAGTTGCTCGCCCACCATTGACCAGACGTTTTCAATTGGTGAGAGATCTGGAGAATGTGCTGGCCAGGGCAGCAGCCAAACACTTACTGTATCCAGAAAGGCCCGTACAGGACCTGCAACATGCGGTCGTGCATTATCCTGCTGGAATGTGGGGTTTCGCAGTGATCGAATGAAGGGTGGAGTTCCGGGTCGTAACACACCTGAAATGTAACGTCCACTGTTCAAAGTGCCGTCAATGCGAGCTAGAGGTGTCCGAGGCGTGTAACCAATGGCACCACATACCATCACACCGGGTGATACGCCAGTATGGCGATGACGAATAGACGCTTCCAATGTGCGTTTACCGCGATGTCGCCAAACACGGATGCGACCATCATGATGCTGTAAACAGAACCTGGATTCATCCGAAAAAATGACGGTTTGCCGTCCGTGCACCCACGTTGGTCGTTGAGTACACCATCGCAGGCGCTCCTGTCTGTGAAGCAGCGTCAAGGGTAACCGCAGCCATTGTCTCCGAGCTGATAGTCCATGTTGCTGCAAACGTCGTTCAAACTGTTCGTGCAGATGGTTATTATATTGCGAACGGCCCCATCTGTTGACTCAGTCATGTGGATAAGATGCCTGTCATCTCGACTGCTAGTGATACGAGGCCTTTGGGATCCAGCACGGCGTTCCGTATTACTCTCCTGAACCCACCGATTGCATATTCTGCTAACAGTCATTGGGTCTCGACCAAGGAGAGCAGCAATGTCGCGATACGAAAACCGCAGTGGCGATAGGCTACAATCCGATCTTTATTTAAGTCGGAAACGTGATGGTACGCATTTATCCTTCTTACACGAGGCATCATAACAACGTTTCACCAGGAAACGCCGGTCAACTCCTATTTGTGTTTAAGAAATCGTTTGGAAATTTTCCTCATGTCAGTAAGTTGTAGGTGTCGCCAACGGCGCCAACCTTGTGTGAATGCTCTGAAAAGCTAACCATTTGCATATCACAGCATCTTCTTCCTGTCGGTTAAATTTAACCTCTGTAGCACGTTATCTTCGTGGTGTGGCAATTTTAATGGCCAGTAGTGTATATCTGTGGAATCTCTGATTTGTTTCATTTTCTTGCAATGATCTTTGCTTTCTATGTGGGTTGGCATAGTCAATGTTTTCGCACTCGAGGGAGAAAGTTGGTGATTCAACACTTCATGAAAATATCTCACCGCAATCAGAAACGTCTCTGACTGCCACTCCAACTGGCCTATCATATTCGTGACATTCGTGACATTTGCGATAGTACAAAACGTGCTGCCCTTCTTTGAACTTCTTCGATGCTCTCTGCCAATCTTCTCTGGTAAGGATCCCATACCGCACAACAAAGCAGTACTCCAGAAGAGAACGCACTAGTGTAGTGTACACAGTCACTGTAGTGAATTTTTTTGCATTCTCTGCCAATAAAACAGTGATTGGTTTGCGCCCTCACAGCATTATTGATGTGATTGTTGAAGTTTAAGATGTACATTGTAATCGTTAGGTATTCAGCTGAAAGGCTTTAGAATTCTACGATTTATAGTGTAACCGAAATTTAACGGATTCTGTTTTGTGCTCATGTGGATGACTTTACACTTTTCTTTATTTATAGTCAGTTGCCACTTCTCGCCTTAAACACGTCTAAATCATTTTGCAATTGCTCTTGATATTCTGATGACTTAGTACACATCAACGACAGTACTATCTGCAAAAATTCTAAGAGGGCTGCTCACATTACCCCCTAAATCGTTTACACAGGTTAGAAAATTTAAAAAGCGTCATGGTAGACTGACGTTGGATATAGTGGGAATTGGTGAAGTTCGCTGGCAGGACCAATACCTGAATACAGGATTGTAAGTACAGAGTCAATTGGGGTAATGCAGAAGTAGCTCTAAGAACAAATAAGAAAATAGGAATGCGGGTAAGCTACTATGAACAGCATAGTCGTGCATTATCGTAACCAAATTCGATATGAAGCCAATACCTATCACAGTAGCACAAGCCAACTAGTTCCAGAGATTAAGAGACTGAAAGAGTGCATGATGAAAATAGGAATTATTGAGAGAGTTAAGAGAGAGATGAATGTTAAATTGTGATGGGGGAAAAAGATAGGATTGTCGGAAGGACAGACTCAGCATACAGGAAAGTCAAAACAACTTTTGCTGAGATTAAAAGCAACGGTGGTAACATTAAGAGTGCAACGGGAATTCCACTGTTAAATGCAGAGGAGAGAGCAGATAGGTGGAAAGAATACATTGAAAGCCTCTATGAGGGTGAAGATTTGTCTGATGTGATAGAAGAAGAAACAGGAGTCGATTTAGAAGAGATAGGGGATCCAGTATTAGAATCGGAATTTAAAAGAGCTTTGGAGGACTTACGGTCAAATAAGGCAGAAATGATAGATAACATTCCATCAGAATTTCTAAAATCATTGGGGGAAGTGGCAACAAAACGACTATTCACGTTGGTGTGTAGAATATATGAGCCTGGCGATATACCATCTGACTTTCGGAAAAGCATCATCCACACAATTCCGAAGACGGCAAGAGCTGACAAGTGCGAGAATTATCGCACAATCAGCTTAACAGCTCATGCATCGAAGCTGCTTACAAGAATCATATACAGAAGAATGGAAAAGAAAATTGAGAATGCGCTAGGTGACGATCAGTTTGGCTTTAGGAAAAGTAAAGGGACGAGAGAGGCAATTGTGGCGTTACGGCTAATAATGGAAGCATGGCTAAAGAAAAATCAAGACACTTTCATAGGATTTGTCGACCTGGAAAAAGGTTTCGACAATATTAAATGGTGCGAGCTGTTCAAGATTCAGAAAAAAGTAGGGGTAAGCTATAGGGAGAGACGGGTCATATACAATATGTACAACAACCAAGAGGGAATAATAAGAGTGGACGATCAAGAACGAAGTGCTCGTATTAAGAAGAGTGTAAGACAAGGCTGTAGCCTTTCGCCCCTACTCTTCAATCTGTACATCGAGGAAGCAATGACGGAAATAAAAGAAAGGTTCAGGAGTGGAATTAAAATACAAGGTGAAAGTATATCAATGATACGATTCGCTGATGACGTTGCTATCCTGAGTGATGTGAAGAAGAATTAAATGATCTGCTGAACGGAATGAACAGTCTAATGAGTACACAGTATGGTTTGAGAGTAAATCGGAGAAAGACGAAGGTAATGAGAAGTAGTAGAAATGAGAAGAGTGAGAAACTTAACATCATGATTGATGGTCACGAAGTCAATGAAGTTAAGGAATTCTGCTACCTAGGCAGTAAAATAACCAATGACGGACAGAGCAAGAAGAACGCCAAAAGCAGAATAGCTACGTCAAAAAAGTCATTCCTGGACAAGAGAAGCCTACTAATATGAAATATCGGCCTTAGTTTGAGGAAGAAGTTTCTGAGAATGTACGTCTGAAGTATAGGATTGTAAGGTAGTGAAACATGGACTCTGGGAAAACCGGAACAGAAGAGAAACGAAGCAATTGAGATGTGGTGCTACAGACGAATGTCGAGAATTAGGTGGACTGATAAGGTAAGGAATGAGGAGGTTCTACGCAGAATCGGAGAGGAAAGAATATGTGGAAAACAGTGATAAGGAGAAGGGACAGGGTGATAGTACATCTGTTAAGACATAAAGAAATGACATCCATGGTACTAGAGGGAGCTTTAGAAGGCAAAAATCGTAGGGGAGACAGAGCTTGGAATACATCCAGCAAATAATAAAGGATGTAGGTTGCAAGTGCTACTCTGAGATGAAGAGGTTAGCACAGGGGAGGAATTCACATTGGGCGACATCAAACCAGTCACAAGACTGATGACAAAAAAAAAAATAAATAAATGAATAAATAAATAAAATAAAAGTAAAAAATAATAAGAAGAGCGGCGGGTTTTGTGACCGAAACGTTGAGGGCGCGGAAGCGTGTTACAGAGATGCTCAACAAACTCCAAACTTTATGAATTACCTCGAAGGAAACGGTCTATTGACACACAGTCAACATGGATTTAAAAAAACATCGTTCTTGTGAAACACAATTAGCTCTTTACGCACATTAAGTGTTGAGTGCTATCGACAAGCGATTTCAAATTGATTCCATATTTCTGGACTTCCGGTAGGCTTTTAACACTGTAACACACAAGCGACTTGTAGTGAAATTGCGTGCTTATGGAATATCATCTCAGTTATGTGACTGGATTCGTGATTTGCTGTCAGACAGGCCACCGTTCATAGTAATTGACGGAAAGTAATGGAATAAAACAGAAGTAATTTCTGGCGTTCCACAAGGTAGTGTTATAGGCCCTTTTCTGTTCCTTATCTATATAAACGATTTGCCACGCGGGGCAGCTCCGTATTCTGAGGTGCCTTGCCACGGTTCACGCGGTTCCCTCCTTCGGAGGGTCGAGTCCTCCCTCGGGCATGTGTGTGTGTGTTGTCCTTAGCGTAAGATAGTTTAAGTTAGATTAAGTAGTTTGTAAGCCTAGGGACCGATGAGCTCAGCAGTTTGGTCCCGTAGGAACTCAGCACAAATTTCCAAATATAAACGATTCGGGAGCCAATCTGAGCAGCCGTCTTAGGTTGTTTGCAGATGACGCTGTCGTTTATCGACTAATAAAGTCATCAGAAGATCAAAACAAACTGCTAAACGATTTAGAAGAAACATCGGAATGGCACGAAAAGTGGCTGTTGACACTAAAAAACGAAAAGTGTGCGGTCATGCACATGTGTGCTGAGGGGAATCCGTTAAACTTCGGTTACACGATAAGTCAAACAAATCTAAAGGCCGTAAATTCAGCTAAATACCTAGGAATTACCATTACGAACAACTTAAATTGGAAGGAACACATAGAAAGATGTTGTGGCGAAGGCTAACCAAAGACTGCGTTTTATGGGCAAGACACTTAGAAAATGTAACAGGTCTACTTAAAAGACTGCCTACACTACGCTTGCCCGTCCTCTTTTAGAATACTGCTGCGCGGTGTGGGATCCTTACCAGATGGGACTGACGGAGTACATCGAAAAAGATCAAAGAAGGGCAGCACGTCTTCTATTATCGCGACATACGGGAGAGGGTGTCACTGAAATGATACAGGATTTGGCCTGCACATCATTAAAACAAAGACGTTTTTCGTCTGACGAAATTCCAATCACCAACTTTCTCCTCCGTATGCGAAAATATTTTGTTGACGCTGAGCTGTACAAGGAGAAACGACCATCATAATAAAATAAGGGAAATCAGAGATCGTACGGAAACATCTAGGTGTTCGTCCTATCCGCGCACTATACGAGATTGGAATAATAGAGATTTGTGAAGGCCAGACACATAAATGTAGTTTGCAGAGTAGATGTAGATATAGCAGATGCTATACGTGAGGCATCAAGCATCACGGAGAGGTTTGGTATTGTAATTCCGAGAAAGTACCTTCCGGTAAGAGTCGAGCAACCTATTGGTTCCTCTTAGTAACAACCTCCCACTAAATGACCACAACGAGTAAACAGAGAGGTTAGATCTCATAGGAGATTTAGAGACCGTTGTTCCTGTCAGGTGCTACTCGTGATTGGAACAGGGATCAGTTAGAGGCACCAGAAGTACCCTCCGCTACACACCGTAGAAGGGCTTGCAGAACGTAGCTGTAGATGTAGATACAGATACGGGATTATGTTATTCTCTGTAGATACCTGATTGGTTTGATTGTTCAAGGGGGGTTGTGTCTTTGACACTTCAGACCAAAGCGAGACGGACACGTCTACCAGCACTGTGATCGACTGATACATATTCAGTCGTACTAGCAGATAAACTAGTCACAGTCAGGGGCGATAGTAGTGTATACTGCGCCCGACCGTGCCGTGGGAACCGCTTTATCGGTGCTTACGGAAAGCTACCTGCAGAGCAAAGTCGGCGTAAGCTGCGGTAGATAAATTGCACAGAGTAAAAAACTCATATACGCAGAATCGCAAGCACCGCCTGGTTGTCGGACGTTGCCGTTGAGCAGAGTATTGACCGACGGAGACTGCTTCACTGCGTTGCTCGGCACCTTCCGTTCTCTTCAAGCATTATCGAGGAGACTCGTGGGCGATTTATTGACGTACGGCGGCGGTGGAGGGAAGCCGGATGGAAGATTATTTTGAGCCCATCTTCCATCTACACTACTGGCCATTAAAATTGCTACACCAAGAACAAATGCAGATGATAAACGGGTATTCATTGGACCAATGTATTTTACTAGAACTGACATGTGATTACATTTTCACGCAGTTTGGGTGCATAGATCCTGAGAAATCAGTACACAGAACAACCACCTCTGGCCGTAATAACGGCCTTGATACGCCTGGGCATTGAGTCAAACAGAGCTTAGATGGTGTGTACAGGTACAGCTGCCCATGCAGCTTCAACACGATACCACAGTTTATCAAGAGTAGTGACTGGCGTATTGTGACGAGCCAGTTGCTCGCCCACCATTGACCAGACGTTTTCAATTGATGAGAGATCTGGAGAATGTGCTGGCCAGGGCAGCAGCCGAACACTTTCTGTATCCAGAAAGGCCCGTACAGGACCTGCAACATGCGGTCGTGCATTATCCTGCTGGAATGTGGGGTTTCGCAGGGATCGAATGAAGGGTGGAGTCCCGGGTCGTAACACATCTGAAATGTAGCGTCCACTGTTCAAAGTGCCGTCAATGCGAGCTAGAGGTGACCGAGGCGTGTAACCAATGGCACCACATACCATCACACCGGGTGATACGCCAGTATGGCGATGACGGATACACGCTTCCAATGTGCGTTTACCGCGATGTCGCCAAACACGGATGCGACCATCATGATGCTGTAAACAGAACCTGGATTCATCCGAAAAAATGACGGTTTGCCGTCCGTGCACTCACGTTGGTCGTTGAGTACACCATCGCAGGCGCTCCTGTCTGTGATGCAGCGTCAAGGGTACTCGCAGCCATGGTCTCCGAGCTGATAGTCCATGCTGCTGCAAACGTCGTTCAAACTGTTCGTGCAGATGGTTGTTGTATTGCGAACGGCCCCATCTGTTGACTCAGTCATGCGGATAAGATGCCTGTCATCTCGACTGCTAGTGATACGAGGCCTTTGGGATCCAACACGGCTTCCGTATTACTCTCCTGAACCCACCGATTGCGTATTCTGCTAAGAGTCATTGGATCTCGACCAAGGAGAGCAGCAATGTCGCGATACGAAAACCGCAGTGGCGATGGGCTACAATCCGATCTTTATTAAAGTCGGAAACGTGATGGTACGCATTTCTCCTTCTTACACGAGGCATCATAACAACGTTTCACCAGGGAACGCCGGTCAACTCCTATTTGTGTTTGAGAAATCGGTTGGAAATTTTCCTCATGTCAGCAAGTTGTAGGTGTCGCCAACGGCGTCAACCTTGTGTGAATGCTCTGAAAAGCTGACCATTTTCATATCACAGCATCTTCTTCAAGTCGGTTAAATTTAACGTCTGTAGCACGTTATCTTCGTGGTGTGGCAATTTTAATGGCCAGTAGTGTATATCTGTGGAACCTCTGATTTGTTTCATTTTTTTGCAATGATCTTTGCTTTCTATGTGGGTTGGCATAGTCAATGTTTTCGCACTCGAGGGAGAAAGTTGGTGATTCAACACTTCGTGAAAAGATCTTACCGCAATCAGAAACGTCTCTGACTGCCACTCCAACTGGCCTATCATATTCGTGACATTCTCCCCTCTATTTTGCGATAGTACAAAACGTGCTGCCCTTCTTTGAACTTTTTCGATGCCCTCTGTCAATCTTGTCTGGTAAGGATCCCATACCGCACAACAAAGCAGTACTCCAGAAGAGAACGCACTAGTGTAGTGTACACAGTCACTGTAGTGAATTTTTTGCATTCTCTGCCAATAAAACAGTGATTGGTTTGCGCCCTCACAGCATTATCGATGTGATTGTTGAAGTTTAAGATGTACGTCATTGTAATCGTTAGGTATTCAGCTGAAAGGCTTTAGAATTCTACGATTTATAGTGTAACCGAAATTTAACGGATTCCGTTTTGTGCTCATGTGGATGACTTTATACTTTTCTTTATTTATAGTCAATTGCCACTTCTCGCCTTAAACATGTCTAAATCATTTTGCAATTACTCTTGATATTCTGATGACTTAGTACACATCAACGACAGTACTATCTGCAAAAATTCTAAGAGGGCTGCTCACATTACCCCCTAAATCGTTTACACAGGTTAGAAAATTTAAAAAGCATCATAGATAGACTGACGTTGGATATAGTGGGAATTGGTGAAGTTCGGTGGCAGGACCAATAGGTGAATACAGGATTGTAAGTACAGAGTCAATTGGGGTAATGCAGAAGTAGATCTAAGAACAAATAAGAAAGTAGGAATGCGGGTAAGCTACTATGAACAGCATAGTCGTGCATTATCGTAACCAAATTCGATATGAAGCCAATACCTACCACAGTAGTACAAGCCAACTAGTTCCAGAGATTAAGAGACTGAAAGAATGCATGATGAAAATAGGAAATATTGAGAGAGTTAAGAGAGAGATGAACGTTAAATTGTGATGGGGGAAAAAGATATGATTGTCGCAAGGACAGACTCAGCATACAGGAAAGTCAAAACAACCTTTGGTGACATTAAAAGCAACGGTGGTAACATTAAGAGTGCTACGGGAATTCCACTGTTAAATGCAGAGGAGAGAGCAGATAGGTGGAAAGAATACATTGAAAGCCTCTATGAGGGTGAAGATTTGTCTGATGTGATAGAAGAAGAAACAGGAGTCGATTTAGAAGAGATAGGGGATCCAGTATTAGAATCGGAATTTAAAAGAGCTTTGGAGGACTTACGGTCAAATAAGCCAGAAGAGATAGATAACATTCCATCAGAATTTCTAAAATCATTGGGGGAAGTGGCAACAAAACGACTATTCACGTTGGTGTGTAGAATATATGAGTCTGGCGATATACCATCTGACTTTCGTAAAAGCATCATCCACACAATTCCGAAGACGGCAAGAGCTGACAAGTGCGAGAATTATCGCACAATCAGCTTAACAGCTCATGCATCGAAGCTGCTTACAAGAATCATATACAGAAGAATGGAAAAGAAAATTGAGAATGCGCTAGGTGACGATAAGTTTGGCTTTAGGAAAAGTAAAGGGACGAGAGAGGGAATTCTGACGTTACGGCTAATAATGGAAGCAAGGCTAAAGAAAAATCAAGACACTTTCATAGGATTTGTCGACCTGGAAAAAGCGTTCGACAATATAAAATGGTGCAAGCTGTTCGAGATTCTGAAAAAAGTAGGGGTAAGCTATAGGGAGAGACGGGTCATATACAATATGTACAACAACCAAGAGGGAATAATAAGAGTGGACGATCAAGAACGAAGTGCTCGTATTAAGAAGGGTGTAAGACAAGGCTGTAGCCTTTCGGCCCTAATCTTCAATCTGTACATCGAGGAAGCAATGATGGAAATAAAAGAAAGGTTCTGGAGTGGAATTAAAATACAAGGTGAAAGGATATCAGTGATACGATTCGCTGATGACATTGCTATCCTGAGTGAAAGTGAAGAAGAATTAAATGACATGCTGAACGGAATGAACAGTCTAATGAGTACACAGTATGGTTTGAGAGTAAATCGGAGAAAGACGATGGTAATGAGTAGTTGAAACGAGAACAGCGAGAAACTTAACATCAGGATTGGTGGTCACGAAGTCAATGAAGTTAAGGAATTCTGCTACCTAGGCAGTAAAATAACCAATGTCGGACGGAGCAAGAAGGACATCAAAAGCAGACTCGCTATGGCAAAAAAGGCATTTCTGGCCAAGAGAAGTCTACTAATATCAAATACCGGCCTTAATTTGAGGAAGAAATTTCTAAGGATGTACGTCTGGAGTACAGCATTGTATGGTAGTGAAACATGGACTGTGGGAAAACCGGAACAGAAGAGAATCGAAGCATTTGAGGTGTGGTGCTATAGACGAATGTTGAAAATTAGGTGGACTGATAAGGTAAGGAATGAGGAGGTTCTACGCAGAATCGGAGAGGAAAGGAATATGTGGAAAACACTGATAAGGAGAAGGGACAGGATGATAGGACATCTGCTAAGACATGAGGGAATGACTTCCATTGTACTAGAGGGAGCTGTAGAGGGCAAAAACTGTAGAGGAAGACAGAGATTGGAATACGTCAAGCAAATAATTGAGGACGTAGGTTGCAAGTGCTGCTCTGAGATGAAGAGGTTAGCACAGGAAAGGAATTCGTGGCGGGGCCGCATCAAACCAGTCAGTAGACTGATGACCAAAAAAAAAAGGGGGACTGGAATTCGGTAGTAGAAAGTGGAAGAGATCGAAAAGTAGTACGTGCATGAAGCCTAGGCTAAAGGAATCAAAGAGGATGCTACCTGACAGAACATAATTTAATCAACTCTAACACTTGGTTTAAGCACACGTGGAAGAGACCTGAAGGCACCGGAATGTCTCAGGTTCATTATTCAGTGGTAAGAATTTTCGGAATCAAATTTTCAACTGTAAGATATATCCAGAGGCAGATACGGGCTCCGGCCAATTTATTGGTTGTGAAATGTAGATTACATCTGAAAAAATTGCAGAAAGGGTATGAAGTTAAGGACTTAGGGCTGGGTATTTGAAAGAACCAAGGGTTGTTGAGAGTTTCAGAGGGAGGCGTGTTTATAGCGATAAAAAGTGCAATAGTATCGAAGGAAGTTGACAGAGATCCGAAATTTTAAATAATTTGCGTGAAGGTCATGGTTAAAGCAATCTCAAACATCGTAATTTGATGTCTCTATAGGCCCCTGGCTCAGCAGCTGTTGTGGCAGAACACATGAAGGAAAATTTGGAAAATATTTGGAGTAGATTTCCCGACCATGTTATAGTTTTGGGTGGAGATTTTAATTTACCAGATACAGATTGGGAGACTCAAACGTTTATAACGGGTGGCAGGGACAAAGAATCCAGTGAAATTTTTTTAAGTGCATTATCTGAAAACTACCTTGAGCAGTTAAACAGAGAACCGACTCGTAGCGATAACATATTAGACCTTCTGGTGACAAACAGACCCGAACTATTTGAAACAGTTAACGCAGAACAGGGAATCGGCCATCACAAAGCGGTTACAGCATAGGTAATTTCAGCCATAAATAGAAATATTAAAAAAGGTATGAAGATTTTTCTGTTTAGCAAAAGTGACAAAAAGCAGATTTCAGAATACTTGACGGCTCAACACAAAAGCTTTATCTCAAATGCAGGTAGTGATGAGAATCAGTGGACAAAGTTCAAAATCATCGTACAATACGCATTAGATGAGTATGTGCCAAGAAATATCGTAAGAGATGGAAAAGAGCCACCGTGGTACAATAACCGAGTTAGAAAACTGCTACGGAAGTAAAGGGAACTTCACAGCAAACATAAACATAGCCAAAGCATTGCAGACAAACAAAAATTACACGAAGCGAAATGTAGTGTGAGAAGGGCTATGGGAGAGGCGTTCAACGAATTCGAAAGTAAAGTTCTATGTACTGACTTGGCAGAAAATCCTAAGAAATTTTGGTCTTATGTCAAAGCGGTAGGTGGATCAAAACAATATGTGCAGACACTCTGTGACCAAAATGGTACTGAAACAGAGGATGTCAGACTGAGGCCAAAATACTAAATGTCTTTTCCCAATGCTGTTTCACAGAGGAAGACTGCAATGTAGTTCCTTCTCTAGATTGTCCCACAGATGACAAAATGGTAGATATCGAAATAGACGACAGAGGGATAGAGAAACAATTAAAATCGCTCAAAAGAGGAAAGGCCGCTGGACCTGATGGGATACCAGTTCGATTTTACACAGAGTACGCGAAGGAACTTGCCCCCCTTCTTACAGCGGTGTACCGTAGGTCTCTAGAAGAGCATAGCGTTCCAAAAGATTGGAAAAGGGCACAGGTCATCCCCGTTTCCAAGAAGGGACTTCGAACAGATGTGCGGAACTACAGACCCATATCTCCAACGTCAATCAGTTGTAGAATTTTGGAAGACGTGTTATGTTCGAGTATAATGACTTTTCTGGAGACTGGAAATCTGCTCTGTAGGAATCAGCACGGGTTTCGAAAAAGGCGATCGTGAGAAACCCACCAAGCGCTATTCGTCCACAGGCGGCCATAGACACGGATTCCCAGGTAGATACCGTGTTTCTTGACTTTCGCAAAGCGTTTGGTAAAGTTCCGCACAGTCGTTTAACAACAAAGTAAGAGCATATGGACTATCACACCAATTGTGTGATTGGATTGAAGAGTTCCTAGATAACAGAGGGCAGCATGTCATTCTCAATGGAGAAAAGTCTTTCGAAGTAAGATTTCAGGTGTGCCGCAGGGGAATGTCGTAGGACCGTTGCTATTCACGTTATATATAAATGACCTTGTGGATAACATCGGAAGTTCACTGAGACTTTTTGCGGATGATGCTGTGGTATACCGAGAGGTTGTAACAATGGAAAATTGTACTCAAACGCAGGAGGATCTGCAACGAATTGACGCATGGTCCAAGGAATGGCAATTGAATCTCAATGTAGACAAGTGTAATGTGCTGCGAATACACAGAAGAAAGATCCTTTATCATTTAGCTACAATATAGCAGGTCAGCAACTGGAATCAATTCCATAAATTATCCGAGAGTAGGCATTAGGTGTGATTGAAAATGGAATGACCATATGAAATTAATCGTCGGAAAATCAGATGCCAGACTGAGTTTATTGGAAGAATCCTAAGGAAATGCAGTCCGAAAACAAAGGAAGTAGGCTACAGTACACTTGTTAGCCCACTGCTTGAATACTACTCACCGGTGTGGGATCCGTACCAGATAGGGTTGATAGAAGAGATAGAGAAGATCCAACGGAGAGCAGCGCGCCTCGTTACAGGATCATTTAGTAATTGCGAAAGCGTTACGGAGATGATAGATAAACTCCAGTGGAAGACTCTGCAAGAGAGACGCTCAGTAGCTCGGTACGGGCCTTTGTTGAAGTTTCGAGAACATACCTAACCGAGGAGTCAAGCAGTATATTGCTCCCTCCTACGTATATCTCGCGAAGAGACCATGAGCAAAAGATCAGAGAGATTAGAGCCCACACAGAGGCATATCGACAATCTTTCTTTTCACGAACAATACGAGCCTGGAATAGAAGGGAGAACCGCCACACACCATCAGGTGTCTTGCGGAGTATGGATGTAGATGTAGATGTAGAGCATTAGGTAACAAGTGTCTGATACAAGGGGAAAATGTACGGTAGGAAAATGGGTAGCTTTGAGAGATGAAATAGTGAAGACAGCAGATGATCAAATAGGTAAAAAAGATAAGTGCTAGTAGAAATATTAGATATCGCAGGAGATAAAAGGAGACAATATAAAAATGTAGCAAATGAAGCTGGTGGACGGGAATACAAACTTATTAAAAATGAGATTGACAGGACGTGCAAAATAGCTAAACAGGAATGGCTAGAGTTGAAATGCAAGATTATAGAGCGTGTGTATGTAATGGAAAGATAGATACCGCCTACAGGAAAAATACACATTTGGATGGAAGAAAAGCGCAGTATATACCAACAGCAACAATGGAAAACCAGTACTAAGGAAAGAAGGGAAAACTGAAAGGTGAAAGGAATATTTAAAGGGACTGTGCAAGGGAAATGAACTTGAAGGCAATATTATAGGAAGGAAAGGATGTAGATGAAAATGAGGTAGGAGGTATGATGCTGCGAGAAGAATCTTACATAATAGAGAAAAACCCAAGTCGAAACAACGCCCTAGCAGTAGACGACGTTCCGTCAAAGCTATTGATAGCCTTGACAGATCTATGAGACTGGAAACATACTCTCAGATTTCAAGAAGAATGTAGTAATTCCAGTACCAAAGAAAGCAGGTGCTATCAAGTACATTATCCAGCTACCAGTTTAACAAGTCTCGGATGCACAATAATAAAATGCATTCCTTACAGAAGAAGGAAAAACTGTTAGAAGCCGACCTCGAGGAATATCGGTTTGGATTCCAGAGATATGTTCGAACACCTGAGGCAATACTGAGACAGTATCTTTGGAGGTAGGTTGAGGAAATATGGTTCAAATGGCTCTAAGCACTATGGGAGTTAACATCTGATGTCATCAGTCACATAAACTTAGAACTACTTAAACCTAACTAACCTAAGGACATCACACACATCCGTGTGCGAGGCAGGATTCGAACCTGTGACCTTAGCAGCAGCGCGGTTCCGGACTGAAGCGCGTAGAACCGCTTGTCCACAGCGGCCGACGTTGAGCAAAGAGAAACCTAAGTTTGCGTCATTTATGGATTTGGAGAAGTTTTTGACAGTATCGACTGGAATACACTATTCGAAATTTTGAAGGAAGCGAGGAGCAAAATGTTATTGGCAGTTGCACAGAAGCAGAGCAGTGGTTGACAAGGGAGTGAGAGAGAGTTGCAGCATACCCCCCGATTTTATTCAATCTGTACGCTGAGCATGCAATAAACGAAAACAAAGAAAAATTTGGAGAAGGAATTAAAGTTCAGGAAACAGACTTAAAGCCTTTAAGGTTTCCTGATGATATTTTAATTCTGTCGGAAAGAACAAAGTACTTGCAGTTGAACGGAATGGACAGTATTTGTAAAGGAGGACATAAAATGAACATCAAGAAAAGCAGAACTAGCATACTGAAATGGAATCTAGTTAAATCAGGCGATGCTGAAGGAATTAGATCAGGAAACGAGATACTAAAAGTAATAAATGAGCTTTTTCTATTTCGGTAGTGAAATAACTGATGGCGGCCGAAGTAGAGAGGATTAGACCCGCAACGACATGTAAAGCGTTCCTAAAAAAGAGAAATTTGTCGGTATCGAATATAGATTTAAGTGTTAGGAAGTGCTTTCAGAAGGTATTCGTCTGTAGTGTGGCCTCGTATTGAAGTGAAACATTGATGATAACGTAGAAGCTTTTGAATTGTGGTGCTGCAAAATAATACTGAAGGTCATTTTTCTAATAGAATAGCTGAATAGAGATCGGGGGAAAAATTTGTGGCATAACTTGACTAAAGGAATGCGTTCTCAGACGTCAAGGGGTCACTGACTTACTACTGGAGGAAAGTCGAGGTGTAAAAACTTAAGAGGGAGACCGAGAGATTAATACAGTGAATAAAGTAAGAAGGTAAGTGAATAAAGTAAGAAGGTAGCCTACCAGCTCCACTCTGCAGTGGCTACGCAGAGATGAAGAGGCTTGCACAGGATACAGTAGCGTGGAGAGCTGCGTCAGTCCACTCTACCGACTGAAGGGCGCAATAACAGGCTAGGAACAGCAGAGGGCCTACAACAGTTCTTTTGGCTACGTCAGATATGAGTTTCGTTTTGCTCGATGACTCTCCGCCGATTACTGCTAATCTTTCTGACAACTGCGGATGCAGTCGCACACCAGAAACGATACTCCATAGGCACGCAATTTTATTGTAAGTCCCTTGCAGCAATTTCATTATTTTGTGTCGTATGGGCTGACGCAGTTTAACTTAATTTCGAGTATCTAACTTTTCCCAAAACATTCTGGAAACTTGCTTGTGTCGTTTTCTGCAGTCATCACCAAATAACAGTAAGAATGAATAAAATTATAACTCCTGTAGCCTTAAAGAGGGAAGGAGACAAAATCACGTGGTGCATCGAACAATCACACAAGACAGCAAGCCGTCTGAAACTGAAGCGTTGTGCATATGTGGCTGATTATCGTCTTGGAGGTGGCGACCGCGTGTGCTTGCTGCGGCTACACAGCAGCTCTCGTGGGACTGCCGTAATGCATTAATGGCGTCACCACATGAACCCCCACTGAATACGGAGTCCCAAACCCACAACGCCCTAGGATATACCTACTCATCTTGTGGTGGTTGGTTGTACGGGGTCGCAGATCCATCGTTTTATGTTACTTGAGGTAATTTGTTTTAACTTTATAAATAACAAACTAAGACATTGCGTAATGTTTTCATGGCTAAACAACAAAACAAGTGAGACGAACCGAACTATCAAGCTGCATCACCGGTTCCGCCTTCACGCTAAGCAAAACCAACACAACGCTTTCTGAAAATGTGTACACCTGATGCAATTTCTGAACTGCTCAAGCAAAACCTGAGTCTCTTTTGGTGGGGACTTCAATCCACCCTCAATATATTAGCGAAAAGATATGTTTGAAGTCGGTGGTAGGCGTAACATGTCCGAAATCACTTGAATCAGAAAATTATTTTAAGCAATATCTACATCTGCAGATACATCTATACTCTGGAAACTACAGTGAAGTGCATGGCACAGGGTGCGACCCGTTGTACCCGTTATTAGAATTTCCTCCTGTTCCATTCACGTATGGAGGCTGGGAAGAATGTTGTCTGAATGTCTCTGTGCATGCAGTAATTACAGCGCAGAGCCAAAGAGACTGGTACACCTGCCCAATAATGAGCAGGCACCCGCGAACAAGTTGAAGTGCCGTGACACGACGTGGCATGGACTGAGGTAGTCCTGGAGGAAACTGACACCACGAATCTTACAGGGCTGTCCGTAAATCCGTAAGAGTACGAGGGGGTCGATATCTCTTCTAAAAAGCACGTTGCAAGGCGTCACACATATGCTCAATAATGTTCATGTCTAGGTAATCTGGTGCCAAGCGGAAGTGTTTAAATTCAAAGGAGTGTTGCTGCAACCACTCTGTAGCAATTCTGGACATGTGGGATGTCGCATTGCCCTGTTGGAACTGCCCAAGTCCGTCGGTACGCACGATGGACATCAATGGATGCAGGTGATCAGACAGGATACTTACGTACGTGTCAGCTGTCAGAGTCGTATCTAGACGTATCACGGGTCCCATATCACTCCAGCTGCACACCCCCCCACACCATTACAGAGCCTCCACCAGCTTGAACAATCCCCTGCTGACATGCAGGGTCCACGGATTCATGAAGTTGTCTCCATAGACGTACACGTCCATACGCTCGATACAATGTGAAAAGAGACTCGTCCGACCAGGCAACATGTTTCCAGTCATCAACAATCCATTGTCGATACTGACGAGCCCAGTCGAGGCGTAATGCTTTGTGTCGTGAAGTCATTAAGGCTACACGAGTGGGCCTTCGGCTCCGAAAGCTCAAGTCGATGATGTTTCGTTGAATGGTTCGCACGCTAACACTTGTTGATGGACCAGCATTGAAATTTGCAGGAATTTTCGGAAGTGTTGTACTTCTCTCAGACTGAACGATACTCTTCAGTCGAAGCTTGTCCCGTTCTTGGAGGATCATTTTTCGACCGCACCGATGTCGGAGATTCGATGTTTTCACGTACGCGAAAGCCCCACTTCATCGCTACCTCGGAGATACTGTGTCCCATTGCTGTTCCTGCAGATGGTTGTTGTGTTGCAAACGTCCCCATCTGTTGACTGAGGGATCGAGACGAGGCTGCACGATCCGTTACAGCCATGCGGATAAGATGCCTGTCATCTCGACTGCTAGTGATACGGGGCGATCCATATTACCCTCCTGAACCCACCGATTCCATATTCTGCTAACAGTCGTTGGATCTCGACCAACACGAGCAGCAATGTCGGGATACGATGAACCGCAATCGCGATAGGCTACAATCCGACCTTTATCAAAGTCGGAAACGTGATGGTACGCAATTCTCCTCCTTACACGAGGCATCAGAACAACGTTTCACCAGGCAACGCCGGTCAACTGCTGTTTGTGTATGAGAAATCGGTTGGAAACTTCCCTCATGTCAGCACGTTGTAGGCGTCGCCACCGGCGCCAACGTTGTGTGAATGCTCTGGAAAGTTCTCATTTGCATATCACATCATCTTCTTCCTGTCGGTTAAATTTCGCGTCTGTAGCATGTCATCTTCGTGTTGCAGCAATTTTAATGGCCAGTAGTGTATGTAAGCAAGCAGAATACGGCCCTGCGGTCGGCGCTAATATCAGGAAGCCCGTAAAACATCGAATCTCCGACGTCGCTGAGACCGGAAAAAAATCCTGCAAGAACGGGGCCACCGACGACTGAAGAGAATCGTTCAACGTAACAAAAGTGCAAACGTTTCGCAAATTCCTGCAGATTTCAATGCTGGGCCATCAACAAGAATCAGCGTGCGAACCATTCAACGAAGAAACATCATCGATACGGGTTTTCGGAGCCGAAGGTCTGCTCTTGTGCCCTTGATGACTGCACGACTCAAAGCTTTACGCCTCGCCTGGGACTGTCAATACCAGTATTGGACTGTTGATGACACGGACCATTTTGCCTGGTCGGACGAGTCTCGTTTCAAATTGTATCGAGCAGATGGACGTGTACGGGTATGGGGACAACCTCATGAACACATAGTACCTGCATGTCAACAGGAAAATGTTCAAGCTGGTGGAGGCTCTGTAATGGTGTGGGATGTGTGCAGTTGGAGTGATATGGGACCCGTGATACGTCTAGATACGACTCTGACTGGTGACACATACGTATCCTGTCTGATCTCCTGCATCCATTCGTGTCTATTGTGCAGTCCGACGGGCAATTCCAGCAGGACAATGCGACACCCCAAACGTCTAGAACTCTTCTTCCGCTGGCCACCAATTTCCCCAGACAGGAACATTATTGAGCATATCTGTGATGTCTTACAACGTGCTGTTCAGGAGAGATCTCCACCCCCTCGTACTCTTAAGGATTTATGGACAGCCCTGGAGAATTCATGGTGTCAGTTCCCTCCTGCGCTACTTCGGGCATTAGTCGACTCCATGCCACGTCATGCTGCGGCACTTCTGCATGCTCGTGGGGGCCCTTGAAGATATTTGGCAGGTGTACCACTTTCTTTGGCTGTTCAGTGTACGACGCAACCGACCAAATTATTTTTTTCAGTTGCTCGAAAGTACAGGGTTTGTGGCTTCAGCTCCACATTTTCCTGTCAGTGGCATTTGCATGATTGATAAGTGCTTTTGTTCATCCAGGTCGCGGTGCAGTTTCCTCATGGAGCTCCCTTCGTGTTTTTTTCGTGTTGACAGGTTTCGCAAATGCGACATTCAGATTTGTAGTAACTTTTGCAACTGTCGTCCTCTTATTTTTGGCAGCAGTCCTCTTGAATGACCGTCCGTCACGTCACTAAATAGGCATTTACGACTGCCTTGTGACTTAATGGATGGTGTTTTTCCGCTTTCCCTGGTGCGGTATAAATCATCGATACGATACCTCTTGAAACACGAAACGCCACGGCTACGTTTGCTTCGGAACAACCCACTTCAAATTGATCTAGCTCCGACATGACGCACTCACAACTCCACGAGTGATACTTGCAACATGCTGCGGACACCGCAGAGGTGCGTTTCGTGTTCAAATAGAACAGCGCAACGCCGCTCGGAGTGGCCGCGCGGTTAAAGACGCGATGTCACGCATTGCGCGGCCCCTCCCGCAGGAGGTTCGACTCCTCCCTCGGGCATGGGTGTGTGTGTTGTTCTTAGCGTAAGTTAGATTAAGTAGTATGTAAGGTAGGGACCGATGACCTCAGCAGTTTGGTCCCTTAGGAATTCACACACATTGGAACATTTGAAAACCGCACAGCCTGCATGTTTGACTAGATCTTTTGTGTTTCACGGTGTTTTCACATTTTTGTCAACCCCTGTAGAAGCCCATTTGCGGGGAGGGGGGGCGGGTAATGCACGTCGAGAGGATGT
Organism: Schistocerca americana; assembly: GCF_021461395.2. Taxonomy (NCBI): domain Eukaryota; kingdom Metazoa; phylum Arthropoda; class Insecta; order Orthoptera; family Acrididae; genus Schistocerca; species Schistocerca americana. The sequence continues at coordinate 54,759,659 of NC_060127.1, forward strand.
ATGGGATAATTCCGTGATGATGTTAGGAACTTCCAGCGATGATGTAGAAGCGTAAATGTATGAATCTGAGGTAAAGGACCCTGGTCCTTAGCGAAAATCTTTTTGATACCTCTGACAGTGGAAATCTTCTACTGCAATCTCCTCGCTTTCCATATTTTGAGAGGTGGTAGTATCGACCAAAACAAGCAAAAATTTCCTCTAAAGACGGGGTCTAAATGCATGCTTTAGGAGCTAGAAGTACTTGTTCACCTGCGAAGCAATTCTCTACTATTGAAGGATATGTAGTGAACACGATACTGTTACGCAGATGCCCAACAAACTCAAATGGCACACTCTACATTTACTACTTAAATTCCGACAACGTCTACGTTAGCCCGTACAGGAGATTGACAAAATAATGTGAACACCTGTACTTACTTGGGAATGGTTTATTCATAAGGGGTTTGGCCCCCGTTAGCCCATAGTACATCTGCGATTCTTCCTGGAACACTGGCATATAATGATTGTGTGGTCTCCAGTGGAATGTTATGCCGCTCTTCTATCAGAGCTTCTTCTAACTCCTGCAGTGACGAGGGAGGCGGAAATCTGCTCCAGAGTCTGCGATCCAATACCCCCCAAAATGGTTCGATAATGTTAAAATTCGGGGACTGTGCTGGCCAGGGAAGACGCTGCAGTTCAATTGCATGCTCCTCATACCACGATTGTACTGTCCTGGCTGTGTGAATGGGTGCATTATCGTCCTGAAATATGGCATCGTTGTTGGGGGGGAACATTTGAATCATAGGGTGCACCTGATCACCTAAAATGTTCAGATAATCGTCGATTGTAACACGGCCTTTGAGAGTAATGATGGGACCAGCAGAATGCCATGATATGGCTGCCCACACCATCACACTTCCACCTCCATGCTTAACCGTTGGAATCAAGCAATAAGGATTGAAGGCTTCTTTTGGCGTTCTCCAGACGTAAACATGTTCCGATGTTTGGAAACAACGAAAACGTTGGCTCGTCGGATCATTTGACGTATTTCCACTGATCGGCCGTCCAGGATTTACACTCCTGGCATCATGTTTTACGCTTCTTTGTGTTGGTTATCGTCACTAATTGTCTCGATATAGCAGCTCGCCCATGAATATTCGCTTTATGGAGTTCTCGGGGGACAATGTCGATAGGTACGGGGTCTCGACGGCGGCTGTTGATCTCTGCAGTCACTTTAGCCGCCGTAGTTTTGTGTTGTGACACAATTCGTGTTATCGTACGCCGATCTCTGTCATTTAGTTTTGATTTCCGCCTACTATTATGTTTACACGATGATGTCTTTCCATGTTTTGTGTAGGCTGTCATGACTGTTGAAACAGTTGCTTTTGAAACATTCAACAAGTTGGCTTGTTACTGATGCTCCAGCTAATCAGGCGCCCGCAATCTGCTCTCTTTGGAACTCTGTTAGGTCTTCCATTGCACGTCGATCTCGGCCTCTGAATACAAATACGAAGCGTGCGCAACCGGTAAACAACCTGCACTGTTGGCTAGTCCGTACTGAACACGCACAGTCCAGCGCGACACGTGCCTTACCTGCGATGTTGACCATCGAACACAACAATCCCATTACTACCACTGTTCACATTATTTTGCCTATCCCTTCTATATCTCGCGAAATGACAAGAACGAGAAAACAGAGAAATTAGAGCTATCACGGATGTTTACCTGGAATAATTCTTCCCACGGGCCGTTCTAGAAATGGAACAGCAAAATGGGGGGAAAGACAGTGATCCACGTAAGTACGCGCCTTAAAGATCACTTACGAAGCATATATGAGAATGTTACTTTCCCTTTCAGCATTTTGGACTACTTGTTCGACAGTGCGGAGAGGTGAGTGTTGATTTGGCCGTGACTCATGGCTAGCAAATGGGACTCGGAAACGTAACGTCTGCGGGGGGTGGGGGTTTGGCTTCTGCGAATTCCCTGCCTGCTTTCACCTGCCCGCCCCTACTGTGTCTGGACTTTCTCTCTCGCCAAACGGAAGGCGGATCTGGCGCCCTCGCAACAGCGCTTTCCATCCTGTAAGGCGAGCACCGGCAGCTAGGCTAACAACGCGATCCAGTGGACGAGTCTAGCTGGTACACGAAAGCGATTAAATTTTCTATAAAGATGAGCCTCCAGTTGATTTTAGCAATTCAGAAAGGAAAAAAATAGGAAGAAGTCCTTATCGGAACGATTGAGGAAAAAGTCTTCCAAACCAAACTATCTCTTATTTGAAACTTCCTGGCAGATTAAAACAGTGTGCCGGACCGAGCCTCGAACTCGGGACCTTTGTCTTTCGCGGGCAAGTGCTCTACCAACTGAGCTATCCAAGCACGACTCACGCCCCGTCCTCACAGCTTTACTTCTGCCAGTACCTCGTCTCCTACCTTCCAAACTTAACAGAAGCTCTCCTGCGGTGGTAGAGTACTTGCCCGCGAAAGGCAAAGGTCCCGAGTTCGAGTCTCGGTCCGGCACACAGTTTTAATCTGCCAGGAAGTTTCATATCAGCGCACACTCCGCTGCAGAGTGAAAATCTCATTCTGGAAATATCTCTTATTCCTTTTAGGATTTGGTGCATCAGCCATACGATTAAATAAATAAATGTACATTCTCTCTTCACCGGGAATTTTCCTTTAGATATTAAAGTTGATATCGACGACAATATTATTTTTAGTTGCCAAAATTCCCCTTTCAAATAGCCAGTTCGGATTGCTATAGTGGTGAACAATGTTTGGATAAATTTTGGCGATGAATTCGTTTTCAGCAAGGGCTATGTTGCAGAAATACTGTTGACTTTAACGAGGCCGGTTGTCTGGTCGGTAGGATATCTGTTGAGCAAAATGTGCTGATATTCGTCTTTCGACAGTTCAATTCTCATATTTTTATTAGTCGCACTATTTGTATCTGTGGCCAGAGATGCGATTTTCGCGAGAAAGCATTGATCTCATGCGCTGGTGTTCACGTGGGGATAACTGGAAACGTTTGTTGAAAATCTGCTGGTAGTACGAGTAGAGCTCCTCCCACCACTTTAGAGTTTCTCCGCAGCAAGTCTTGTAATCTTCTGTTCATGACTTAGAGCGACTTTTTATGTGCCATTGTGCATTCGTCCCAGATGATAATTTTAGCTTGCTTTAGAAGATCACCCTGTCGAAATGCTCCTAAGATTTCATACCGGGAATTGTTCTTCGGCTATATTCAACGGTAGTGGCTGGGCGGAATGGGCAGTTCGTCCTTCTTTGTGGCTGCAATGCCGGATGATGCCAGTGCAAGTGTGATGTATTGTTTAGCACATATTTCCGCCAGCAATAGATTTATTAGAAACGTTTTCCCGGTGCCGCCTGGAGCGTCTAAATAAATGATTCCGCCATTTTTGCTGCCGATCCCGTCCCTGATGACGTTGTACATTCACTTTTGATTGTTAGCGAGGAGTGGTTTGTTGTGAGCAATGTATTCAAGTAGTACGTTGATGTTGTAGCTGATTTCGAAGTTTAGCACACTGGTAGTATTTTTTCGTGGTGCTTGCATCCGAAGTTGTACCAAGCGCTGGTAACCCATTGTTTAGATTGTTGTTTGGTCTCAGGAGTATAGTAATGTATCCACGTTTCATCTACAGTGACAAAACGATGATTAAAGTCCTGCAGATTCTTCCTGGACAGCTGAAAATCATCCTTGCAACACTTCACACGATTCCGATTTTGGTCATGCATGAGCAATCGCGGATCTTGCGGATAGCTTTCTCATGTCCAAATGTTTGTGCAAAATATTATATACCCGTTCACTGGAGATGCCCACAGCACTAGCAATCTCACGCATCCATCACAGTTGTAAGGTGTCAGGCAAATCCAACACCTTCCATGAAAACCCTGACATGATAAGCAAATCCAGTAGTATGTCACATACTCCGAATAAATCGTGACATTAAATTAACCAAAGTAATACGAGCAACGAGTGAGCAAATGGAATACCACAGACTAATACAAGAATGCCTAAATGCATGTCATACCTTCCCACCATGAGACAGACGCAGTTCCGAGGGGAGAAACGAGAACAGAAGCCGAGAGCAGAACCGTGTTAAGCTAGAAGGCCCTACGATAAGGGATGGACTGGACACCCACGTCGCCAGCTAACCACTAGGACCACCCCACCTGCAAGTTTTAGTGTGAGACTTTTTCGCATCTCTGTTACGTCAGGACCACCCCCCATCCCATGTTAAAAGCTAGAGCCCTCCAGAAGAACAGTATAGATCTTACGATAACACAAAAAGGGCCACACACCACTCGCAAGTTTTTAGTGTGAGACTTTCTAGCGTCTCTGTTACGTCAGGAGCACCCCCCATCCCATGTTAAAAGATAGAGCCCTCCAGAAGAACAGTATAGATCTTACGATAACGCTAAAAGGACCACACCAGCTGCAAGTTTTAGCGTGAGACTTTTTCGCGTCTCTGTTACGTTGCAAACTTTAAAAACATTGCCCCACTACGAAAAGTATAACGTTTCTCATTGGATAGACAGAATTTTTGTAGGCGGAGCTTAAGGTTAACACTGAGACCCTGTTTGGTCAGATGAAAACACAGCCAGATAGTTTTTTTAAACCAACTTCGGTAAATTGTAGTAAGGAGAAGTTAGGAGAGAGTTGCTTCCGAGTCGGCGAGGTGCGTGGAGCTGTGCCGACCGACGCCCCCTGACGAACACCGACAAGGTAATGAACACACGTGATGTCGCATAACAGCGCATAAAGCTTCACTCAGAACTGCAGAAGTCTCATTTGTTACGCCCCCTTTTTGCGTAATACTAGTGTCGATCGTCAATTAAAGCTCATGGTGTTCACATTTGCCACTTGAAGTAAAGATCTGAAACGTGATGATTTTTCTGTTATATAGTTATTGAGAAGCCACATCAGCCACTGTAATTTACGACAAGTTAGATAAGTAATTAAAGATAATTGAGGGTCACTGTCGACCATTTTGATAGTTTTCTCTCTCGTGAAACTTAATTTAAACCTAGATTATAGATGTGATATGGCATAGGTCATCCTTCGATCCATTGTAGAACTTGGAAACCCATTCAGGGAATATTCGTTCACATTTTTGTTGAACGCAGTTGGTTTTTACCATCCTGTATTAAAATATTTCCTTTTATCAATAGTGCAATTTATAAACAATGTTTTGTGAGTAGAATAAAATTTACAATGGTAAACTTAACTGCTTTTTCGACGTTATTTTACCAGCTAACTAAAAATAGGAAAGCCTTGAACCCCTTCCACTAAATTTAGTTAGTATAAAGATTCTTTAGGGAGTGCAGTGGAGCTGACGCTGAAATCATTAAGTATTTGGTTATATCATCGCTAGTCTCACTGAACTCTTCTGAATTCTACATGTCATGTGTGGTCCGGCGTCTCCTTACCAGCAACAGGTCCCAGGTTCAAACTAGTCAATTCCCTAAAAAAACACGCTCAGAGCGTCGTTGCGCAAAAGTGGTAGGGAGACACGATATACATCAAACAGACACCACGCAGAATGTTAGACAGTATCACAGATTTTATCAATGATTTCTGGAATCGTAACTTCCACAGGGTGTCCAGAACGTTCAGCATCACTTGTGCCCATACGTCCACTCTGAAAATTTTGATACCACTTATAAACTATTCTAATGGAAGGTGCAGTGACCGTAATGTTTATCAAGCTTCTCTTTACCCAGCGAGGTGGCGCAGTGGGTAGACACTGGACTCGCAAGCGGGAGGCCGACGGTTCAATCCCGCGTCCGGCCATCCTGATTAAGGTTTTCCGTGATTTCCCTAAATCGCTCCAGGCAAATGCCGGGATGGTTCCTTTCAAAGGGCACGGCCGACTTCCTTCCCCGTTCTTTCCTAATCCGATGAGACCGATGACCTCGCTGTCTGGTCTCCTTCCCCAAAAACAACCCATCATGCTTCTCTTTAGTCTCCTGAGGTGTTTTGCCTTTCATAAAGTTATGTTCAATCACCACACGAAATTCTTCTTCGTCCATTTGTTGACAAACTGTCGACCTCCTTGATTCACACGAATGCCAAAGAAATAGACACCAATATGCCTGAAACTTAGTGTGCGTTCTTTCCAAAGTCTCTACTAACTAAACATGACCTCTATACGCGCCGGTGGTGCCATCTCTCAGACTTTGCCCCTCGTATGTCATCACTCATTCTCTCTTTGAAGGAGTCCCAAAGCTGTTTTGGATTCTGTAAATTACGTCAGAACTATGGCGAATAAGTCTCTTATTTGTTCGGCTGAGGCTGTGAGTGAGCCTTCTTGTAGTGTTAATTCCCAGTGGTTGTCATTTTCCAGCAGTCCTAAGCGTTGGCATGCTTCTGTGTACGTCTGGCGTAGGTAACATACAATAGTCGTGAGATCTCTGAGACTTGTTGGCCCCAGTATTTCGTGTAGCAACATCCGGAGAGAGAAACATTCGGCGTTGTTCGGATGTGCGGTGCATACTCGGCCTAGTGCGCCAGTTTTCATGATTTCTGGACGACCTTCTACTGGAATTCCTTGCTTTCGTCGTTGAAAGATTTTTCTTGTTGTGTTCCACGTATAGTAGGTAGGGACATCAACATATTATAATGTTTCACGAATGGATCCGTTTGGCACAGTAAAAAGCTGCTTATGTTGTGTGCTTGGCTTGCAATTTTTATGGTAGTATCTTTTGTGAAGAGCTGCTAGATATGGCACAGTTGGTTCGCGTTTGTTTGTGGGAAAACCAAAAATCCACCACGCTGCTTCGTTACTGTTGATGTATCTTTCTATCTGGTACATAACGATCTCGTCGTTTCTGTTTTGCTGTCAGCTGACTTTGGCTATTTGAAATACCGCCATGTCACTATCTTTGTTCACATACTTAAAGACATTTTTGATGTAATTCACTGAATTGCACTACTCTACGTTTATGTGTGCTTGGAACATTCTGGAGAGGGTCTTATATGATCCTTTTTTTATCTCTCTCTCTCTCTCTCTCTCTCTCTCTCTCTCTCTCTCTCTCTCTCCCTCTCAATGTATACAGGGTGGTCCATTAATAGTGAGCGGGCCAAATATCTCACGAATAAAACTACGAAGAACGAAACTTGTCTAGCTTGAAGGGGGAGACCAGATGGCGCTATGGTTGTCCCGCTAGATGGCACTGCCATACGTCAACGGATATCAACTGCGTTTTTTTTAAATAGGAACCCCAATTTTTACTACATATTGGTGTAGTACGTAAAGAAATATGAATGTCTTAGTTGGACCACTTTTTTCGCTTTGTGATAGATGGCGCTGTAATAGCCACAAACTTGTAAGTACGTGGTATCACGTAACATTCCGCCAGTGCGGACGGTATTTGCTTCATGGTACATTACCCGTGTTAAAATGGGCCGTTTACCAATTGCGGAAAAAGTCGATATCTAGTTGATGTATGGCTATTGTGATCAAAATGCCTAACGGGCGTGTGCTATGTGTGCTGCTCAGTATCCTGGATGACATCATCCAAGTGTCCGGACCGTTCGCCGGATAGTTACGTTATTTAAGGAAACAGGAAGTGTTCAGTCACATGTGAAACGTCAACCACGACCTGCAACAAATGATGATGCCCAAGTAGGTGTTTTAGCTGCTGTCGCTGCTAATCCGCACATCAGTAGCAGACAAATTGCCCGAGAATCGGGAATCTCAATAACGTCGGTGTTGAGAATGCTACATCAATATCAGTTGCACCCGTACCACATTTCTATGCACGAGGAATTGCATGGCGAAGACTTTGAAAGTCGTGTACAGTTCTGCCACTGGTCACAAGAGAAATTACGGGACGATGACAGATGTTTTGCACGCGTTCTATTTAGCGATGAAGCGTCATTCATCAACAGCGGTAACGTAAACCAGCATAATATGCACTATTGGGCAACAGAAAATCCACGATGGCTTCGACAAGTGGAACATAAGCGAACTTGGCGGGTTAATGTATAGTACGGCATTATGGGAGGAAGGATAATTGGCCTCCATTTTATCGATGGCAACCCAAATAGTGCAATGTATGCTGATTTCCTACGTAATGTTCTACCGATGTTACTACAAGATGTTTCACTGCATGACAGAATGGCGATGTACTTCCAACATGATGGATGTCCGCCACATAGCTCGCCTGCGTTTGAAGCGGTATTGAATAGCATATTTCACGACAGGTGGATTGGTCATCGAAGCACCATACCATGGCCCGCACGTTCACCGGATCTGACGTCCCCGGAGTTGTCCAACTGAAACATTCATATTTCTTCACGTACTACATGAATATGTAATAAAATATGGGGGTTGCTATTTAAAAAAAACGCAGTTGATATCCGTTTGACCTATGGCAACGCCATCTAGCGGGCCAACCATAGCGCCATCTGGTTTCCCCCCTTCAAGCTAGACAAGTTTCGTCCTTTGTAGTTTTTTCGCTTGACGCTTACTTCGTGAAATATTTGGTCCCTTCACGATCAATGGACCACCATATATATAATGATTTTCTATTTCTAGTTCGTCGTTGCCTCGCATTCGTATTTTTGCTGTGAAGCCACAGTTTTTGGATGATCGTCTGTATTTCGGATAGCTGTCAACTTCGATTTGTGTGTCGTCCAAGTATAACTTTTGGTACCAGTACTAGGAATATTTGGAAAGTGAGTTCCGATCGGTCAAGAAATGGAAAGCACTGTGATCTAATAAAGCTTTGTACATATGTGTTCGACATTGTCTCTAGTATGCCAGTCGATTGCATCACTTCGCTCTTTTCAGTTCTGAGCGCATGGTGAGCACATAAAGATGCGTAGAAAATAGTATCTCCCGCCAAGTATGAGGTCCTGGTGAGATATTTCGCCTGATGTTAATCAGCTCACATTACAGAACTGTCATATGGTTCCCACTTCGTGACAATTCTCGGTCGCAATCTGCAGGGGCAATGAAAATGCTCCTGCAGCGTTTTCGATGGGAAGTGTTTGATCACTCGCTCTACAGCTCATAATTGGCTCCTTCTGTGTTTCATCTCTGCTCACATTAACTACTGGCTACGAAGGCAACATTTTCGCACAGACAACGAGCTGTAGATGAGCGTAGAGAATTGGCGGGAAGCACAGGCGGCTGCCTTCTATGGCGAGTGTATTGGAAAGTTGGTACAACGCTGCGACAAATGTTTAAGTTGGAGTGGCGACTGTGTAGAGCAGTGGCTGGAAGCTGTAGCTAACTGTTGCAGATAAATTATTTCTTATTTTCCAAGTGGTTTCCATTTCGCGATCAGTCGGAACTTACTTTCCGAATAGCCCTAGTATTTTTTTGTACATTTTCCGTCACTCCTACATGGCGAATTAGGTTTAATGTCCCACATGGTCCATGAATCATATTTCTGACTACTATGTCGGACAGTTCTGGATCTTCTTGTGGATTTGGAAATTCAGATTGGACGATTTTGTCGATATCTGTGGGATGAATTCCGTCGTGTAGCCATATGAGATTGTGTGAGTGATGCAGTCCTGATTTTTGCCATACGATTGTGTACATCCAGTATCTAACGGTCCCAAAGACGTGGTATTTTGTAATGACTTCAATGAATCTCATTTGTTTTTGTCGAAAAAGTCGGGCTATTATGTCGTGTCGATCCATGGGGGCTTGTCCATATCTTAGTTGTTCTTTGATTTATGGCCACGGCGAGATGCATGTGAATATTATGAAGGCCAGGACGTCCATATTTTCTCATGTAGGTCTTGGCATCTCCAGTGTATTCGTGCATGTATCTCGGACTTCCTACGTATAATGAGGCTAAGATTACAATTGTACCAATGTCGTCTATGTTTTCCTCATTTATGACTGCGTATCTAAGTGGATGTATTCTTCTGTGCGTAGCTTCCCTTGGAAGTGACTTCTTTGTTTGTTTCTACGCCTGTTTCATATTGGATTTGTTTCACATCAAAACGATATTCGTCCTCTCCGCGTAGAAATATTATAGATAATGGAGGGCATCATATGAACTATTTGTTTCCTCAATGCACTGTAGTCCTTCTCTTCTTCCTTGTATAATTCTGTCGCGGCTTCTTTTTTCTTTGTTCTCAATTACGATGGCGACTTCGTCTGTCTGAGGCGTATTTAAATCTACGTTCGTGTTCACCGTGTGGTCTTTTGTCGGCTCGAATTATAATTTTAAATTCTTCAGAAATCATTCGCTTTAGTGCTGTTTTGAATATGTCAGTCACTTGATTGTATTCGTGTAAGTTCCTCTGTACATCTCGGACTACTCCTCGTCTCAATCCACTGATATCTGTGCATCGTTGATCAATTTGCGATTAAATATACTTGCAAAATGTACAGTCTTCATTGGGTAGTGGTACTGATGATCCCATGTTGTGATAGATTCTGTCTTTGGATCGAAAAAAATATAATCGATTTCATTTGTGTTATTGTTGATCGAAATGACACCGAAAGAAGTCATTTGGAAGTAGGCATTGTACTCTTTTATATTTTGAAGAAAGTGTTTGTTTCTGGAATTTTCTCCGGAATGCACCATAAAAATTCATGCATAGGTACTTCCAATGGTGGTAATGGAATTTTTCCATTCATACAACAGAATCCTGGTGTTTCTCTACTGAATTGTTTTGCGTTGCAAAATGGGCAGATATTATCCATTTCTGCGGTTACGACGTATCAGTATTTGGCCTAGTCACAGTGGAATGCTTCATTTGTTAGGTTGTGCTGTTTACTTTTCCTGGTCTGCGCTTCTCGTAGGGTGATATTTTCATGGCTAACTTGAGCTCGCAGTTTTTTATTATAAGATTGTGTCGCAATTCTTGATTATTCCATCCGTTCATTTCGTTGTTCTTGGGTTTCTCTGCTTCTCACGGTGCTCATTCTTTTTGTTTCCGCCATTTTGTCATTTTGCTGTAGAACTGGAAAGGTCTCTTCCTCTTTTCCGTTTGGGCATTGTCTAAAATATAAATCAAATCAACTTTTTATTAACAAATACACTTTCTTTTCCGTTTATACTGAGTCACTGCGTCACTTTGGCTGCTCACACTTCACTGTTTATTTTTATTCACTCACTGCACTACTTTTTCGTTTCCTCCCTTCGCCACTGATAAAAAACTAACGTTCGAATCCACCAGTGGCGAATTCCAGAACGTACCAAAAAGGCTTCTAATGGGTGACAATGTTCCAGAATACTCCAGAATGTTCGAGAGTGTTCTGGAATGTTCCACAATGATCTGGGATGTTCCGGTAGGTTCCTGAATATTCTGGCATCTTTCCGAATGTTCCAGACTATTCCCGAACATTCCGGATAATTGTGAAACATTCCGAAACATTCTGGAACGTGCAACGTTCTCGAATACTCTCGAGTGTTCTGAAATATTGTAGAGGTTTCCAGGAGGCGAAACTTCAAAAGCACGCCCTTCGGGTAATAACGGAACGTTCTTCATGGATAGGGGATAGAGGGCTATCAGACCCCAGAACTCCCTTGATCGTACCGAGACTAGTTTCTAAGTTTTAGCGGCACGTATATTGTGCACTTACTTTTATAATATACATTGATTTAATGGCACATTTTATATGGGTGAATCTTAAAAACAGACTCACTAAGGAACATTTCGAGACAAAAAAAATTAGGTTAAAAATGCTAGCCCCTTAAATATATAGGCATACGCGTAAAGGATAATTTAAAGTGGAAGCCCGACATAAACGTAACCCCAGGAAAGGCAGCTGCTAGAGTGAGATTCATTTGAAAAATCCTCAGGAAATGTACTCCACCAACAAAGGAGGTAGCTTACAAAACTCTCGTTCGACCGATGCTTAAATATTGCTCGTCAGTCTGGGATCCGTACCGCATGCCATTCATACAGGCAGCACGGAAGATCCAAAGAATTGCAGCTCGTTTCGTCAGCGCTTCGTTTACTGGGAGTGAATGTTGTCACCGAGTGTAATGTGCTGCGAATACATAGAAAGATCGTTTATCATTTAGCTACAATATAGCAGTTCAGCAACTGGAAGCAGTTAATTCCATAAATTACCTGGGAGTAGGCATTAGGAGTGATTTAAAATGGAATGACCATACAAAATTTATCATCGGTAAAGAAGATGCCAGACTGAGATTCTTTGGAAGAATCCTAAGGAAATGCAATCCGAAAACAAAGGAAGGAGGTTACAGTACACTTGTTCGCCCACTGCTTGAATACTGCTCACCGGTGTGGGATCCGTACCAGATAGGGTTGATAGGAGAGATAGAGAAGATCCGACGGAGAGCAGCGCGCTTCGTTACAGGATCATTTAGTAATCGCGAAAGCGTTACGGAGACGATAGATAAACTCCAGTGGAAGACTCTGCAAGAGAGACTCTCAGTAGCTCGTCACAGGCCTTTGTTGAAGTTTCGAGAACATACCTAACCGAGGAGTCAAGCAGTATATTGCTCCCTCCTACGTATATCTCGCGAAGAGACCATGAGGATAAAATCAGAGAGATTAGAACCCACACGGAGGCATATCGACAATCTTTCATTCCACGAACAATACGAGACTGGAATAGAAGGGAGAACCGATAGAGGTACTCAAGGTACACTCCGCCACACACCGTCAGGTGGCTTGCGGAGTATGGATGTAGATGTAGATCCTCACGTAACTCCATGGCAGACGTTACAAGAGAGGCGTTCTGCATCACGGTCTGTTTTACTGTTGGAACCCCGAGAGCGTAACTTGCTATATGAGTCACCCAATATATTACTTCTCCCTGCAGATATCTCACGATATGGTTCAAATGGCTCTGAGCACTATGGGACTTAACATCTGAGGTCATCAGTCCCCTAGAACTTGGAACTACTTAAACCTAACTAACCTAAGGACTTCACATACATCCATGCCCGAGGCAGGATTCGAACCTGCGACCGTAGCAGTCGCGCGGTTCCGGACTGAAGCGCCTAGAACCGCTGAGCCACCGAGGCCAGCTCTCACGAAATGTCCACGGGCCTCATACAGAGGCGTAGCGACCTTCGGTCATCTCGCGAAACATTCTCGAATGGAACATGAAAAGAAGGAAAGGGGGGAATTTTTTTTTTTTTGGGGGGGGGGGGGGGGGGGGGAGGTTCCAATGGCTCTGAGCACTATGCGACTTAACTTCTGAGGTCATCAGTCGCCTAGACTTAGAACTAATTAAACCTAACTAACCTAAGGACATCACACACATCCATACCCGAGGCAGGATTCGAACCTGCGACCGTAGCAGTCACGCGGTTCCATACTGTAGCGCCTAGAACCGCACGGCCACTCCGGCCGGTCGGGGGGGGGGGGGGGAGGGCAGAGTGAAGAAGTGATATATAAACTACGCTCCTCCACACGCCCTAAGGTGGCTTATTGAGAATATTAGTAGATGTGGATAGGAAAAGGTTGGGAGTTAGCATCAAATTATTTCTGAGAGAGTTGACAAAAAATATTTGTGTGCGTCTTGCAGATTTTTTTTAAAAAGTTTACTGGCCCACTCAGCTATCTCTGCTAGTGCAGTGTCAGTTACGACGATACGAACTTAGTACAACACCCAGTTCTCGAACAGAGAAAAATGCCTGACCGAACCGGGAAACGAACCCGGGCTCCTTCGGTTAGCAATTCCACCGTGCAGTTCGTCTGCCCTCCTAAACATTATTTCGCCATACAGTTGAAGTGAACAGGATAGGAATGCTGAAGTTGTCGCGGGCGATTTCTCCGGAGACTTAGTGTACAGTTGGCTGTCTGCCCCACATATGGAAGAAGAGTAAATAGCCCGAACATCGACAACACTACAGATACTGATCAGGAACGTAGACATTCTGTAGCCTAAGGAAGCCGTGTATCAAGAAAACAAAAGCTCTGAAATTGACCACGTATCACGCGTGTTTTTTTTTTTTTTAAGTAAGTACCGTTTTGAAATTAAAAATAACAGAAGTAGATTTTCCTTAGCAAATTTATTTTTGAATAAAAGTTCGTGTTTTAATCTGCTTTGCCGGCCTGTGTGGCCGAGCGGTTCTAGGCGCTTCAGTCTGGAACCGCGCGACCGCTACGGTCGCAGGTTCGAATCCTGCCTCGGGCATGGATGTGTTAGTTAGGTTAGTTAGGTTTCTACGTTCTAGGGGACTGATGAACTCAGCTGTTAAGTCCCATAGTGCTCAGAGCCATTTGAACCATTTTTTTTAGTCTGCTTTCCTACATAATTTCCAAACATATTCGGCGTCGTATAAAGAGACAGTCTCGGTGATATGCAGTGCTTTGATAGCCCTTCATGAGGGTTAATTTGCTTTTAAAATATTTTTAAATATATATTTTTTTTTAATTTTGCGCAGCCTCGAACCATGTTCGTTAATTTGATACTTTATATAATTACATCCTTGTTTTTCCTTTTCTTTTAGAAAAATCTCAGGGAGCCTTAAGCAGGCAAAACGCGTCATTTATGATAAAAATAACTCTTTAACCGAGATGGTCTCTTTACGTAATTATGAAAACCGGTTGCTGCACCAATCAGCCAATCATGGAAGGAAATTAGCTTTCATAGTTGGCGTGTTTACGCTTGTCTGTGAGTGCCTTAAATGTTTCCTCCGACTGACAATTCGGCCAACTTTGAAATAAGCGTCGTGATTCGATTTCTTAGCGCTGAAGTCATGAAAGATCAGTGAAGTGTATGGTGGAAACATTATTAGCGGCGTAATGGTACGGAAATGAGTGAGAGCTTTTAAAGATGACGGTACAAATGCGTATGATGAGGAACGAAGTGTGCGACGTTCAATCATTACTGGCGATTTGGCGCAGGAAGTTGAGGAAACAGGGAGAGAGAACAGACGCTTTGCGATATCGGCGTTGTGTCAAGAGTTTACTCGTGTGTCAAGAGGTGTGCTCCATGTAATTGTTCCCTAATCGGTGGCAGATTCCTACGAGGATGCCGTTCTAAATCTGGTTGTACGATACGATAAGTGCCTTATATTGGTGAAAATGAAGTAGAAAAGTAGATTAAAGTTCAGCCTTCCACGAGGAATTAAAAATTGCTAAGAAAAATATACTTGTCTCATTTTTATTACAAAATGGTACTTGCTTAAAAAATTCGTCACGTAGTTTCCTATCGTTTCGCTTACCCAATAAGTAAATATAATTTGTTCATCAAGTAAAGGAAGCCAGAAAAAAAATTTCGACAATGATTTGAAATTACGGGAGAAGGAACAGAAAAGTTGAAGTCTGCCGATGACATTTCAAATTTTTCCTAGACTGCAAACGATTTGGAAAATCAGTTCAACAGAATCAAAAGTGACCTGAAAAGAAATTATAAATGTCAACAAAGGTAAAACAAGGGTAATGACATGTAGTCGAACTAAATCAGACAATGCTTTGGAAGTGAGATGAGGAAAACACACACAAAAAGTAGCAAGTGTATTTAGCTACTTCGGCAGCAAGACAACAGGTGATGGCTGAGGTAGAGACGATATAAAACGTAGGCTGGCTATAACAAGAGAAACTTTTTTGATTAAGAGGACTTTGTTGCCACGTAACATAAATTTAACTGTCAGGAAGTCATTCTTGGAGGTAATTCACCAGAGTGTAGCCTAGCACCGTAGTGAAACGCCGATAATAAACAGTTCTGACAAGAGAAGTATACATGCTTTTGAAGTGTGGTGGTACTGATTAATGCTGAAGATTCAATGGGTACAGTGAATAACTAACGACGAGGTACTGAATCGAATTGGGGACGGGACACATATTAAGGCACAAAGGAATTGTTAATTTGCTTATGGATGATGGGCCGGGGGGGGGGGGGGGGGAGGGGAAGGGGAGAGGGTGGAGTGGGTAGGAGGTACTGTGTGGGGTCAAATATCCGCCAGATGTGTTACAAAAGAAAAGTGTAATCTGTTGTGGCGTCACATTATGTTGTGGCGTCACATTACACAGAACTCGAAAATTGTTTCAGTGTTTAGTGGCATTCCTAATAAAGCCAGAACCGATCCGCCTGGACAGGACAACAGACCAGGCTACAAGAACCATTATTGTGTACAAGAATCTCTCAATAAGGAAAAACAATAATGTTTCTTCAAATGTAGACCATTTGACTATACTTAGTGGAAGAACTCACACAAATTATAAAAATGTCTCTATGTGTGTTCCACATCTCCACCTAAACCACTGGACCAATTTCAGCCAAACTTGGTACACATAGGTATCATTTACTTGCGAAAAGAATCGCTCTAGTGGTAAGAAACATAACTTTAGTCATCCAGTATTTGAGAATGAGACAACTTAGAGACTTGAAACAAACTTTACACGTAATTTAAACACTTACGAAACTTTTTCTCGCTAACGACCCCCACATAACAATGAAAGGAAAAATGTTTGTCGCTTCCTATGTTTTCGTTTTTCAGGCAGTAAAACTGTCACGTGAAGCATGACATTTTAATTTATTACTCCTAAACTACTAATTGTATTCGTGACAAATTTTTCAGATAGTATTCACATACACCTCTAAATGTTCCAGAAAAATTACGTCATTGTGCTACACTTGGTTCAGGACATACGACGCCATAAAGACTGAAGGTCTGAAAAACTACCAGACCGAGCGAGGTGGCGCGGTGGTGAACATACTGGACTCGTATTCGGGAGGGCGACAGTTCAAACCGTGATTCCCCTCAATCGCTTGAGGCAAATGCCGGGATGGTTCCTATGAAAGAAGGCCGACTTCCTTCCTCATCCTTTCTTAATCCGATGGGACCGATGCCCTCGCTGTTTGGTCGCCTTCCCCATACCAACCAACCAAAAACTATCGCAACATGCAACCCATGTAACTTTATTACTTCGTCGGTACTAACTCTAGTCGCACTTTTCGTAGACAGGGGCCACATTTGTGCGCCACGTTGTTCTGGAGATATGACGGCAAATACTGGGATGCATGAAAAACTGCCACATCATGCACGATATTTTAATTTGTTACGTCTTTACTGAAGCTATTCGAAACACATTTCGCACTGTAGGAACACGTATCACTAGATGTACCTGGAAAATTATATCATTTTACACCGTATGGTTCAGGAGAGAATCAAGCTGCGGGTGAATTCGCTAGACATACAGGTGAAATATGAGTACAAATACGCCTGGATTACCTAAAATATTTGTGAAATATTTGTTGAATATGGATAAGCGAGCAAAGTCACGAATAAAAAGCTCATCCTAAACGCCTGGAACGATTTCAGTCAAATTTGGCACACATATTAGTTACAATGTGGAAAGAAATACTATAGGGTAAGAAGCACCAGCCTACTATGCGGTAAGTGTGATAACGTGGAGACAGAGAGGAGAATGAATAGATGGACAGCCAGCAAGGGGGAAGGGGGACAGCGGCACAGATAAGAGGTGGAGGAGACGGACAGAGGTAGGGGAGCGAGAAATGGACAGAGAGGGGGGAGGATGACATGCGGTTAGAGGGGGAAAGAGCAGATTGTCAGAGAGAGGGAGAGGATGAGATGGACAGAGAGAGGGGCAGGTGGAGATGAACACGTCGTAGGGGTGGGGCGGTGAGGAAACAGGAAGACGGGAAAGGAGGAGATTGGAATAAATACATACTGGATAATGCCAGCTACTCAGCTAGCATTTGTATATTATCTTTCTTGGTTTATACTGCACGTTATACGATGTTATTTTGAGATGTACAATAGGACAATCCCTATTTTATGCTATACCTATACCGATAAATAATATTAACGGTGTTTGACAGCCGCAAGCAGAAAAGAAAACATTTAATCGTCATTTTTTTCTGTTTATCGTAGTTCCTCAGGTGCTTCAAAATTCGTGGAGGTCTATGCAACTAATGGAAGGCAGTTTGTTTGTTACCATACGCGTTTTGCTTCTTTTATTTGCGACGCATTTTCAGTGGCCTGTAGTACATGTTTCTCTTTATACGTATAACAAACGTATTATGTGTTAGTTACAATATGTTACTATGTTACATTCTGTCGTGTTTTTCTCTTGTTTTTTTAAGGTTAAAATCGACTTTTGTAGCACAAATTTCATTATGTGAAATTATCGTTCGGCGTTACGATTTCCAGCGCTCTTAGGTCATGCGTGTGGTCCTTGGGGATGTGTTCATTAGTCTCCATGCTCCAGTTGTCCGATTCCCGGTGTTCTTTCACCCACATGCGACTCGTTACATTCAACACATCACTTGCAGTTTGCATTTTGTGTTCAACATGTGTGTGTTTTCGGTGTGTAATGTTGCCAGCTGGAGCATGGAGGCTAATGAACACATCTCCAGGACCACCCGCATGGGCTGATAGCTACTTAAAAAAGTAACAGATCAGATACAGGAAGATCTTACAGCAACACGACGTTAGACCGGTTTTTAGACCAACAAAGAAAATAGGTCAAGCACTCCGATCTGAGACAGACAAACGCCCTCCTCTGCATGAAGCGTGTATAAAATCCCGTGTACCTGTGCTAAAGGTTGTACTGGAACAACCAAGAGAAGCTTGAAGACACGGCTGAAGGAACACGAAAGTCTTTGCCGACTAGGGTCAATAGACAAATCGGGCCGCGCGGGATTAGCCGAGCGGTCTCAGGTGCTACAGTCATGGACTGTGCGGCTGGTCCCGGCGGAGGTTCGAGTCCTCCCTCGGGCATGGGTGGGTGTGTTTGTCATTAGGATAATTCAGGTTAAGTAGTGTGTAAGCTTAGGGACTGATGACTTTAGCAGTTAAGTCCCATAAGATTAAAACAACAACAAGACAAATCGGCTGTAGCATAGCCTGCACTTCAGCCAGAAAGTCACGAAGTGAAGTCTTCCGAAACAAACATTTTATCTACGCCGACGAGTTATTACCAAGTCTATATAGAGAAGTCATTCAAATATACACATAGGGATGATTTTATTAGGAAAGAAGAGGCCATGAAACTTAGCGACATATGGTCAGTAGCTCTGCAGAATCGGCAAACATTTTTTTATCTTTGACAAGACGAGAGTCGATATTTAAGTTTAACCTTTGACAAAGTTATATCTGCTTACTACGTATAATTCCGGTCACGCCCCTTCTTCTACAATATATATTCGTTCTCACACGTCCGATCTGTCAGTGGGTAAGATTCAACGGAGGGGCAACGCCTCTGAAGACGTCCAGTGCAGTTATGGACGAAACGTTACGAACAGAAAAGTTTTGTGGACCACGACCTTATACCCCGAAAGATTTATCAGGAGCAAAGTTTGTAACTTAACTGTACCATTTCTACTTCGTTACGTATAAGCATATTTTGTCAAATGTGTGTACGGTAGCGACACCTGAAAAGTTTACATGAGGAACATATTTTTCGTGTCACAGTTGTACTCCAGCAGTGTAGTCCACATAATGTCTCTGTTTAGACGATGCCTATGCTAATTCTGTTTGTCTCTTGACTTGTCACTCTAGCTGTTTTACATTAGGGTACGTTTTAAACACGTATGATTCGTCACATATTTTTAAGCTGACGTATTCTGTATGTATGAAATCAGAAACTTTTCATTACATCGTAGTTTATTCCAGAATGAGATTTTCACTCTGCAGCGGAGTGTGCGCTGATATGAAACTTATTGTTTACAAGGTGTGGATTGGCCATCAGTCGTATTTGGTATCCCCTGTTTCTGCAGATCTGCAGATGATCACTACAGACCGAAATCTATAGCCTGTCGACATGAACTGTAACTGAAGAAACAAATTCTTTACTTCTTGGATTACTGGCTTTGTTCGCAACTACAAATGTCAACATGACCGCGAGACTCCAAACTTATTCCAACTAAGCATGAAAAAGAAGCATCATTTATCACAGTATTAATGTAAGCCATATTGTCAGATCCTACATCTGCATCTACATGATTACTTTGCAATTCACAATGAAGAGCCTAGCAGAGGGTTCACTGAATCAATTTAACTCTATTTCTCTACCGTTCCACTGTCAAACAACGTGCGGGAATAACGAAAACTTGAATCTTTCCGTGTGAGTTCTGATTTCTCTTACATTATTATAATCATCATTTCACCATATGTACTACGTGAGTATTAACAAAATATATTCACACTCGAAGGAAAACGCTGATGATTGAAATTTCGTGAAATCATCCCACCGCAACGAAAAACGCCTTTGCTTCAATGATGGCCGCCCTAACTCGCTTACCTTATCCGTGGCACTCTCTCACGTATTTTTCGATAATACAAAACGAGCTGCCATTCCTTTTTCTCGATGTCCTCTGCGAATCCTATCTGGTAAGTATGCGAAAGCGAACGCTATCAGATCACACACAAGCGTGGTGGATGCAGTCTCTTTAGTAGAAGTCGTTGCATCTTCTTAGTGTTCTGCCAATAAATGCAGTCATGGATTTGGCTCCCCGACTACATTATCTATCTGTTTGTGCCAGTTTATCTTGTTCTCCACTGTAATTCATAGGTATTTATTGGAATCTAGAGCCGTTCTATTCGTCTGATTTATCGTGTGACCGAAATTTAACGGATTCATTTTAGTAGTCATGTGGGTGACCTCACAGTTTTCATTATTTAAGTTGAATTTCCACTCTTCGCACTACATACATATCCTCTCTAAATGATGTTGCAATTGGTTTTGGTCTTCTCATGACATTACTAGACAGTATCGTGTGCAAGCAATCTAAGATGGCTGCTCAAACTATTTCCTTTGTCATTTATACAGATTTTAAACAGCAGACGGCCTCTAACACTTGCTTAAGGAAATCCAGATATCACTTCTGTTTTACTCGATGTCTTTCGGTCAGTTAATACGAACCGTGGCATTTCACGCAGGAAATCACGAACCCAGTAGCACAAATGAGACGATACACAAGTGAAACGGCACGCCATACACACGCAATTTAATTAGATGGCGCTTGTGAAGAACAGTATTGAAAGCCTTTCGGAAATGTAGAAATGTGGGATCAATATGAGATCCTCTGTCGATACCACTAATTATTTTGTGAGAACAAAGAGCTAGTTGTGTTTCACAAGAACAATATCCGTGCTGACCGTCTGTCAATAGATTGTTTTCCTAGAGGTACTTCGTGAAGTTGTATCACAACATATGTTCCAAAATCCTACTGCAAATCTACGTCAGTGATTTGGGTCTGTAGTTCAGCGTAGTTCTCCTACTTCTTTTCTTGGCTATTGGTGTGACCTGTGCAACGTTCCAGTTTTGCGTACGGATCTTTCGTCGAGGGAGCAATCGTGTATGACTGGTACGTACGGAGCTGTTACATCAGCATCCTCTGAAAGGATTATTTTAGTTTCCCTTTACCTGCATCAGCCAATAAACTGCTTCTTCCTTCTGTTATCTCACGAAGAGATCTCGAAGGTAAAAATTAGAGAGTATCGGGTTCACACAGGGGTGTTCCCAGAATCGTTCTTACTACTAAACATTCGCAAGTAGAGCAGGAAAAGGGGGAAATAGCGGAGGTATACAAGGTTTCCTCCGCCACACACCGGACAAGAAAGCGAGTTGATATAGCATTGCCATCGAGTTTCAAGTCTCTAAATCATCGCGAAATGATAGTGGTAAATAAAGTGCCCTCCACCACTTACCAGACAAGAGGACAGGTTACTATTGCACTGTCATCCAGTTGTGAGCTATGTTTAAAGTTTCGAGTCTCTATTTCATCGGGAAGTTTGTTGGAAATCAATTGCAAAATTCGTAACGAACAAACAGACAAGAAAGCGATCTTAAGCAAGTGTTAAAACACACACCATCTTGGAAGTAAAGGTAAAGACTCTGCTCGGCCTCTCCACTTTGGTCCATAATGGCGCGTTGTGTAATGTGTGACAGAATTGTAGAACTACTGCCGTCTACCGTAGACTAGCATAAGTAAGCGTAGACTTCGGTAGTTTGCCCAGTAGCTTCGGCCAGTTAACGTCGTAACAGCGTTATCTGGATCTATCGGCCGTTACCTCACAACGATCGCTTCCTTTGAATGTTCCACCAGTGTCTTACTAGATACACCTAACAACCGGAAGCGGCGAAACGTCCAGAAATTAAGGAATCATAAAGGTCTGGGTAACCTATGGAACATTTCTGTTTTCCTGTCTGTTACTTAAAACTAAACAGTATTTATAGCAAAATTAAAATTGTCAACGCTTAATTCAGATTTTATTCGAAAAAATAATCTCGAGTTTGTAGCTCTGTTGGCCGTGTTTGCTTTAACAATTCATATGTCTTTAGCAAAACAAAATTTTGTTTTTATTCCAAACACTGCAACTGCAGTGAAACATGTTTAGGATAAAAAACAAAACTGTGTTTTGCTAAAGGCGGACCCATCCTAAAACATGTATTTATTCGAAAACTGTGATTTGTAACGTGAAAGAGAGCCATGAAGAAAGAATACAGAATTATCACATAGCGTCAGAAAACGCAGGTTCCTCGACAAAAAAGTAAAATAAAAACAGAAAAAAACGCAAAACAAATGTATATAAAACATCACTTCACTAGTTCGTCGAACTCATATAAAACATATTTTTCTTTTGCATAAACAAATGTCGCATTTATCAGCAATAACAGGAAGCCTTTGGTCATGCTGAAGAACGTTCTATTGAGTATAAGCGAATAACAATAATTATATATACTTTTTATGTTTGTGCACTTAAACTGTGCTTGCAGCAGAAGTAATTGCTTTGGTTAGATAAGAACGCAGAATTTACGTTATCAACTTATTCCTATTACTTATAAAATACAATTATCTTGTAAAAAAAAAAAAAAAACAAAAAAAAAAAAAACAGAAGTTCCGGCTCGCAGTTTCTCTCTCACACATTCAGTCTTGTTTCTCTTCGTACCACCGAAACTTTGCTCTGGAGAGCGCAACTAGTCTTAAATCAGCAGCAATATGTGCCAGTGCGCCATCGTCCTTGCACCACATTCCTGATCCATGTTCCGTGGATGAAATTTGAGCGCAGTCAGATGGGGACTTAATCGAAAAGTTTGCGTTTCAAATATATTTGTAGGTTAAGTTGGGGCAAAACTGCCAGGTTGCGGAAAATAGCCATTGCCAAGTTTTTGCCCTGAACAGGTGGTAGGTGGTAAGCTGCTATGGGATCGAACTGCTGAGGTCTTCGGTCCCTAGGCTTACACACTACTTAATCTAACTTAAATTAACTTACGCTAAAGACAACAAACACACATACATGCCCGAGGGAGAACCTCTGACGCGGGGAGCCGCGCGAACCGTGGCAAGGCCGCATAGACCTCGCGGCTGCCCCACGCGGCCCCTGAACAGGGCTGTGGCTTGCCCAGAAGCGGTCACACCACTTGTAATATACACCATCACTTAGTGGCTTTAACAGAGGAAGCTTATTCCGTTGCAGATTAGTAACACCTTTTTCTAAAAAATGGTTCAAATGGCTCTGAGCACTATGGGACTTAACTTCTGTGGTCATCAGTCCCCTAGAACTTAGAACTACTTAAACCTAACTAACCTAAGGACATCACACACATCCATGCCCCAGGCAGGATTCGAACCTGCGACCGTAGCGGTCTCGCTGTTCCAGACTGAAGCGCCTAGAACCGCTCGGCCACAACCGTTTCTTTCATTCGTCTGACATGAGGTAAATCATTTTTGTTGTTCTTGTTATCTTAAATATACATAGAGTAATACTTTTTCACAACATTTATGTTCAAACAATGTATTTTCGCCTGCAAACGTAGGTCATGGTCCAGAGTGAAATTTTCACTCTGCAGCGGAATGTGTGCTGATATGAAATTTCCTGGCAGAATAAAACTGTATGCCTTTCGCGGGAAAGTGCTCTACCGTCCGAGATATCCAAGCACAATTCAGGACACGTTCTCACAGCTTTAATTCCGCCAGTACCTCGTCTCCTACCTTCCACACTTGATAGAAGCTGTCCTGCGGACCTTGCAGAACTAGCACTCCTGGAGGAAGGAATATTGCGGAGACAGCCTGGGGGATGTTTCCAGAATGAAATTTTCTCTCTACAGCGGAGTGTGCGCTGATATGAAACTTCCTGGCAGATTCCTGGCAGGTCCCGAGTTCGAGTCTCGGTCTGCCATATAGTTTTAATCTGCCAGAAAGTTCTTCTTGTTTCTGCGTTTGAGAGTTTCATCTGCGAACCACTAACGCTGACATGGAGTCCGATAGGGAAATGTGGCCACACTACTCTTCAGGAAAAGGGCCAATGTGTTTATCCCAATAAGAGTTTGTTAGTTCCATGTACCAAGCTTAATACGAAAGGGCGTCCAATAAGTACTGCAACACTTTTTTTAAAGGCAGGTTGGTTTTCCAGTATACCATATTATTCCCTACACATCTGGTTACAAAACTCTAATGTCAACATATTCTCCGTTCAGTGCGACAGCGTTATGCCACCTTATTGGGGGCGCCGAATTGTACCACTCCACTGGACGACGTTGGAGCCAACAGTTTTCTCCATCGATAACTCCCCTCCCCCTCCTCCCTCCCCCCCCCTCGTCCACGTACTGCGTCCCGCAGACTGCATTCTTCATTGGGCCCAACAGACGGAAGGTGCGAGACCTGGGTTCTAAGATGGATGAAGAAGAACAGTCCAATGAAGTTTTGTGAGCCCCTCCCGGGTGCGCACCCTAGTGTGAGGCCTTGCGTTGTCCTGAAGGAGGAGAAGTTCGTTTGCATTTTTGTGGCAACAAGCGAGCTAAAGTTGTTTTTTCAATTTTCTGGGGGTGGCACTACACCATT
The DNA here is from genome assembly GCF_021461395.2 of Schistocerca americana. Lineage (NCBI taxonomy): Eukaryota > Metazoa > Arthropoda > Insecta > Orthoptera > Acrididae > Schistocerca > Schistocerca americana. The sequence goes on from NC_060127.1 coordinate 54,784,365, forward strand.
TAGAGTTGGTTGTTGCACCATGATGGAAAACATCAAACAGAAGAACCCATTCAGAGCCCCAGAGCACCCTCGCCATGACTCTTCCTGCTGAGGGTGCGGCTGTGAACCTTCTCTTTGGTGGAGAAGTGTTGTGGCACCACTCCGTGGATTGCCGCTTTATTTCCAGTTCGAAGTGATGTCTCTGTAGGCATTCTGCAAGCACCTGTTAATATGTATGGTGCTTTGGTTTTTCGCCAGAAGAAACCAAATACCATTTCTCTTCCTGGACTGCACCCCCGTTACGGACGCCATTTTCAAGGCTACGTATGGCGCCTTTATTATTTATTTATTTTTAGCTCATTAGTAACTGGATCGAGACCATACAATGAATTATAGTAATGAATATCAAATAGATAACACTTAAGTTTACGTTTGGTAAAATATGTTTCATACAAACTCTCTGCGCTTGAGCATGAGCATTCTGTTAGAGGTCCGTTCATGTATTTTTAACCGTGTTTCTTCTCTTTGTGGTGAATCGGATTTCGTGAAAAGAGCAGCACCCGAAGACGACGGTTGCTCGAGCTGGATGACGTTTTGCTTAAAAATACGGAACGTTTTGCCATGCCAAGTCACCCAACAATATTACATAGACTAAAGCCACAAAATAATACAAACATAGGTTAGTAATAACAATATATTCTGAAATAAGAACACAATTAAAAGTACACTTACATTATGTAATTACGAGTGCCGTTTGGTTGCAACTCGTCAAGTATTAATAAAATAATGTAGTATTAATGGCGGTGTGCCACATACTTCCGATCTGGACAACACCTAGAAACCAAAATCTTCCTCTTTCGCCAAAAATATAGTCCAAAAATATAGTGTGTAGTAGATGAAAGAAGCGATCACTATGATACGATATGTTTTGGATCCATCCACTATATTGTAATCTGGCAGTTTTTAATCCGTGACATACCGTCTTTTAGCAGTGTTTTGGTTTGACAGACAACGGATGTTGGGAAAGAGATTACAAGCTTTTCCGCTCTAATGTTTTAGTCATATGCTCACCTGAAGATGTGGCTTTTAGCCCCACGAAACTGGTAGCGGTACAGTAATAAAGGACCAAATACAACTGAAGCGTTTATTAATACCCGAGATGGGAAATCAACAAAATTCATTCGTTTCATTTTACTGGACTTCTGTAATACAGGAACTTATAAACTTACCGTTACCTGGACGATGAGACTTTTGAGTGGAAAGGGCCAAGCGAAGTGATAGTGACAAACTGTCTGCACGATTTCACTGATAACATACAAAAATGGAGAGCATCTGCATATATTTCATCACAGGATCTTTGACGACAAAAATTCATGCTTTTCCTGCCCAAGCTGCAGCTTTTTACCCTGTGATCGCACCTTTCGGTTAGCTGAAAATGAAAGAAGAAAGCCGGCCGGGATGGCCGAGCGGCTCTAGGCGCTACAGTCTGGAACCGCGCGACCGCTAAGGTCGCAGGTTTGAATCCTGCCTCGGGCATGGATGTGTGTGATGTTCTTAGGTTAGTTAGGTTTAAGTAGTTCTAAGTTCTAGGGGACTGATGACCTCAGAAGTTAAGTCCCATAGTGCTCAGAGCAATTTTTTTGAAAGAAGAAAACATGATCCGTTTTAACTACCAAGGGACTGCAAACAACTCCTCAAGAATACATCCAAGACAATTGATCTTACACAAGAATCTGTTTTAACACATCGTTGGTTGGTTGATTTTTTTTTTTGGGGGGGCGGGGGGGGGGCGTAGGAAGGACCAGACAGCAAGGTCATCGGTCCCATCGGATTAGGAAAGGGTGGAGAAGGAAGTCGACCGTGCCCTTTCAAAGGAAACATCCCGGCTTTTACATGAAGCGATTTAGGGAAATCACGGTAAACCTAAGTCAGGATGACCGGACTCTGGTTTGAACCGTCGTTCTCCCCAATGCGAGTACAGTGTCCTACTCAGTGCGCCACCTCGCTCTGTAGACTTCTCGTCCCAAGTAAAAAACCCGCTTCGGCCTGACATGAAGAGTGCTCATAATGAGAAATTTACAATTGAAATGGACTCTTTCTTTGAACACTCCAATCAACAGAAGTATGTAGTCACCTGTAGTGTGTCGTTATCACGAGATATGTATCAAGTGAATGTTGATTTTTTTGTAAAATATATATTAACCTAGATAGTGTATAGGAATTTTGATACTTAGCTTAGACTTTACCGCTCATCAAAATATACACAGCAGCTTTGATGATAAGAGTGCCAATTGGCTGTAAACAACGTAAAGGAATGTCGTACAGGGCCAGTTGACAAAGTGACCTCTTATCTTACACACTGCTGTCTATATCTTGATCTGAAGATGACCGACAACAGTCGATACTAGATATAGAAGTTAGTATATGCTATCACAGCTAGTAAAGATTTTACAAAAAGTCAACATTCACTGAAATAATAAATTGCGCGTCTACACTGACAATCTCAGTTAACTAGACTGAAGCGCCAATAGGCATGCGTATTCAAATACAGAGATTTGTAAACAGGCAGCATACGGCCCTGCGGTCGGCAACTCCTATATAAGACAACAAGTGTCTGGCGCAGTTCTTAGATCGGTTACTGCTGCTACAATGGCAGGTTATCAAGATTTAAGTGAGTTTGAACGTGGTGTTATAGTCGGCGCACGAGCGATGGGACACAGCATCTCCGAGGTAGCGATGAAGTCGGGATTTTCCAGTACGATCATTTCACGAGGCAACCGTGAATATCAGGAATCCGGTAAAACATCAAATCTCCGAAGTCGCTGTGCCAAAAAAAAAAAAAGATTCTGCAAGAACGGGACCAACGACGACTGGAGAGAATCGTTCAACGTGACAGAAGTGCAACTCCATGCCATGTCACATGCCATGGTCTGGAATCCCTTGGCGATACAAGAAATTTAAGCATCTACGTCAATGCAATGAAAAGATACGACCACTAATTTCACATACTTTGATACCCGAAACTCGTCAAAAGCTATAGGATACTCCCCCGTCGGCCTAGAATTATGATATTTGGCAAGAAGCAAGGTTTCACAGTACTAGCAAAGGAAAAAATACGAAAGATGTTAAGTTGTAGTTATGTAACATAAAAAAAAGTTTTTGTCATTTCTCATCAGATTGTTAGTCGATCCGTCCGTCTGTTAAGACCTCTTTCTCTCAGGAACGTGTGGACGTATCAAGTTGAAATTTACTTCATGCACCAAGGTTTATAGTTCTCTGGTGGTGTAATAAATGTAAGTTTGAAAGTCAAAGAAACCAAAAGGTACCGCCATTTATGTATCTAATTTTCATATTCGGAAACTCACTCATCAAAACTTTGTAGGTTCTTCCCATTGATGTAGTATAATGAAATTTGGGTAGAAGCGAGATTTCACAGTACAACCAAATTAAAAAATCTGAAAACTGTTAATTTGTGACTATATCGCACGAAAAAAGAATGTGGTTTGTTTTCTCTCAGTCTGTCCGTCCATCAAATCCCCTTTTTCTCAGGAACGGTAGATGTATCAAATTGAAGTTTGTCACATACAGATGTCTATGGCCCTTTGCTGGTGTAAAGAAGTTAAATCTAAGTCAGTGTATTCGAAAGACACGGCCATTTATGTAACAAATTTTGGTACTCGAATACTCACTTATTAAAGCATATAGGGTACTTCATATTGACGTACAAACGTGAAATGTGGGAAGACGCGAGATTTCAAAGCACAACTGAAGGAAAAAAAATAGGAAGATTGCCAATTTGTAAGTATAATACGCGAAAAAATAATTCTTTTTGTTATTTGTTATACGTCCTCAAACTTGAAACTGAAACATTCCCAAAAGCCTTGGAACCCCTGGGACCGATATCTTGGGAGTATCAATGTCGATATGAGGCAAAAATCGTCGATATTCTCCATTTCCGGATTGGATGAACTGTCTGTATAATTAATTAGGTTTGTACAGAACCCTCAGTGCGCGTGTCCTACTTGCACATGGGCAACAGTTTTCTTTTTTTTTCTTTTTTTTTATATATGCCGGCCGCTGGTGGCTGAGCGGTTCTGGCGCTACAGTCTGGAACCGCGCGACCGCTACGGTCGCAGGTTCGAATCCTGCCTCGGGCATGGATGTGTGTGTTGTCCTCAGGTTAGTTAGGTTTAAGTAGTTCTAAGTTCTAGGGGACTTATGACCTCAGCAGTTGAGTCCCATAGTGCTCAGAGCCATTTGAACCATTTTTTTTCTTTTTTATAGATAATAAATCGTTTTTTAGTTATATAGTCGCCGGTCGGAGTGGCCGCGCGGTTCTAGGCGCTACAGTCTGGAACCGAGCGACCGCTACCTGCCTCGGGCATCGATGTGTGTGATGTCCTTAGTTAGGTTTAATTAGTTCTCAGTTCTAGGCGACTGATGACCTCAGAAGTTAAGTCGCATAGTGCTCAGAGCCATTTGAACCATTTTGAAGTTATATAGTCATCTATTACGGTGTGCTGGTGGCGTAAAATAAAGCTTGGGAGAGGATGGGACCGATTAAAACTTCTTATTCCAATTTGTAGACAGTCTTTTTCTGTTTCAAACGAAATTAAGTAATGACATATCTCGTTATTGCACCAGTGCCTTCACTTTCGTCCTTATGTGAATCTTCACTATTAATTACGATACAACCTGTAAAACGGATGGGCGAGGAACGTTTGCTGAATTCGGTGTACAAGTATGAGCCAGAAGGTCTCGCAGAGTGACCAGATGATCGAAATACCAAGTTTGAAGTACGCAATAGGTTCAAAAATGGTTCAAATGCCTGTAAGCACTATGGGACTTAACATCTGAGGTCATCAGTCCCCTAGACTTAGAAATACTTAAATGTAACTAACCTAAGGACATGACACACAGCCATGCCTGAGGCAGGATTCGAACCTGCGACCGCAGCAGCAGCGCGGTTACGGACTGAAGCTCCTAGAACCACTCGTCCACAGCGGCCGGCACGTAACAGGTCAAAGGGCCTAATGTATGAAGATGAGGACGACGATGATTTGATTGTTGGAACGCTAGAGAGATCGTTCGAGGATCATAGAGTGGTAAGTGCTCGAGGCAGCGGACATCCTGTTTTGGCAGACAGCGCTGGGGGGTGAAAGCGGCGACGGCGTGGCTTTCTGCCGCGCACTCAGGGGTTGGACGGCGCACCCCTCACGCCCCCGTTATGTCCCGTTCGCCTGCTGCCGGAGACCGAAGTGTGTATATATAGATGCGCACATTGCCGGCGGGTGAGTGAATACCACAGCCAGACGGTGCTGGGACATCAGCTGACACACCGGCGAGGACACACTGCACTAGTCAGTTCACGGTGAGTGATCTCTACTGCACTGTGTGTGCTGCCATCACTGTGCGTTGCGCGCTAAATCTGTACTGCTCTGCGGAATCTGACGATCAGTGTTCCGCACATCTGCTACGGTAATACCAATTCCTTTTCTACTCAGCGGTTGCTATAGTTACTCATCAGTTGGTTTTGGAGCTGTTGTAGTCGCCGGCTTGTGTGGCCGAGCGGTTCTAGGCGCTTCAGTCTGGAACCGCGCGACCGCTACGGTAGCATGTTCAAATCGTGCCTCGGGCATGGATGTGTGTGATATCCTTAGGTTAGTTAGGTTTAAGTAGTTCTAAGTTCTAGGGGACTGATGACCTCAGCTGTTTTGTCCAATAGTACTCAGAGCCATTAGAACCATTTTGTTGCAGTCGTCTTGTTTGTAGACAGACTTACTAGATATAAAGGTGTTTTTTCATACAAACCCAAAAATGTTTCAGGACATTTTTGCGCCATCGTCAGCGGCTATTTATTCAGTTCTGTAAACAATAAACTTGTTTAAAGTGATAGTTACTCTAATGACAGCTGGCCTAAAACGAGTTTTAGTCTGCTATAATAATGTTTGTGCATTATTTGTCTGTGTAGGAACTTCTGTACGTTATTGGATTTTCTAGCTTGTCATCTGCAGTTACATAATGTTATTTGATTTGCGAGTTGCCATATTGCTTCCTCTGTAAACATAGTCTTGTTCTGTGACAATATTTCGCTATATATTTTGCCGTTACTGACAGTTTGTTTTCGAAAATCGTTTCTCATGTCTCTTCGCATCCGTGAGGTGTTGGAGTGTGCTTCTCAACAACAGATGAGAGTGCAGGCGAGAAGCGATTTTCGAAAACAAACTGTAAGTAGTGGCAAAACATAGTCGCGAAGTATTTTCACACAGCAAAATTAGGTTTGGAGAGAAAGTGACCTGATAACTCCCCAACCAACGTCTCGCTATTATTTTTTTTTTATTTGCGGATGACAAGTTATCAATATCCAATAACGTACAGGGGGTCCTACATAAAACAATAATGTTAACGAATTTTGGTAATGACAGCTACAGACACAAACGGTTTTTCGTCTAAGTTTCGTAAGAATAATGATCAATTAAAGTTCTTTACAATTTACAGAACTGAACAAAGAGAAACCACCAACGATGGCACAAAAAGAAGTTGAAAAGTTTTTGCGTTTAAATGAAAAAACAGTGTTTGCGCAACAGGCCGACCTTATATCCAATGTAGTTTCTGCAGTGACAGCACTGAAAGAAAGGAATGTAATAAATATTCATTCACAGAAAACGAGCGTCGTACAAAAGATTAGCATTGTCGAGTTAAAGGAAGGTACCTTGGTATCAAATACTTATTTAATTTCAGTCGTATTACCTGTCACATAAACGTGCATCTATTATCTTACACATTTCTCATCAGTCACCAAGCGCGGAAATTGACAGACGTCAGCTGATTCAGTAGTAAATTTATGATACGATTTTGGCCAGATAGTTTGCTGAACACTGCAATGGAATGTCGACTTTTGCGCTTGGTGACTGTTGAAAAATGTATATTATTATCATCATCGTCGCCATCACCTTCACGTCAAGAGGTGGACTGCACTACCTGTTCCGGAAACCATATTGCCGTTGGACGTCGGACAGTTCTCTGTCCGGAGGCCTTGTACTTCAGTCATAGTACAGGAAGACTCCTTTCCAAATAGTTACAACTGCTGAATTCATAGCTTTTAATTTTCCTTTCCGAGTCGAAAACCCCTAGCTCTTGCCGTATTCTGTGCTTCGTAATTTTTTCGTCTGTGTGCAGCCATTGACTGTCCTGAGAAATTTCATCTCAGCTGACGCAGTTTTGCTTCTTTCTTTGTAAGTTCCCACACCTCAGTTCCATACTATGCTACCGGGACAACCGTTGATTTATAAAGCTTCGTCATAGTTTCCTTTGTGGTGTTACATTTCAGAGTTCTTTGAATAGTTCCACATACATGTTTAAATCCGCAAAATTCTTGGGGCTCTTTCACATCCCAGATAAACGTGGATACCTGCTACAGTACTTTTGCAGTTATCTCAGCTTTGCGTCTTACCATGTTTTTTTCCCGGAAAAGCTAATACCTTTGATTTATGTGGAGACGTTATTAGTCCATATTCTTCTGTTATACAATTTAAGAAGTATGCCCCTTTTGTAAATTATCTACTGTCTCTTGCGCAATAACAGCATCGTGTGCGTATAAGATACTCAAATGGTTCAAATGGCTCTGAACACTATGGGACTTAACATCTATGGTCATCAGTCCCCTAGAACTTAGAACTACTTAAACCTAACTAACCTAAGGACATCACACAACACCCAGCCATCACGAGGCAGAGAAAATCCCTGACCCCCCCGGGAATCGAACCCGGGATCCCGGGCGCGGGAAGCGAGAATGCTACCGCACGACCACGAGCTGCGGGCGTAGAAGATACTACTTTATCTGTACTGCGGCGTGAGCGTTATACCACACTTAAAAAATTTGTTTCCATCTTAGTATGAATTCGTCCAAATACATATTAAAAAGTTTTGGGGAGTGGTTGTAACGTCTAATCTCATTTGGTTTTAGTGGTGATGTTAGTTGCTTACATGTTTTAATAAACACAGTAGTGTTTCCAATACAGATTCCACTTTCGTTTACTTGATGACTAATATGCTTTGTAACTGTTCATTTGTACTTTGTTATACATATATGTTTGTTATCTTGACATGGTTCTTATATTTTGGCAAATACCGTTTTGACTGTCTCGATGATCTGAAAATGGGTCCCGATCCGAAATTAATCATCAAGTAAATAAAAGTGAAGTTTGCCATCTTGGCTGTTTTTCAGTTGTATTAATTAACACAAGTTGCTGGTCTGCAATTACTCCATCATACTGGAAGTTCGTGTGTACAGTACGTTTTGATAGAGACTTTCCGCGACTTTCACTAGAATATCTGATAAACCTCTTCTCATAAAGATTTCCCAGAGCACGTCTCAATTCAAGCTGTCAAATGCCGTTTGAAAATTAGGGAAGGTGATATAAGTTTTGAAACTGAATTTCCTTTTTTTCCTGAGCCCCGTCCAAACCCCGTCTGTCCTACCCCGACGATATTGTGTGGTATGCCCTTCACCTCGATACTAGTTATTCTGTGGTGTATTTTTTAGGCACTGTCCAAGAAACTAACGTCCATATAATTTTCACGTTCACTCCTGTCGTTCTTGTACACAGGAATGACCTCCGCTTTTAGCGAATTCTCTGATACGCTTCCTTGCCACCAGCACACATGTAAAATAATATATTACAAATTTAATGGTCTTAATCACAACACAATGTACAAGTAATAACAACTATAAGATAATCGCTTTCGGTTGACAAGCAATCATTTTCAGACCACGCTTACACTATAACTGTATACCACTAACCGCCATGCCGCCATAGCGAGCTGGCGCAGTGGTTAGCACACTGGAGGACGACGCTCCAAACCCGCGTCTGGCCAACCTAATTTAGACGAATGCCGGGATGGTTCCATCGAAAGGGCACAGCCAACTTCCTACCCCATCCTTCCCTAATCAGATGGGCCTGGTGATCTCACTGATTTGTCCTCTCCTCCAAATTAGTCAGCCAACCATAGAATCGTTACTAAGCGCAACTTGTCAATATTTGAAGGCTGGTCGGATTATGACAGCGCATAAAACAAGCCCCATACGGTGTAGTTGTTGTATACTACATTGCTCTGCGATCGAGACAGTTAAAATTTACCATTAACCCCCTTACCCTTTAAATGAATGGAGCTCCGAAGTATAAAACAGCTTCAAACGTCTGACTGCTTCACAACTGAGTTAATGTGTGAAATATTTGGCGTTCAGCATGTGAGCGAGAAAAAGGTTAGAAAAGGTTTGAAATTATGTTTTAATTTTGTTGGAAGGCGCTAAGTGCTCCGTTCCTCAAGCGGGATGACTATAGTGTGTCCAGTTTGCACAAGACTAGTTACGCTCAAGACATTTACCTAGTTTCTAAGTTTAGTGCTTCCTTATTGTGTTAAACCTGTACAAGAAAATAATACATAAAGTGATTAGACGCTGACAGCATTTTAAATTTTTAAGTTCGGTCAGTTATTTAGTGAAATAATGAGCTGAAGTGTGCACCTTGCACCGACTTATTCACTTACTAACATAAGTAATAAACAATACAGATCGCTTTGTCTTCACCTCAGCAAGTCAGGTCCTACATTTTACATACAAGATTCATATATATGTGATGGATTCTGTAACTGAAACAATTATGTGCACTCTGAGACAAAAAAAAGACGCACAAAGAGGAATTATCCGAATGAGGCGGAAATCAGTACATGTGACATTCATATGCAGACCAGCAAATGATTACAGTTTCAAAAAAAATTTGATGATTTATTCAAGAGAAACGGCTTCACAAATTGAGCATGTTGGTATAGCTCCGGCCCTTATGCAATCAGTTACTCGGTTTAGCATTGATCGGAGTAGATGTGGCATGTCCTCCTGAGGGACATCGTGAAAAATTCTGGCCAACTGACTCGTTGGACAGTCAAACTCCCAAGCTGATTGGAGTCCCCACCCATAATGCGATACGTTGACATTCTACCCCCCACCCCCCCGCCACCCCCCTTCCCATTTTATTGCCCTTCATTGTAAGTTGTCTGGGTTTTCATGCCAGCCACATAGTGCCTGCCCACATACGGCGATAGGTTTTCCTGCTTGTCTTCTTGTTCGCCAAACCTCACCTTGGCCAACAAGATTGCCGCATCTTCCCGCAACTGAGACCGTCTGGAGCATTATGGGTAGGATCCTCCAGCTAGCTCAGGCTTTTGAAGATCTAACGCGCTACTTGGGTAGAACTTTGCACGATATCCTTTAGGAGGATATCCAGTTAGTCAGCGCCACGCCGAATAACTGCTTGCATATGGACTAGAGATAGATCATCTCGTTATTGACTTGCTCAATTTGTGAAGCTCTTTTTCTTGAATGAATCATTAAATTCTTCTGACATTGTAATCACTTATTTGTCTGTACACGTAAATCACATCCACTGATTCCGTTCCATTCAGCTGATTCTTTCATGCTATATCCTTATTTATTTATTTATTTATTTGAGTGTATTTGATGCCAAAACATACCTTTAAGCTAATGCTGCGTAAAGCCTGGATTTGAAGACACTCGCTTACACGACACTGGTTCTCTGTAAATAAACACTCACTTCAACAACTTTTTGTCGTCCCATGACGACGTTCTGTACACAGTCTAGTGAAGCTCGACAGCGCAGTTTATGGGAGATACTTTATGTTAACTGGCATATATGCTAACAAAGAAAGTTCGTGAATTCGAAGGCTCAGAACCACATGAAAGTGTGCTTAGAGTACAAATCGGTCACTCAAAATATGTAGCCATCCGCTTGCGAAACGCAGCTATTATTTGCTAACTGCTATTGTCTACGGGGCTCTACTGCCGTGTGATTCGTGATCATGCCATAAGGTTTGTTCTCTGGTAGGTGAATGTAATTCAAACAAGGATTTTACAGCTAAGATGTTGTCCCCGAAGGCAACGCAGTATTGCCAACCGCTTGCTCCGTAGTTCTTTAGGCACTATAAGCTCTACATGGGAACGATCGTTGATCTTGTGGCATACAATGTAAAAAAACCACAAGTAAAATTACACCCATCCTCATTTTATCATCAGATTTCACTATGAGTTGTACGGTCAACTTTCTGCGCCGCAATACAAGCCTATGTTATAATATGCCCAACAAGTGGCACTGACATACCACTATCATCGTTTGATAATGCAATTAGTTTGATATTTAACTGTTTCAACGCAAAAGTTGTGTTGAATGTGGAAAAGTGTCTTCAGTCAGGTGTTCCTACTTTCTGTTCCACTTTGCTTTGACCACTTCGTTTAAATCCCAACACCTGCACTTTCAAGAATCAATGACTGTGCCACATTATCAGGTCCGCAGAAAAAGTTAGTTATTGAGATAGCGCAATTATTTTAAGACGAGGGAGATCGAGCAATAAGTCACGGCATTGAAACATGTGTATTTCTGGTCCTTGTGCTCCTTCTTTCTTCGATTTCGGTCTTCTAAGTATCAATGAAGTAACTTCATGATGTTGTCTTCTTTCCTGATTTTCAGTTTTTCCAATATTTCTTCATTCTTTCCTGTGACCAGTTCTTCTTTCATCTCTCCACACTTTGATGCGCTTGCTGACCGTTTCCTGAAAAACCCCCAAACTTCCTAATCTTTGTTCGAAAAGTTGGTCTGTCTGGAATATCTTCCCATGTAAAGTTAATTTCTCCTACGTCCCTTTTCACTTCCCTGAATCAACTGATTTTATTTTGGGATTTTTTTTGGAATGGTCGCATACGTTTTTTAGACAGACTTTCCGGGTTCATTCGAACCAATAGACCATAAAACGAAATTCGCCTTTTCCTAAGAGCATCAGATAGCTTTTCAGTTTGGCTGTGGATTTCTTCATTTCTTCTTCTCTTCTTCGTAATTCCAACTTTTTCCGTAGTACCGTCCTTACCACCCCTCCCCCCCCTCCCCCCCCCCTTCCCCCAATTTCTCCCTTTATGTTGAGGACTAAACATTCTGCTACATAGAGACACTTCTGTTTTATGATAGTGTTGTAGTGCTGGATTTTTGTTTCTATTGAGTGATTTTTTTTTATTGAAAATGTCATTCGTTAATAGATAAACCGGTTCTATTTTCTGAGCTCTATTCTTGTTTTCTACTTTATCTAAACCGTTTTGCTGTATTATTCCCCCAATGCGCTTACATTTATTCAGTCTGTTGAATCTACCGTATCCTGTACCTAGGAGTTCTGAATCATTTTTAATGTTCATTACGAACTGTGTTTCTCGAAAGAAATTTGCAATCCAGCCTTTTCCGCTGTCCCTTTCAACGGACTAATTTTCTCCTTTACTATATCGATGTTTTCGGTTCAAATGGTTCAAATGGCTCTGAGCACTATGGGACTTAACGTCTGAGGTCATCAGTCCCCTAGAATTTAGAACTTCTTAAACCTAACTAACCTAAGGATATCACACACATCCATGCCCGGGGCTGGATTCGTACCTGCGACCATAGCAGTCGCGCGGTTCCGGACTGAAGCGCCCAGAACCGCTCGGCCACAGAAGCCGGCGATGTTTTCGGAAAATGTTGCTTAACCATCTGCAAAGGCTAGACAATTGAACTTGTGGTTCGAGTTTTTACATCCAGTCTGATTTCTTGGGTTTCTTTTTCTTGACTATTACCCTTTCCAAAACGCAGATGAAGAGTCATGGGGCAGGCCGTCACCTCGCCTCCACCAGTTTCTATTTCAAATCGTTTCTAAATTCTTCTACAGAACTTTATTTTGTACTTTGTTTCAGTCACTGTTTCTGTAACTGTTGCCAATTTTTTTTTCTGTGTCGAAGTACTTTTGGTTTTATTATACCAGCTGAGGACCCGTCATTGTCGAGGTATATACGAGGGTTGGAACTTTAATAGTGGCAACTATTTATTTACAGCTCGTACAAAATAAATACGTGTTTCAAAGTTTTACTGACTTTCAAAGTAGTCACCATCACTGTGTATAACCCGTTGCCAGCGATGTGGAAGTCGTAGGATACTCTTAGCAGAGACAGTTGTTTTGACAGTTCAAGCGGCGCGGTCTATTGCCCGACGAATTTGCAGAAGTTCTGAAGCGAATGCCGTGAAGTGTTTCCTTCAGTTTAGAAATCGAGTGGAACTCACAAGGGCTTAAGTCAGGGGAGTGCAGTAGGTGGTGTGCCACTTAGCAGCCCCATCAGTCAAACAAATCAGTAACAGCTTGCACTGTACGTACTTGAGCATTGTCCATCAAAATGATGGTCAAGTCCTGTAGAAAGTGTCATCACTTCTGTCTCTAAGCTGGTCGTAGGTTGTGTTCCTTGTTGGTTACGTGTGACCCTTATTCATGGCTCTGCGTAGCTTCGTCTACGTTTTTTTTATTTGTTCAGTATTGACAGACATAATCTAATGGTTATGCGTCTCTCTTCTGTATTAGTTTTTATTTTGTGACATGGCCAACTTTTGCCCCTCAAAGTAATTTAATTTTTGTTCTGAAGAAGATGCCATTATTCGCATCGCAGCCTAAGAAAACTAAAAATTTTACCTTGCAACTGAAGGCTGAATTTCTTATTGTCTGACCCCCGATACGTCCAGATAAGACTGACAGGTGGCACGTACGTAAGCATCCTGTCTGATTACCTGCATCCACTCATGTCCATTGTGCATTGCGACCGACCTGGGCAATTACAGCAGGACAAAGCGACACCCCACACGTCCAGAACTGCTACACAGTGGCTCTAGGAACTCTTTTCTGAGTTTAAACACTTCCGCTGGCCACGAAACTCCCCAGACATGTACGTCATTGAGAAAATTTGGGATGCGTTACAACATGCTGTTCAGAAGAGGTCTCCACCCCCTCGTACTCTTACGTATTTACGGTCAGCCCTGCAGCATTCATGGCGTCAGTTCCCTCCAGCGCTACTTCAGACATTAGTCATACCACGTCGTGTTGCGGCACTTCTGCGTGTTCGCTAGGGTGCTACACGATATTAAGCAGGTGTACCAGTTTCTTTGACTCTTCAGTGTAGGAACGCGTCTCTCAATTGGTTATACGGGATGCAGACGATAAGTGTTTAAAACGCGCCACTGTGGTGTAGAGGAAGTGGAGAAGGAGAAATTGATACAGGACACTTGTGGTCTATGAGGTGGGGAACACCCTCGAACTGGTGTACAAAAAACTACTGAAGCTACAGCACACGCGCGTCGCATGAGATTTTCAGTTCCTCTCGCTCCCTCCGCGCAAACCAAAATTGATAGAACAGTTTTAGTTGGAAATGTACTGTAGTTTACTTTTGTAACAGCACATGTTTTCGCTAAAGGCAGTGATTTTCGGGTTACTGAAAAAAAATAAAATGCACAAAAGTGACATCGCGCCTGCAGCCCCACAATCAGTCTCACCGCTCATAATGTTTAGCAAGTTGTTTACGGCAGTCTCTTCTACCACTGTACTCGCGAGTTATTTTCCGTATCTGACGTTTCTTGTCTTTATTGACCTGGTTGTTACGCCACCGGCTTGGTGCTGCAGTTACAAACCATTGAAACTTAATTTATGGATGTTCATCTTATTGCACGAACGAGTGATTTGAGCTGATGGTATACAGGAGAAAAAGTACCACCACTGCTGACGTCTTCAGAATGTCTTTACTATATCGCACGACTAGTTCGGTCAGCACACTATCACCATCCTCAGGCCTCACCACTGCCAAATGAGTACTTGATTTTTTAGGCGCATTTACTGTGGGATCCTTGTTACTATCACATGTGGGCTGGCTTTCATATGGGGTCTACACTCAACACTGTGTTGTCTCCAGTGCGAAACGGTCTCGAGTTTAGAACCCGAGGTGCTTTTGAACTGGAATTTGAGACCATAGTGACAAGGGGTCGTCAGACCTTTCAATCGCGGATTTTAATGAACCTTACGTCTGTTGCAGAGGGATACGTTCTGAGTACCAGGCCAGCGGCTTTTCATGCAACGGCAGCTGATTTCCGAGACCATCGATGTTGAAATTTTTTACGTACTTGTTTCCGTAACCTTAAAACTGTTTCGAGTAGGCGAACGTACTGCAGGGAGTGAGGTTTATAACTAGCATGCAGGTGATAAGCGGGTCACTCACCGACCACGTCCATTTCTTTTTAAATTTCGTCGTGTATAGTATCATTACATAGTATGTCACCTAAAATTACTCAAAAATAATTTTCATCACAGTAATTGCATTAATAATTCAGTGAATAGAGCATACTTCCTTTAAATGAATTTTCAACTTGTGGTTCGTAGTTAAAATTCCAAATATTTGGACAACTACAAATAGTTCGCAACGATGGACGAAGTATTAGTAGCTGCGGAAGGATGCTAGATGCAGACGAATGTACTCGTCCCTAATTTAGACGTCGATTATGTAATTAATACCGATCAAACCGGTTGCCAGTACCAACCACCGTACAACAGATCCGTACCGGAGCGAAATACTAAAACAGATTTGAACAAAATTAGTCATGCAATCATAACTTCAACAGGAAAGATATTCCATTACGATTTGTTATGTACAGAAGAACCATCAGGAAAATTTGGGCTGATTGCTCAAAAAAGAGTTGACGACTCGACTCGTGAGTTAAAAAATGTCATTGTGACCTGCACGAAATGAGGGAAGTTTATGAAAGTACTCCTCGAAGGGTTTCTAAAACTTGTCATACTTCCGCAGGTGGGGGCAAGAAAAAGTTGCATTATTGATTCGTATGGACGGCAGACTGATCAGACAGTTTACGTTCAAAAACGGTTCAAATGGCTCTGAGCGCTATGGGACTTAACATCTCAGGTCATCCGTCGCCGAGCAGTTCTAGGCGCTACAGTCTGGAACCGCGCGGCCGCTACGGTCGCAGGTTCGAATCCTGCCTCGGGCATGGATGTGTGTGATGTCCTTACGTTAGTTAGGTTTAAGTAGTTCTAAGTTCTAGGGGACTGATGACCTCAGAAGTTAAGTCCCATAGTGCTCAGAGCCATTTGAAGCATTTTTTTGAGTAGCACGTTGCAAGGCATCCCAGATATGCTCAGTAATTATGTCTGGGAATTTAGTGGCCAACGGAATTGTTTAAACTGAGAAGAGTGTTCCTGGAGGCACTCTGTAGCAATTCTGGACGTGTGGGATGTCGCATTGTCCTGCTGCAGTTGACCAGGTCAGTCGGAATGCATAATGGACATGAATGGATGCAGGTGATCAGACAGTATGCTTACGTACGCGTCACCTGTCAGAGTCGTGTCTAGACGTATCAGGGGTCCCGTATCACACCATTACAGAAGCTCCACCAGCTTGATCCCCAGGATCAATAGATTCATGAGGTTGTCTCCATACCTATACACCTCCATCTGCTTGATACAATTTGAAACGAGACTCGTCCTACCAGGTAACATGTTTCCAGCCATCAACAGTCCAGTGTCGGTGTTCAGGTGCCAGGCGAGGCGCAATACTTTGTGTGGTGCAGTCATCAAGGATACACGATTGGGCCTTCGGCTCCGAAAGGCCGTGTCAATGATGTTTCGTTCAATGGTTCACACGCTGACACTTGTTGATCGCCCAGCATTGAAATCTGCAGCAATTTTGGGAAATTTGAACGATTCTCTTCAGTCACCGTTGGTCCCGTTCTTGTAGGATAATTTTCCGGCCGCGGCGTGGTCGGAAATTTGATTTTACCCGATTCCTGATATTCACGGTACACTCGTGAAATGGTTGTAAGAGAAAATCCCCACTTCATCGCCACCTCGGAAATGCCGTGTCCCACCGCTAGTGCGCCGACTATAACACAATGTTCAAACTCACTTAAATCTTGATAACTTGCCATTGTGCCATCGTAGCAGCAATCTAACAACTGCGCCAGACACTTGTTGTGTTATGTAGGCGTTTCCGACTGCAGCGTCGTATTCTGCCCGTTTACATATCTCTGTATTCGAATACGCATGCCTATACCAGTTTATTTGGAGCTTCAGTGTATAACATGGATCCTTGACGACGTAAATAATTGAAGCTTCTGAGTCAATCCCCATTGCGGTCGGAGGAAGGCAATGGCAAATCACCTCCAGTAGGACCTTCCCTAATAAGGCGGCGCGCGTCTCCCGCGTCGCTCCCCTACGCTCTGTAAAGAAGTATGGGACTCATCATCATCATAATCAAGTCAATGCAGTCAAAAGACGCGACCATGTATGACACAAATTTCGATACTCGCAAACTCACTCATCACATCCCATTGATGAACTATCTGTATACATGCCGGCCCTAGGGGCAAAGCGCGTGCCTGGAAGCCGAAAGGTTGCGGAATCAAATCTGGGTCGGTGCACAAATTTTTCAGTCTCCGTTTTAAGCTATCCTTTAGGTGTCAACGATGTGATGATTCGCCATAAACAACACATGGTTCGGTTTCCACCTTAAACTGTAGGTCCCCTTTCCCCGGTTGGATAACTGGGGTACGTTTGGCTCACAAAAATCGTCTTTTGTGGTGTCTAATTGAAAGGCTTATCCCAGGTCATTGAGCCACACGAAATTATTATTATTAGTATTATTATTATATCATCTGTATAAATAATTTTGTGCTGAACTCGCAGAACGTGAGTCCTACTGCCAGTAGTCCGTCTTTATTCCAATACCGGGACTGTTTATTTCACTATCACACGTACTGTATGTGAGCCTGTGTCTTAGTTAAACATTTGTGTGGTTATAGGTACTGATGATCGACAGCATTTTGAAATGCGGATTATTAATCCAGAATGGATTTCGTTCTGCAGCGAAGTGTGCACTGATCTGAAACTTCCTGGTAGATTAAAACTGTGTGCCGAACCGGGATTCGAACCTAGGACCTTTACATGTCAGATGTAAGTGGTCTGCCGACTGAAGCATCCAAGTGCGACTTCACAGAAGTTAGGAAAGTTGGAGATGTACTGCCACAGATCAAGCTGCGAGGACAGGTCGTGAGTCGTGTTCGGCTGGTTTCAGTCGGTAGAGTACTTGCTCACGAAAGGCCATGAGGCACAGGTTCGGGTCCCGTTCCGCCACAGTTTTAATTCGGATTTATAATATTGCGGCTTTCTCCCTGGTGTCTCCACTTTGACTGTAACATGGTACGTGGTTTCCGAAGCTGAATAAAACGGGTTCAACGTAAACGAAAACATCTACCTGAAAAGATATCGTTTCACACGTCCGGAAGGGGCGTGTTCTGACAACAAAAACATTCGTCGAAGTTTCATTCATTATAATTCCAAAGTAAATTTTATATAAGGAGCCCGAATGGCGGTGAATTGCATGAAGAAGGTCTAAGGAAAGGGCCGAAACCGGGTGCTAACAAATAAGAAACCTGAAAACTGTTTTTTTTTTTTAATTTGTAGCATTTTATACCGATCGTTATGCCCCAATCACAGAATCCTTTCTGAAATTTTTGATGAGTGAGTTTTCGAGTTTTAAAATATTTAACATAAATGGCTGTATCTTTTGACTGGATTGACTCAGGAGCTAACGTTTATTACACTGCCAAGGGACCGTAGGCCTGAATATTTTACATAAAGTCTATATGCAAAACTTAAGGTCGAATGCGACTTTCACGTGATGTCTCACTGTCAAGTACTAACATAGCTCGGTGAAACTAGGATCTCGTGTGGAAATAACTGCTTCAGTGTATTACAGAAGTAACTGAAAGAAATTCACTATGACAAATGAGCCTTTTTTTGAAAGACATTAATTACTCTGAAGTCGACACGATTCCTCATGGTGTCCTGGACGTTACATGCGGCGGGACGCGGTTCTTAATCGTGTGTGTGAACATCACAGGCGGAAATGCATGTCCTGCAACGTGTTCCAATGCTGGCCACAAGGTTGGTTAAGGAGTTCTTGTGACTGGGCGTCGCTTTCCTCCTCCAGGGCGGCTAATGACTGCTAGATGGTTGCCGGTGCACTTGGACGTTAGTTATTTACATGTCCCGTAGATCATATGAACGATTCTTTTATTGAAATAATGTGGAACGAGTCAGTTCACATGATATTTCATGATTTGTGTTAACACTAATTAATACATTACTATTTTCCCTGTATGTCCCTCTCTTCAGAGATGGTTGCTGAACATCGGCTGTTCAGTACAGAATGTCAAAGCAAGCACCTTTCAGGCGTGTAATTTGCAAACTTATTTTCTTCGGCTATCAAAATGGTTCAAATGGCTCTGAGCACTATGCGACTTAACTTCTGAGGTCATCAGTCGCCTAGAACTTAGAACTAATTAAACCTAACTAACCTAAGGACATCACACACATCCATGCCCGAGGCAGGATTCGAACCTGCGACCGTAGCGGTCACGCGGTTCCAGACTGAAGCGCCTTTAACCGCACGGCCACACCGGCCGGCTCTTCGGCTATCAGTTTCGGCGATATATTACGCCATCTTCAGGCTCCCTGACCGACCTATAGGAAGATTCCAACCTCGGTTCCGGTCAAAATAGGGGCCAGCATTGAAAGACTTAAGAAGTTATCTGCTTAATTTCAGTGACTGTATGACGTAGAAATCTACAGATACCAGTCTCTGAATGTTGGCCCCTATTTTGAGCGGAACCGAGGTTGTTTTGTTCCTATAGGTCGGTCAGGGTGCCTGAAGATCGCGTAATATATCACCGAAGTAGGTAGCCCAATAAAATAAGTTTGGAAACTACACAGCTGAAAGCTGTTTGATTCGACATTCGTTACTATTTTAGTCCTACTTATCCGACTACATCAATTTCTTCCTGGCTAGAAAGTATTAAGTAGAAATTCGTCAGTTGAAGTGATTGCCACAAATGCTAAGTGGGATTTGAGCCAGAGAAAAGGGCGGGCCAGTCTACCCGCCGAATATCCTCTCGTTCAATGAGCTTCTACTGTTGCGTTGTTTGATGTGGTCCCACAGTGAAATTCATAAATGAAGTCAGCACCGATTGCACTCCTGAAAAGAAGCGCATGAGGAAGAAGTAGGGTGTCAATATTGACGATTGAGTGTACCATGTCCAAAGATTCGGGGATCGCTACTCGGATGGAACATTAAGCCTTTCCACACAATAGCTGGACCACCAAAACGTGTCCCGTACTAGCGCAGATTTACGGTTTGGGGAGGGGAAAACGGTAGTGGTGGGAGTTTCGCAGTTAGCGACCACCGCGTGGTAAGAAAACAGCTGAAGTCTGCGCACTCATGTACGTATATCCAGCGTAAGATGTAAGCCACAGCCAGCGAGTCTGCAAATGGTTGGGTTATCAGGTTATGCCAGTACTAACAAAAATTTGACAGATATACACTTCGAAACTTATAGTTTTCAGCAGAGCACCGGAAAAGAAATAGAGCCATAAACAAAGTAAAACAAAAAAGGAGCGAAACATCATTAGAAGAATACTTGGGCCGAGGTTTGAGAATGGGACTTGGAAGCTTAGAAGTAATAGAGAAGTGTATGACAAAATTGAGAAAGTGGGAGATACTATGAGGAAGAGAAGAGTAAGCATTTACGCCCATTTGAAAAGAATGAATGATGAAAGGCTGACAAAGAAAATATTCATGTTTTTTGACAAGAACCCCAGAACCCAAATCACCTGGTTCAAAGAAGTCAAAGCAGACTTAGAGGAGATGGGTATAGGAGAAGATGATATAACCAACAGAGACTTAATGAGAGACAAAATTCAACATTTTGAAGGATTTGAAGTGAAGAAGAGAAGAACTGGAGGAACAGTGTGGACAGAAGACCGAAGGGAGCAGCACAGAGAGAGGATGAAGACATATTGGCAGAAGAGAAAAGAGGAGGAGCGCAATAGGAGAAATGTACATTGAAAAATAGTTGTTTAACGCGGTCCCTAGACGGCCAAAATCGGAATAAAAAAAATAAAAAAAAGTAAAACAAATTGGACCACCAGCTTGCAGAAGGATATTTAGTGGAACAAAAATTGGCCAGGTGGGAGTAGGAATGGCGCACTGAGGGATCCTTACAAACATAATTATGCATGTAGGGCCGCGAGGAGCGGCCGTGCCGTTAGAGGCGCCGTGAAACGGGCTGCGCGGCCCCTCCCGCCGGAGGTTCGAGTCCTCCCTCGGGCATGGGTGTGTGTGTGTCGTTAGTTTAAGTATTCTGTAAGTCTAAGAACCGATGACCTCAGCAGTTTGGTCCCTTAGGAAGTAACACATATATGTAGGCAGTTGATCCATTCAGGGAAACGACTATCTCGACGACTTTTGCCTGTTATCGCCATTGATGCAAGATATTACACGTCTCTGCGTATAGTTTCCCCGTAGTTTTCTCAGAATTTCGAACACCTTGCACTATTTTACATTATCGAACGCGTTTTCGAGATCGACAAATCCTATGAACGTGTCTTGATTTTTCTTCAGTCTTGCTTCCAGTATCAGCCGCAACGTCATAATTGCCTCTCTCGTGCCTTCACCTTTTCTAAAGCCAAACTGATCGTCATCTAGCACACCCTCAATTTTCTTCTCCATTCTTCTGTATATTATTCTTGTCGGCAACTTGGATGTATGAACTGTTAAGCTGACTTTGCGATAATTCTCGCACTTGTCAGCTCATGCAGTCTTCGGAATTGTGTGGATGATATGTTTCCGAAACTTAGATAGTATTTACATACCAACGTGAATAGTCGTTTTGTTGCCATTTCCCCCAATGATTGTAGAAATTTTGATGGAATGTTATCTATCCCTTCGGTCTTACTTAATTTTAAGTCCTACAAAGCTCTCTTAAATTGTGTTTCTAATACTGGATCCCCCATCTCTTCTAAAACAACTCCTGTTTCTTCTTCTATTACATCAGACAAATCTTGCTCCTCATAGGGACCTTCAGTGTATTCTTTCCATCTACCTGTTCTCTCCTCTGCATTTAACAGAGGAATTCCCGTAGCACTCTTAATTTTACGACCCTTGTTTTTAATTTCACCGAAGGTTATTTTGCCCTCCTATTTGCTGAGTCAGTCCTTCCAACAATTATTTATTTTTCGATTTCTTCGCATTTTTCATGCAGACATTTCGTCTAAGCTTCCCTGCACTTCCTGTTTATTTCATTCCCCAGCGACTTGTGTTTCTGTGTTCCTGAATTTCTCTGAACATTTTCTACTTCCTCCTTTCATTGATCAACTGAAGTGTTGCGCCTTAGCAGCTAAAATTTTGAGAGTACGTTTCTATCGATGTATTCTTCATATGTGATAAATTTCAGTGTAGGTTTCGACGTATCGGACCATTCCCTAGTGAGATGACAGAATCGCTCCGTGCTCAGGACGAGAATGTGTTTCTGTGCTTTGAGTCAAGTTCCTTTGCGCGAACTCTGCTTGCAATAGCCTGATTCATTAGCAACATTGCACAACTATACACCAGTACTGGCGCGTCGGGAAGATAACTGACGCCACACACTACCATAACATTGGCCCACGTAAGCTACAGCCCTGGACCCGCATTGGGTTCACTCAGCTTCGGCAGCGAGCGACAAGGGGAAGTGTCCGACACTGCCTCACCTAATGACACAGTACGTGGCTCGTACAGCCATGCCGAACGCGGGCAGATGCTCGAAGGCTGCGAAGCTGCTTTGTGTGCAGGCTAGAAGCTCTTCCCCTTCATTTATCATCTGAACTTCCTGCCCCTATATTTGCCGCGTTTGCAGCAATGGATCCCCCATCTCTTCTAAAACAACTCCTGTTTCTTCTTATGATTATTGGACATAGGTTTGTAAACGGAAAAGAAGCAAACGTACAACACGTACACGAAACCTTACACAACAAAGATGAGCACAACATACAAACAATGACCACAAGGGAGACACAACAGCGCAACAACACACACACAAAACAAAATGACACACATTCACCTACAGTAACAAAATTGTACACAGAATAGGCAACATACCAAAAAAACAGGGAATCCAAATAGAACACAGGGCAGACAACGCAACACAGAAAAACTCAGAACAACACAGGAGACACACACAGATAAATTAAATAGATCAGGACTAAATTAACTCACATACAACAAAATTGGCAATAAGAAAAACATGCAAGAACTTCAAAACAAGATGCTCAGAAGACCTCAGAGCCCTAAAAAGTAACAGCACCCATGGAACATTCGTGGACCGCTTAATAGCCCGCAACCATCACCCAACTACAACAGCAACAGATTTAAAAATACTGAAATCCACCCACAGCCTATACCAGAAACTGACAACAGAAGAGAAGTTGCGCGTACAGAAACTCCGCAAAGTCACATTATTTAACACACACACACACACACACACACACACACACACACACACACACACACACACACACATAGAGAGAGAGAGAGAGAGAGAGAGAGAGAGAGAGAGAGAGAGAGTAAACAAAATTTAAATTCGGCACCGACGGGCTTAGGAAAAACAGCAACATAGTGTTCGCCGCCTCTTGCGAAGTGAAAAGGCGTTCTGTAAAAACGAAACTACACAAAGCACATTAATATGTGTGTGCAGTGCCCTCAGAACGCAAAAGAAGAAGGATCAGTCACAACAAACCATGAGTCATAACAAATATGTATGCAACACATTTTGACACACCAGAATCACGTTTCTTAAAAACCAAGGGATCTGTTAACTCGTCGATGAAATTTACATTTACATCGTTTGGTTTGCAGATGACAAGCTGTCAGTGTCGGACACTATAGAGATGGTACTGCAAAACCATATAATCTAAAATCACGGTAAGAAGAAAAACGAACAAAAACTTTATTCAAGCCTCACATTGTTAGGTCAGTTACAAGCTAAAATATGTTCACTTTTTACATTTTGCAATAATCAAAACCCACAGTGATGGCAGAGATGCGCCGAAAGATGTTTGGGTAACAAGAAAGTGTTTCTGCATAAGAGGCGGACCTTATCTCCTATAATTTAACTGCAAACACGGAAGGAAAGACAGGGGCTGCAGATCCAAAAGATGAATATTAAGCGATGAGTTAAGTCACCACAAGTAAACATCGGCTGGTTGTAGACGGAGCTGTAAACTTCATGTTGGCTACGACAGACTATCATAAGTAAGTGTAGACTACGGTAGTTTACGTAGTAGTCTCCGGCCGCTATGGCCGAGCGGTTCTAGGAGCTACGGTCGCAGGTTCGAATCCTGCCTCAGGCATGGATGTGTGTGATGTCCTTAAGTTAGTTAGGTTTAAGTATTTCTAAGTTCTAGGGGACTGATGACCTCAGAAGTTAAGTCCCATAGTGCTCAGAGCCATTTGAACCATTTTTGAACCTAGTAGCCTTCGTCAGATAAGAAAATGCCCGCCTTACCGTTGCGTTACGTGTGTTGCATGCCCATCAGGCGCTACCACATCTGGATCATTTTGTTTGTGTATGCGATTAGTGACCTACTACACTCCCCTACAAACCGGAAGCGGTGAACCATCTAGAAAATGAGCGAGGACAGATAAAGGACAGTGTAACCTTCGTAACATTTTTGTCCAACATACTTATCCTCCTGTGTGTTACTTAAAAGGAAATAGTATGTATAGCAAAATTGAAATTGTCAGTACGTTATCCAGGTTCTGTTCGAAAATGCTTGATTTGTAGGTGAAACAAATGAATGTTGTAGCGAAAATTAAAGAAAAAAAAACCAATATAGATTTATCATGTAACTCTACAAAACTTAATTTCCTAAATAAAAATAGGTGAAATTAAAAGAAGCGCAATACAAAAACGTACCAAACATTCCTTCAGTACTTCGTCGAGCTTATACGAGTATAAAACATATTTCTGTTATTCATAAATAACGTCCCACTTACCAGTAATAACAGGAAACTCTTATCTTTGACCATGATGAAGAACGTTCTATTGAGTACAAAATAACAACATTAATGACACATACATTTTATGTTTGTGCATGTAAGCTGTACTTGCATCAAAAGTAATGGCTTTGGTTACAGAAAAGTGGAGAAGTTAAGCGATCAAATAATTTTTATTACTTACAGAACAAACAAACGAAAACCAAAGAGGTATTACAACACTGCAATCAAACGTGAAAGTCTTTACGGAGCATAAACTTTAGTTTTAAATAGAAATAGGGATACTAAACGAATTCAGAAGGAAGAAAGAAAGATTGTTAGGAAAATATTAGGCCCCAAAATTACTGACAGAGAAACTTATAGGCTGAGAAGTAATAAAGGAATAGAAGAATACACAGGCATACATAGTGACATGAGAAACAGAATACTTAGATTTTGTGGACACATTAAAAGAATGACACTTACTAGGTTGACGAAACAAATAGTAGAAAGCTACGAAAACAGAAGTAATGACAAAACTGAGCCAATTAAATGGATCGCTGCGATTAAGGAGGATCTTAAAGTAGCCGGTATAACTCAGGCACACGTTACAGATAGGGAAACATTCAGACAAAAGATAAGTGATTGCAAAATTAGTCAGAGGGAAATTAGAAAAGGGACTAGAACACTGTGGTCTGATGAGAGAAAGAGACTTCATTCTGAAAGGATGAAACAAATTTTGGGCTCAAAGGAATCCCAAGTATTAAAAGCGACATTGACTGATTGTACCTCGCATGGTGCTATTAGGCCCATATGTGAGTAATAATAATAATAATAAAAAAGAGAAATCGTCGTCTCCGAGTTTCTCTCTCACGAATTCATTTATGTTTCAGCAATACTACAGGTAGTCCTAGAACTTACTACGTCAGTTATGTACTTTACGAAAACCCCCGAACCGTAGTTTTGGTAGAGCGCTATTACATCGTAATGTAAAAATAGATTTACACAAGCTTATAATGTAAAATTATGAGAATAGCGATTCATAGGCTTATAAAGTAAAAATATTAAAATGACAGCAACAAGCAAAACCTGCTCTTTAGGCCTAATTTTCGTAGATCAGTTCTCACTCAAAATATGTTCACATTTCGCAAATTTTAGTAAATAAAACCCATTGATGATGGCACGGCTGTGCTGTATTGTGACGTAGCCAAGTATGATGCTTCCTTAGCCACGAAGAAGTGGCTACGCACCGGTTGAGTTGCATTCCTCCGATACTCATCCTCCTGAAGGCGAGTGAGACCGAACTGCTTGGAATTCTTGAATACATTCTTGAGACGGGAAATCTTCTGTCCACAAATCAGCACTGTGCGAAGCTCAGCTTGCGCTTTTCTCACAGGATATCCTACGAGCCATAGCTGAAGGCCCACAGACAGAGTCCATATCCCTAGATTTCAGGAAAATAACTTGACACTGTGTCCCTCTGTAGACTCTTAACCAATATACGAGAGGGCGGAATAGGTTCCCAGATATGTAAGTGGCTCGAAGACTTCTTATGTAGTAGAACTCAGTACGTTGTCTTCAACGGTGTGTGTCGATCAGAGACAAGGGTATCGTCAGAGGTTCCCCATAGAAATGTGATAGAACCGCTCTTATTATCCGCATACACAAACTAGCCACGTCAGCAATGCTTCGCAGTTGCTGAATATGTATGGGAATTGGATATACATCCTAAACTCCTCCCCTCCTCCCCCACCCTCACTTTCTCTCTGTCAATTATCTTAACTACTGGCCGTTAAAATTGCTACACCACAAAGATAACGTGCTACAGACGCGAAATTTAACCGACAGGAAGAAGATGCTGTAATATTCAGAGCATTCACACAAGGTTGGCGCCGGTGGCGATACCTACAACGTGCTGACATGAGGAAAGTTTCCAACCGATTTCTCATACACAAACAGAAGTTGATCGGCGTTGCCTGGTGAAACGTTGTTGTGATGCCTCGTGTAAGGAGAAGAAATGCGTACCATCACGTTTCCGACTTTGATAAAGGTCGGATTGTAGCCTATCGCGTTTGCTGTTTATCGTATCGCGACATTGCTGCTCACGTCGGTCGAGATCCAATGACTATTAGCAGAATTGGAATCGGTGGGTTCAGGAGGGTAATACGGAACGCCGTGCTGGATCCCAACGGCCTCGTATCACTAGCAGTTGAGATGAAAGGCATGTTATCCGCATGGCTGTAACGGATCGTGCAGCCACGTCTCGATCCCTGAGTCAACAGATGAGGACGTTTGCAAGACAACAACCATCTGCACGAACCGTTCGACGACGTTTGCAGCAGCATGGACTTACAGCTCGGAGACCATGGCTGCGGTTACCCTTCACGGTGCATCTGTTTACACCATCATGATGGTCGCATCCGTGTTTGGTGACATCGCGTCGTCGTCGCCATACTGGCGTATCACCCGGCGTGATGGTACGGGGTGCCATTGGTTACACGTCTCGGTCACCTCTTGTTCGCATTGACGGCACTTTGAACAGTGGACGTTACATTTCAGATGTGTTATGACCCGTGGCTCTACCCTTCATTCGATCCCTGCGAAACCCTACATTTCAGCAGGATAATCCACGACCGCATGTTGCAGGTCGTGTATGGGCCTTTCTGGATACAGAAATTGTTCGACTGCTGCCCTGGCCAGCACATTCTCCAGATCTCTCAGCAACTCAAAACATCTGGTCAATGGTGGCCGAGCAACTGGCTCGTCACAATACGCCAGTTAGTGCAGTGGACAGCTGTACCTACACACGCCATCCAAGCTCTGTCTTACTCAATACCCAGACGTACCAAGGCCGTTATTACGGCCAAAAGTGGTTGTTCTGGGTACTGATTTCTGTGGATCTATGCTCCCAAATTGCGTGAAAATGTAATCACATGTCAGTTCTAGTATAATATATTTGTCCAGTGAATACCCGTTTATCATCTGCATTTCTTAAATGGTTCAAATGGCTCTGAGCACGATGGGACTTAACATCTCTGGTCATCAGTCCCCTAGAACTTAGAACTACTTAAACCTAACTAACCTAAGGACAGCACACAACACCCAGTCATCACGAGGCAGTGAAAATCCCTGACCCCGCCGGGAATCGAACTCGTGAATCCGGGCGCGGGAAGCGAGAACGCTACCGCACGACCACGAGCTGCGGACGCATTTCTTATTGGTGTAGCAATTTAATGGCGAGTAGTGTACTTCCCCCCTCTTTGTTCATCTCCCCCTCCTCCTGCCCTCTCTCTCTCTATGTATAATTACTTCCCCTCTTTCTCTGTTCATCTTCTCTTCCACCGTCTCCATGACCGTACCACGCTATTTGGTACTCTTCCTCCTCTCCCTGATACTAGGCTTTGTACATTGTTAACGCAAACGAAACCTTGCTTGGGGGCCTGAAGTCTGTTGAAAAGAATTAATAAAGTGCTTGGCGTCATTGGTATACGGGGTATGAGAGAGTCCTCTCCAGCTGATGGATCTGAAAGGACAGAATTTTGCGTAATTTTAATCTGTGCATGGGTAGCTTTACAAAGTTTAGGATAGTTCACATTTCGCAGAAGTATTCTAATTGGCCGATAAGCTATAAATACAACTTTCGTATTTTCTGTAAAACCGACAGTGGGGAAGAACATAAAACAATTTTGTTTGAAAATATGTGTGATGAGAGAGAATGTATATGACAGAGAGGAAATGTGTAATGGTTTAGGTGCTCTGCTATCTTAGTTACAGATGGCTGCGAGAAAGAGATCAAAACCACTCGTTTTCACCACAGCATGTTTTTTCTTCGCAATCGACTTTTACAGAAAACCTATACATGGCTTTTTTAAAAAATATATAGAGCATGCCTGTTTGAATGTTTATCGTATAAAAATATGTAAATTGGTCTGGTAAAGGCCTATGTCCACCCGAAAGCTCATTAGAGTATTATCTAAAATTTTGAAGTGAATCGATGAAGAACTTTGGTTAATTGAGAGAATTTTAGGAAAGTGTGGTTCATCTGTAAAGGAGACAGCGTACAGAAGAATAGTGCGATCCATTCTTGAGTACTGCTAGAGTGTTTGGATCCAAACCAGGTTAAAGGAAGACATCCAAAGATTTGAGGATCAGGCTGGTTACTGGTTAAGTTCGATCAACAGGCAGATATGTTAACAGGGATACCTCGTTAAATGATATGAGAATTCCTGAAGAGAAGGCGCCGATGTTTTCGAGGAAAACTATTGAGAAAATTTAGAGAATGGGCACTTGAAGCTGGCTACAGAATGATCACTCCTTCCAATATACGTTTCACGAACGGACCACGAAGGTAAGCTGAGAGAGAGATACGGAGGTGTATAGAAGCCCGTTGCTCCGCCGCTCCATGCTAGAGTCGAAAATGATGGAAAATTACTAGTAGTAATACCATCTGCCGCACACCACACTGTGACCTACTGTGTACGTACAGGGTGACAATTACTGAACTACACTCATGTTCATAAATTAAGGATAATGGCAGAATGTGGTGCCACACAATGTGGCACTACACAAAACTGGCGCTAATAGCATAGGCACATAGAGGACACACACGACACAGATCTGTAAGTCCACGGTATTAGTGATAAGTTGAGAAAACTGTCCTGAAAGAAATGTGCTACAATACGCCGTTGTTTCCTGCGCATGATCGCCATGCACACGTACACAGGCCGCACAACGGGTTGGCATACTCTGGATCAAGTGGTCGAGCAGCTGCTGGGGTATAGCCTCCCATTCTTGCACCAGTGCATGTCGGAGCTCCTGAAGTGTCTTAGCGGTTTGAAGATGTGCAGCGATACGTCGACCGAGAGCATCCCAGACGTGCTCGATGGGGTTTAGATCTGGAGAACAGGCAGGCCACACCATTCGCCTGATATCTTCTGTTTCCAGGTACTCCTCGACGATGGTAGCACGGTGGGGCTGTGCACCTCTGAAACGGTGGACGTACTGGTGCAAAATGACGACCCTATACACCTGACCTGTTACAGTTCCTCTGTCAAAGACATGCAGGGGTGTACGTGCACCAATCCCATCCCACGACCTCCATACAGGTCTCTTTCAAGGACATTAAGGGGTTGGTATCTAGTTCCTGGTTCACGCCAGATGAAAGAATGGCGAGAATCACTGTTCAGACTATACCTGGACTCATCCGTGAACATAATCTGGGACCACTGTTCCAATGACCATGTACTGTGTTCTTGACACCAGGCTTTACGGGCTCTCCTATGACCAGGGGTCAGTGGAATGCACCTTGCAGGTCTCCGGGCGAATAGCCCGTGTCTGTTCAGTCGTCTGTAGACCGTGTGTCTGGAGACAACTGTTCCAGTGACTGCGGTAAGGTCCCAAACAAGTACTCTGTGGCCGTCTACGGGCACCTATGGTGAGGTATCGGTCTTCTTGTCGTGTTGTAGACCGTGCAAGTCCCGTACTGTAGCCCCTGGACACGTTTCCTGTCTGCTGAAATCGTTGTCATAATTTTGAGATCACACTTTGTGACACACAGAGGGCCCGTGCTACGGCCTGCTGTGTTTGACCAGCCTCCAGTTGCCCTACTATTCTACCCCTGATAACGTCATCAATATGTGTTCTTTGAGCCGTTTTCAACACACCGTCACCATTAGCAGTCCGAAACCGTCTGCACACTTACTCGCTGCACCATACTCTGACATGCACCGCCGGCCGAAGTGGCCGTGCGGTTAAAGGCGCTGCAGTCTGGAACCCGAAGACCGCTACGGTCGCAGGTTCGAATCCTGCCTCGGGCATGGATGTTTGTGATGTCCTTAGGTTAGTTAGGCTTAACTAGTTCTAAGTTCTAGGGGACTAATGACCTCAGCAGTTGAGTCCCATAGTGCTCAGAGCCATTTGAACCAGCCATTTAACATGCACCAACACACCTCTGCGTATGTTGACTGCTGCCAGCGCCACCGTGCGAAGGCTGCAGGTCAAATGCACTACATTGTTTCACCATGTATCAGCATTATCCTTAATTTATGAGCATGAATGTATCTCAAAACTGATGGCTCTCGATCTTCCACCACAATCGAGTCAATCAACATGAGGTGCCAAATATGAGGTAGCCAAGGAGGTGGAAACGTGGGTTCTACTATGCCAAGACTGCTTCGTAGGTACAACAGGAAAACACAATTAATTAGCAGGAGTGCAAAATAAGAAAGTATTTATTACTTAACTTTGCTGTAGTCCATGATCAGCTGGTTGACAATTATAGAAGACGCTGACTAGACTAAGCGTCTGTAGAACGAAATAATTTACAAGTAACAAAGCCTGCAGTGACGAATTAATCTCTCGTAATATTGAATGTCAAATCCGGTGAATTTGAAGATTAACTGGGAACGGAGTTACAAAGACGTGATGGCAGCGATGACTGAGCTGCAGACGATGACTGATTAACATCGGTGCTGGCTGACCACTGAGCGCGGTTACGAACTGTAGACTGGCACATCTGTACTACAGTGCTGTTGCACATGAAGTCAACTAGTGGAGAGTAAGTACTGCGACTGGCTGTGTACTCTTTGTCTAACACAGCCGTTCTTCCGTTTATCGAGGGAATCGCATCCGGCAGGTCGGTCTCACAGGCGGCGTTGTGATCGTATGACTGACGACATCACAAAAACCTTCACATAGCGTTTGGTAGCCACCCTACCATCGAGGAATATCGCACTGATTATTCCGTCACCGGACAATGCACATCACACAGTCATGCATCGGGGATTCTCAGTCCCCAAAATGCGCCAATTTTGCATACTGACGAACCCAAGCAAATGAAAGTTAGATTCGTCGCTAAACCAAACCATTCAGCCCATACTAATCCCCAACAAGCCCCATGTCCAACCGACCAGTTTGAACGTCCTAACACAAACCATTCAGAAGTTATGATGATTTTATTCCCAATAATTGCCACCTTGTAGATGTAGATGTATTGTGACTGACTGCCACTGACGCGGCGTAGCCAGGCAGTTGGAGTGTTTGTTGGGAGGCCACCATTGCAGCAAGTGGTGTGTGTGTGTGTGTTGCAGATGAGGCGAGTGTCGGCGTGGCTGCTGGTTCTGGGGGTGGGCGTGCTGGGGGCGGTGGCCGAGGCGCCGGTGCCGTACCCGGGCGTGCCGCTGCCGCCGCCCTCGGTGGACCCCGGGGCGCCCTACACGCACTACGCCCCCGCCGACCCCGGCTTCACCCTCCAGACCGGCTACGAGGGCTTCCTGGTGCCCGTGGAGCAGCAGCTGCACTCGCTGCTGCCGCCCGGCCCCTGGAACGCCTTCACCTCCGTCTTCCTGCACTTCCTGCCCAAGTTCGGGCTCAAGCTGATCGGCACGGTCGGCCTGTGGCTGCTGGGCTTCTCTCTGGTGGTGCTGCTGGGCGGCGGCTTCACCGTCGCCGTCTGCACCTTCACGCCGCTCTGCACGCTCACCTTCCTGGGGTTCCCCTTCGGCAGGGCGCAGGTGCGCGAGTCCGTGAGGGCCTTCCTCGAGGACGACCGACTCACCCAGGCGGCCGCCTTCGTCACCGAGGCCCTCGAGAAGTACAGCAAGATGAACGCCAAGGCGGGGAAGTCCTTCGGCGAGAAGGCCAACTCCCTCGACAAGGAAGATGGCGATAAGGCCAACTCCCTCAACAAAGAAGACAAAAAGAAAGCTTGAGGCACGTGTAATCCTCCTCTTCACTTGGCGACCTACTGTGTTCCAACACAGTACAGCAATGACAGTCACACCTCCAATTCGTACACGTTGATTCTAGGAATATTCTACTCCGCTCGTGACGCAGGACAGCACCGAAAGGATTACATGTCCAGTCCACCATCCTTCCATACAGCACAGCACTTTATCAAACCCCTTTGAATTGTGGCATAGAACTCTGGGGAGAACTGAACTTTTGTCACGATACTTGGATGCAGAGCTGTCTGGTCATCTTCAGGTGTATATCATTGGAAGTACGCCGAGCTCATCCACGTAGGATACCACTGGCACCTATCTGGAGCATTGCTGTTTAATTGTCACCATCATATTTTCCACTTTGTACTTCCCCATTCGAGGCTATTCCTCACTGAACTGTCGATCTAATATGATACGTGATGAAATATCCAACCCACCATCTTCCTATATATCGCTACATGACGTCCAGTTACTACGACATCTGATGGAGTATGACATTCTTACCATGTATCTTCTCACTTCCGCAGCAATTTCTTGCTGCAAACAGTTTCAGGAATGCAGCCATTACCAATACTCCTTCTCGCCTTCTGATATTCCAGCTCCGAACCACAGAAATCCACCTTATAAAGTAGCAGATCGCCAGAATATACATGTGGTTGCAGACAGTGGTGGCTGAAGAGATGCCACTCAGGATGCAAAGATTCACACTGCTCGCCTACCCTCTACTTTGGACACCATTGATAGTAAGTCTGACCATATGCGTTGCGCCTTCTCGGTGAGGTCACTACATTGCCATTCAGAGCTGACTGCTATATATAGGACAACGCATTGTCCTCCTGTCCAGCAAATTGATTTCAAGATAACCATTCGACACAGTAGAAATTGGTGATCTAAAAACTTAAACGTGATTAGGTTAGGCAAAAACAAATTATTTTACCGTTATGTTTCCTGAATATTACCTCTACCTATCAGTGGTGAAAGGTATCACTGTTTCCGAGACAAGAAAGACAATGATGCCTATGAAGATGTATAATCGAAAAAACACTAGCTGTCAAACGTGTTTTAAAGTAATTGTGACATTAAAGTACCTGGCTGAAGTCTGAGATTATGCAACTGCAAATAATTTCTGGCAATGAGAGATTTTATTTTGGTATTATATGTAGACTTGACCCGATATGTGCAGAATGCTGTTTATTATGGGAGTGCATGCGTACTGCTTGTCACCAAAGTGATATTCTAAAATGATCTTTGTACGTAATTTATGTCTCATAATTGCTTGTATATAATTATCATTTACATTATTTATGTATTTATTTAATATTTATTGCAGCCTGCAAATGTAAATAAAA
This sequence comes from Schistocerca americana, assembly GCF_021461395.2. NCBI lineage: Eukaryota > Metazoa > Arthropoda > Insecta > Orthoptera > Acrididae > Schistocerca > Schistocerca americana. The sequence goes on from NC_060127.1 coordinate 54,818,171, forward strand.
TTGACTACCATGGTTATGTCCAATAAAAGTGCACTGGTTTCCATTTCCATTCATTATTTTTTGTTTCCATATAGCATAAAGTATGCCACATCATACTAAATGTTAATGGGAAGATATAATTTAAATACATCAGATATTATCTGACCATGTGAGTTAATGTTATTTTGCCATCAATAGCGTCACTATGTAATTTACAGAAAACTAACGACAAAATTTAGAAACCAGTAAAGAATATGGTAAAAATTTAGAAAATCACAGTAAATTAAAACACTAATACAATTAGTTATATGTTACAGTGCAAGGTTCTAAATTGCACTGAGAAACTCCTATACATAATTAAAGAAGTGTAGCACAAGGAAGGCTTTCAATTTAGATTGGAAACTCTGGGCTTCATTGCTATTTCCTTTTTTTCCAGTTTGGCTGGCTTATTAAATGTAAAATTTACGGAGTAGTACACACACAGATATTTTTTTTTTTTTTGTGCTCAGTGGCTGAAGAGGTGTTGGCCAAATGCAAATTGTATTTTCATTCTTTGTTCGCGTCATAAATTTGCAAGTTGCTTTTGAATGTGTCCACGTTATTGTAGACAGCTCCAACGAAAGAGTATATGTGCAAAAACATCATAGTTGGAATTTCGGGAAGCTAGAACAATGATTGCAAGCAGTTTTTTTTTCCTTTTTTTGAATCTACACCTTGTACCACGAAACTGGAATCGGGAATTACCAGGATTATGGAAATGGTGTGGAAGGACTCGAACCCTTTAACCAACATCATTTATCCTAGGATAACAATATTTATTTTTACATAAATTTTTTTGTAACAACAGGTCCCCTATGGAGCCGGCCGCGGTAGCCGAGCGGTTCTAGGCTGTTTAGTCTGGAACCGCGCGACTGCTACGTTCGCAGGTTCTGATCCTTCCCCGGGCTTGGATCTGTGTGATGTCCTTAGGTTAGTTAGGTTTCAGTAGTTATGTCCAGAGGATTGATGATCTCAGATGATAAGTCCCGTAGTGCTCAGAGCCATTTGAACCATTTTTGAAGGATCGCAAGTCTGCTCAACACGGACTCTATCGCTAGGTCCCCTATCTCTTCCTCAAACTCATCATGAAACAAGTTCCACACTTTCGGAGGCCTTCGATGTAATGTAAGATAAAATAAGATCAAGGTATGCTAAGGGAACGAACTTCCGCATTTCGGTGTACAACACAAGTGAGGTAATACACAGTGCGTCAAAAAGAATCATCCGATTTGGTACGTCTATATTTCTGAAACTGACAAACATACACAATGAATTTTATTTTTTGATGAACGGGAACCTGAAAAAGTTTTTTCATACCTCTTCATAGGTGTTCAATATGGCCCCCTTGAGATACACGACACATGTCAATGCGGTATTCATATTGTTGCCACACTGCGTTACAGCTTCCACAGCGGCCGGCCGGAATGGCCGTGCGGTTCTAGGCGCTTCAGTCTGGAACCTCGCGACCGCTACGGTCGCAGGTTCGAATCGTGCCTCGAGCATGGATGTGTGTGATGTCCTTAGGTTAGTTGGGTTTAAGTAGTTCTAAGTTCTAAGGGACTGATGACCTCAGACGTTAAGTCCCATAGTTCTCAGAGCCATTTTTGAAGCTTCCATAGCTGCTGTCATGCGACGTTTCACTTCATTCATTGCTGTTGGTAACGGAAGCACATGAACAATAAACCCCCACAAGAAATAATCACCTACAGTGAGGTCCGGTGGCGTTGTAGGCCAGTAAGGTAAAGCTGAATCATTTGGTCCAGTGCGACCGATCCACCGTTCAGTAATCCTTTAATTTAAAAATTCTCACACTTCCAGATGCCAGTGACGCGGTGCCCCATCCTGTTTGTAAATGAAGTCGTTCGAATCAGTCTCCAACTGTGGGAAAAGAAACTTCTCAAGCATATTGAGATATGTGCTTCCTGTAACACTATTCTCGGCGAAAAAAAATGGACCATACATCTTTTCCCACAAAACAGCAGAAAAGACATTAAATTTTGGAGAGTCCCTCCTATTTTGTACAAATTCATGTGGTTGTTCTGTACCCCATATTCTCCCATTATGACGGTTCACCTTTTCATTTAAATGGAATGTTGCCTCGTCACTAAACACTAAGCGTGGAAGAAAACTGTCATCCTCCATCTTGCCAAGAACGAAATTACAGAACTTCACACGTTGTTTGTCACCATCACAAAGAGCCTGCAGTAGCTGAATTTTGTACGGTTTGATGTGTAAACGTCGACGCAACACACGCTAGATGGACATCGGCTGCACGTTGAGCTGTCGAGCTGCACGGCGAACGAATATCTGCGGACTCCCTGTAAAACTATGGCGGATGCGTTCGACGTCTGTGTCAGACACTCGCGGACGGCCCGGCGATTTGCCTCTACACAAACAACCTGTTTCTTGGACTTGTTCGTGCCATCGTGTAATGCTCTATGCTGTAAGTGGATCCACACCATACCCAGTACGAAAGTCACGCTGAACAGTTATCGCTGACCCACACTACGCAAAACGTAGAACACAAAACACTTTCTATTGCCGCGACGCAATTTTTACTGGAACTCAAGTGGGCACACACTGCTGCTACCTAGAGGGAACCATGTAAAACTCTTGAGTTTGTTCTTTCCAACCTTACGGCTCACATACATGTCTCAAATAACGTATTACGTATGATTTTCTAAACCAGATTATTAGTTTTTATACACACTGTATTTATAGCAAATAGTGCAACGTTTAGTTTATAGACGAGATTCTGAATGTGGTGCTACCTAGAAAGCTTTTCATTTATCTTCAGTCCAAAAAAATTTTAAATGTATGTCTTCACGATTATTCTATTAACTACAGATTATAAGATATTACCTCTAAAAGAGGCACACAAGCTGCGCGCAGAGTTTCAAGTTCGTAGTCTTCTACGGGCAGTGCCATTTTGGATAAAATAATTTTGGGTATTAGGCCACGCCATTATGAAACAACGAAGCAACTAAACTGCCGACATTTCGACTGAATTTCCAGAGGCACTCCTCAGGTCAGCTAACCACCCTGAAGAGGACCGCTGCAGTGTCGGTCCGAACGTCGGCAGTTTAGTTGCTTTAGTTCAAAAATGGTTCAAATGGCTCTGAGCACTATGGGACTTAACATCTTAGGTCATCAGTCCCCTAGAACTTAGAACTACTTAAACCTAACTAACCTAAGGACATCACACAACACCCAGCCATCACGAGGCAGAGAAAATCCCTGACCCCGCCGGGAATCGAACCCGGGAACCCGGGCGTGGGAAGCGAGAACGCTACCACACGACCACGAGATGCGGGCTGCTTTAGTTCAAATGGCTCTGAGCACTATGTGACTTAACATCTGAGGTCATTAGTCCCCTAGAACTTAGAACTACTTAAGTCTAACTAACCTAAGAACATCACATACATCCATGCCCGAGGCAGGATTCGAACCTGCGACGCTAGCAGTCGCGTGGTTCCGGACTGCAGCGCCTAGAACCGCTCGCCAAAGCGGCCGGCTAGTTGCTTTAATGTTTTATAATGACACGACCTAACACCAAAATTATAACATGTGGATAAAAATACTTCAAGATCGGCAAAATTCCTTTACAGGCTATTAGTTTCATCTCATTGACTAGCTATCTTCGCATTTAAAACACAGACAATTGCATAAAAAGTGGACAGTAGAAAAATACATGTGATAAATGAACTTTCGTAATACGATACATATTAATAAGAATTAATGCTTAATTTAATGAATCTCAGCCACCAGATCTTACATATCGTCATAACCTGTTTAACAGAGTCACTCTTTTTGTCATGTACACCCCGAAAAGTTTTAAAGATCGTGACGAAAATAAAGACATACCAAAGTACATTTTCTGAATGCCATGAAGCTTTAAACTTGGTTACATCATTAACAACAAAAGTCATACGTACCTCCAGTGTTTATAGTGCCACACTTGTGTTTAAATGCTTCATGACTGACAGTGGTGACTATCACAGAGCCCATGTGTGGAGGTAAATATGGCGAACCACCCGCGACGCTAGCTGCAGGAACAAGGAAGTATAAGGCTGTCGGAACTGGCCGTATAAGTGACGTCACTGCTACACGAAACGCAGACTGCCAGATAGCGCTACTAACAAACAAAGTTTTATGGCTCTGAGCACTACGGGACTTAACTGCTGTGGTCATCAGTCCCCTAGAACTCAGAACTACTTAAAACCTAACTAACCTAAGGACATCACACACATCCAAGCCCGAGGCAGGATTCGAACCTGCGACCGTGGCAGTCGCGCGGTTCCGGACTGAGCTCCTAGAACCGCGAGACCACCGCGGCCGGCCAAAGTTTTATAAGGTCAAAGTTTGACAATGCCAAACAACAACTAAAGATTCTTTAATTAATAATTGTGTGCATTTTACTGTAGTTAAGCGTCAATCGATTTGTCTTCTGAAAGGGATGAGCTGATGCTATCCATTATCCTACTCGCTAAATCATTTACGTTACATTCCATATCTTTCGAAATGACATTTGTGTCATCTGCTAGTAGAAAACTTCTGAAAAATACCTGGCAATTCATTGATATACAGGGTGGTCCATTGATAGTGACCGGGCCAAATATCTCACGAAATAAGCGTCAAACGAAAAAAACTACAAAAAACGAAACTCGTCTAGCTTGAAGGGGGAAACCAGATGGCGCTATGGTTGGCCCGCTAGATGGCACTGCCATAGGTCAAACGGATATCAACTGCGTTTTTTTAAAAATAGGAACCCCCATTTTTATTACATATTCATGCAGTAGGTAAAGAAATATGAATGTTTGAGTTGGACCACTTTTTTCGCTTTGTGATAGATGGCGCTGTAATAGTCACAAACGTATAAGTACGTGGTGCCACTTAAAATTCCTCCAGTGCGGACGATATTTGCTTCGTGATACATTACCCGTGTTAAAATGGACTGTGTACCAATTGCGGGAAAGGCGGATATCGTGTTGATGTATGGCTATTGTGATCAAAATGCCCAACGGGCGTGTTCTATGTATACTGCTCGGTATCATGGACGACATCATCCAAGTGTCCGGACCGTTCGCCGGATAGTTACGTTATTTAAGGAAACAGGAAGTGTTCAGCAACATGTGAAACGTCAACGACGACCTGCAACAAATGATGATGTCCAAGTAGGTGTTTTAGCTGCTATCGCGGCTAATCCGCACATCAGTAACAGACAAATTGCACGAGAATCGGGAATCTCAAAAACGTCGGTGTTGAGAATGCTACATCAACATCGATTGCATCCGTACTGTATTTCTATGCACCAGTAACTGCATGGCGACAACTTTGAACGTCGTGCACAGTCCTTCCACCGGGCACAAGGGAAATTACAGGACGATGACAAATTTTCTGTTTAGTGACGAAGCGTCATTCACCAACAGCGGTAACATGTTGTTGTTGTGGTCTTCAGTCCTGCGACTGGTTTGATGCAGCTCTCCATGCTACCCTATCCTGTGCAAGCTTCTTCATCTCCCAGTACTTACTGCAACCTACATCCTTCTGACTCTGCTTAGTGTATTCATCTCTTAGTCTCCCTCTACGATTTTTGCCCTCCACGCTGCCCTCCAATACTAAATTCGTGACCCCTTGATGCCTCAGAACATGTCCTACTAACAGGTCCCTTCTTTTTGTCAAGTTGTGCCACAAACTCCTCTTCTCCCCAATCCTATTCAATACCTCATCATTAGTTATGTGATCTACCCACCTAATCTTCAGCATTCTTCTGTAGCACCAAATTTCGAAAGCTTCTATTCTCTTCGTGTCCAAACTAGCTATCGTTCATGTTTCACTTCCATGCATGGCTACACTCCATACAAATACTTTCAGAAACGACTTCCTGACACTTAAATCTATACTCGATGTTAACAAATTTCTCTCCTTCAGAAATGCTTTCCTTGCCATTGCCAGTCTACATTTTATACCTTCTCTACTTCGACCATCATCAGTTTCCTTTGCTCCCCAAATAGCAAAACTCCTTTACTACTTTAAGTGTCTCATTTCCTAATCTAATCCCCTCAGCATCACTCGACTTAATTCGACTACATTCCATTATCCTCGTTTTGCTTTTGTTGATGTTCATCTTATATCCTCCTTTCAATTCACTGTCCATTCCGTTCAACTACTCTTCCAAGTCCTTTGCTGTAGCTGACAGAATTACAATGTCATCGGCGAACCTCAAAGCTTTTATTCCTTCTCCATGGATTTTAATACCTACTCCGAATTTTTCTTCTGTTTCCTATACTGCTTGCACAATATACACATTGAATTACATCGGGGAGAGGCTACAACCCTGTCTCACTCCCTTCCCAACCACTGCTTCACTTTCATGCCCCTCGAATCTTATAACTGCCATCTGGTTTCTGTACAAATTGTAAATAGCCTTTCGCTCCCTATATTTTACCCCTGCCACCTTCAGATTTTGAAAGAGAGTATTCCAGTCAACATTGTCGAAAGCTTTCTCTAAGTCTACAAATGCTAGAAACCTAGGTTTGTCTTTCCTTAATCTTTCTTCTAAGTCGTAAGGTCAGTATTGCCTCACGTGTTCCAATATTTCTGCGGAATCCAAACTGATCTTCCCGGAGGTCGGCTTCTGCCAGTTTTTCCATTCGTCTGTAAAGAATTCGTGTTAGTATTTTGCAGCTGTGACTCATTAACCTGATAGTTCGGTAATTTTCACATGTGTCAACACCTGCTTTCTTTGGGATTGGAATTATTATATTCTTCTTGAAGTCTGAGGGTATTTCGCCTGTCTCATACATCTTGCTCACCAGATGGTAGAGTTTTGTCAGGACTGGCTCTCCTAGGGCTGTCAGTAGTTCTAGTGGAATGTTGTCTACTCCTGGGGCCTTGTTTCGACTCGGGTCTTTCAGTGCTCTGTTAAACTCTTCACGCAGTATCGTATCTCCCATTTCATCTTCATCTATTCCATTTCCATAATATTGTCCTCAAGTACATCGCCCTTGTATAGACCCTCTATATACTCCTTCCACCTTTCTGCTTTCCCTTCTTTGCTTAGAACTGGGTTTCCATCTGAGCTCTTGATATTCATACAAGTGGTTCTCTTTTCTCCAAAGGTCTCTTTAATTTTCCTGTAGGCAGTATCTATCTAACCCCTAGTGAGATAAACCTCAACATCCTTACATTTGTCCTCTAGCCATCCCTGCTTAGCCAGTTTGCACTTCCTGTCGATCTCTTATTTGGGACATTTGTATTCCTTTCTGCCTGCTTCATTTACTGCCTTTTTATATTTTCTCCTTTCATCTATTAAATTCAATATTTCTTATGTTACCCTAGGATTTCTACTAGCCCTCGTCTTTTTACCTACTTGATCCTCTGCAGCCTTCACTACTTCATCCCTCAGAGCTACTCATTCTTCTTCTACTGTATTTCTTTCCCCCATTCCTGTCAATTGTTCCCTTATGCTCTCCCTGCAACTCTGTACAACCTCTGGTTTAGTCATTTTATCCAGGTCCAATCTTCTTAAATTCTCACCTTTTTGCAGTTTCTTCAGTTTTAATCTACAGTTCATAACCAATAGATTGTGGTCAGAGTCTACATCTGGCCCTGGAAATGTCTTACAATTTAAAACCTGGTTCCTAACTCTCTGTCTTACCATTATATAATCTATCTGATACCTTATAGTATCTCCAGGATTCTTCCATGTATACAACCTTCTTTCATGATTCTTGAACCAAGTGTTAGCTATGATTATGTTACGCTCTGTGCAAAACTCTACCACGCGACTTCCTCTTTCATTTCGTAGGCCCAATCGATATTCACCTACTATGCTTCCTTCTCTCCATTTTCCTACTCCCGAATTCCAGTCACCCATGACTATTAAATTTTCGTCTCCCTTCACTACCTGAATAATTTCTTTTATCTCGTTATACATTTCATCAATTTCTTCATCATCTGCAGAGCTAGTTGGCATATAAACTTGTACTACTGTAGTAGGCATGGGCTTTGTGTCTATCTTGGCCACAATAATGCGTTCACTATGCTGTTTGTTGTAGCTCACCTGCACTCCTATTTTTTATTCATTGTTAAACCTACTCCTGCATTACCACTACTTGATTTTGTATTTATAACCCTGCTTTCACCTGACCAAAAGTCTTGTTCCTCGCCACCGAACTTCACTAAATCCCACCATATCTAACTTTAACCTATCCATTTCCCTTTTTAAATTTTCTAACCTAAATGCCAGATTAAGGGATCTGACATTCCACGCTCCGATCCGCAGAACGCCAGTTTTCTTTCTCCTGATAATGACGTCCTCTTGAGTAGTCCCCGCCCGGAGATCGGAATGGGGGACTATTTTACCTCCGGAATATTTTACCCAAGACGACGACATCATCATTTAACTATACAGTAAAGCTGTATGCCCTCGGGAAAAATTACGGCTGTAGTTTTCCCTTGTTTTCAGCCGTTCGCAGTACCAGAACAGCAAGGCTGTTTTGGTTAGTGTTACAACGCCAGACCAGTCAATCATCCAGACTGTCGTCCCTGCAACTACTGAAAAGGCTGCTGCCCCTCTTCAGGAACCACACGTTTGTCTGGCCTCTCGACGGATACCCCTCTGTTGTGGTTGCACCTACGGTACGGCCATCTGTATCGCTGAGGCACGCAAGCCTCCCCACCAACGGCAAGGTTCATGGGCACATCCGGTAACATAAACCGGCATAATATGCACTCTTGGGCAAGGGAAAAACCACGATGGCTGCGACAAGTGGAACATAAGCGACCTTGGCGGGTTAATGTATGGTGCGGCATTATGGGAGGAAGGATAATTGGCCCCCATTTTATCGATGGCAATCTAAATGGTGCAATGTATTCTGATTTCCCACGTAATGTTCTACCGATGTTACTACAAGATGTTTCACTGCATGACAGAATGGCGATGTACTTCCAACATGATGGATGTCCGTCAGATAGCTCGTGTGCGTTTGAAGCGGTATTGAATAGCATATTTCGTGACAGGTGGATTGGTCGTTCACCGGATCTGACGTCCCCGGATTTCTTTCTATGGGGAAAGCTGGATGACGTACATGCATCAGCGCATTGTCAATGCATGTGCGAACATTACGGAAGGCTAACTACTGGCTGTTGAGAGGAATGTCGTTACACGTATTGCCAAATGAATTGAGGTTGACGGACATCAGTTTGAGCATTTATTGCATTAATGTGGTATTTACAGGTAATCACGCTCTAACAGCATGCGTTCTCAGAAATGATAAGTTCACAAGGGTACATGTATCACATTGGAACGACCGAAATAAGACGTTGAAACGTACCTACGTCCTGTATTTTAATTTAAAAAAAAACCTACCTGTTACCAACTGTTCGTCTAAAATTGTGAGCCACATGTTTGTGACTATTACAGCGCCATCTACCACAAACCGTAAAAAGTGGTCCAACTAAAACATTCATATTTCTTTACGTACTACGGGGATATGTAATAAAAAATGGGGGTTCCTATTTAAAGAAAAAATGCAGTTGATATCCGTTTGACCTATGGCAGCGCCATCTAGCGGGCAACCATAGTGCCATCTGGTTTCCCCCTTCAAGCTAGACAAGTTTCGTTCTATGTAGGTTTTTCGTTTGACGCTTATTTCGTGAGATATTTGGTCCGGTCACGATCAATGGACTACCCTGTATAATTGGTTGGTTGATTAGGGGGAACGGGACCAAACAGCGAGGTCCCTTCGGGTTAGGGAAGGATGCGGAAGGAAATCGGCCTTTCCCTGTCAAAGCAACCATTCCGGCATTTGCCTAAAGCGATTTAGGGAAATCACAGAAAACTTAAATATAATGACCGGACGTAGGTTTGAACCGTCGTACTTCCGAATGCGAGTCCAGTGTACTAACTACTGCGCCACCTCGCTCGGTTAAATGAAATTATATAACTGAAGATGTAACAATATTTACAAAATAGCTTTATTGATTACCTTTAAATATGTAGAAGTTAAAATGCACTACTGGCCATTAAAATTGCTACACCAAGAAGAAATGCACATGGTAGACGGGTATTCAATGGACAAATATATTATACTAGAACTGACATGTGATTACATTTTCACGCTATTTGGGTGCATAGATCCTGAGATATCAGTACCCAGAACAACCAACTCTGACCGTAATAACGGCCTTGATACGCCTGGGCACTGAGTCAAACAGAGCTTGGATGGCGTGTACAGGTACAGCTGCCCATGCAGCTTCAATACGACACCACAGTACATCAAGAGCTTTAATAATTACGCTTAAATATGTAGAAGTTAAAATATTTAGAAATTCTGCACAAAATAATCTCATGCCTCATAACAACAAAAACTATATACAATCCTGGAAAGAGCTTTAAATTGTCTCTGGCGTATATTCCTTCGCATTGTTCTAAAATTGATCAGTATATTGAAACACCGATCAGGAAACATCATTTTTTCTCCAGGTGCACCGTCCTCCAGATACAACATTCTCCCCCACAGTATGGAAGAATAAACATAGTTGGGTCACATTAATGTGAGCGCCACCTATGTTCGGTATCACTCATAGACGGCAGGTACCAGCTCTAGCAGTGGAGGGTGGATAAAGCGTGTAGGGAGGACGCGGAAAACACTGCAGTCGTTGCCTTAATGCGCAAAAGGAGCGATTTATCTGACGTAATGAAGGGCATTATCATTGGGCTTCGGGTCAAGTGTGGAAACATTTTCGGAAACGAGAAAATCTGTAAGCTGTTCGCGTACCATCGTGGTTGAAGTATGACAAAATGGCGGTATCCAAACTCGACGAGGCAACGGTGCTGCACGACGGGCCATAGATGAGACGGGTAAACGACGGCTGCGGAGACGTGTACGGGCGAATAGTCTTGCAGCTGTTGTGGATCTGACCGGACACGTCTATCGAGGGACTACGAACAGTGTCTCCTCAACGATCGATCAGCGAACATTGCTGCGTATGGGTCTACGCAGTAAGTGCCTGGTTCGTGCACCCATGCTGACTGCAGTTCATCGGCGACCATGTCTAGGATCTGAACTCCCGTAACACAACTGCACGTCCACAGAGTGGCGACAGGCAGTCTTCTCAGACGAGTCAAGTTTTATGCTCCATCATACAGGTGGCCGGGCCACGGCCTTGCCGCAGTGGTTACACCGAAGTTAAGCGCTGTCGGGCGTGGTCGCCACTAGGATGGGTGACCATCATGGCCGCCATGCGCTGTTGCCATTTTTCGGGGTGCACTCAGCCTCGTGATGCCAATCGAGGAACTACTCGACCGAATAGTAGCGGCTTCGGTCAAGAATACCATCAAAACGACCGGGAGAGAGGTGTGTTCACCCCCGCCCCTCCTCTCCGCATCCTCCGCTGAGGATGACACGGCGGTCGGACGGTTCCGGTGGCCACTCGTGGCCTGAAGATGGAGTGAGTGCATACAGGTGACCGTTGGCGTGTACGGTGTGAAACGTCTGACAGCGAACGCCCTAGAACAATCGACGGAAGGGTTCAGACCGGAGCTCAGAGCGTTATGATCCGTGCAACATTTCGGTGGCATTCCCCTTGTGATTTCGCCACTCTGGAAGGTACAATGGAGCAACACATGTGTGTATGTATCCTTGTAGACCATTTCCACTCTGCACTGAATTCGTTTTCCTCACAACGATAGCATCTACCAACAGGACCATGCAAAGTGTCACGCAGCTCGCAGAGTCTGTGCGTGGTTTTTAGAGCATCAGGATCAATTTACCATACTTTCCCGCCCATCAGATTCACCAAATTCAAACCGAATCGAAAAAGTGTGCTGTTCGCGCTATGGATTCTCAAGCGAGTAACCTGGCGCAGCGGGCCGCAGCACCAGAGTCGTCTCCACATCCCCGTCACTACCTTCCAGAACCTCATTGAGTCTCTTCTTGCACGTCCGCTCGGATATTCAAGCTTTTGATAGGTGGTCACATTAATGTGACTGAACACTGTAGAGTCTTTCGAAATGTGTATCAGAATATTGCTAAAGATTAGATGGGTAGACAGGAAAACCAATGTAGAGGTACTGAATTGAGCCGGAAGACTATAAGGAAGGATCGGTTGGTAGGATACAGCCTCAGGCATCAAGAGATAGTCATACCGTTAATGGAGTGACGCGTAGGATAAATCTTGTTGGCTGAGGGCAAGGCTTTGCAGTAAAAAGGTTTGGGCGGGTGTATGTCGCAGTTGTTGAGGCTTTCACAGGATAGACCAGCTGGGAGATCTGCATCAAATCAATCTTCAAACTGAGAAGCTCAAAAGTTATCAAAGAAAAAATCGAACTAATTACATTACTGGTCATTAAAATTGCTACACCAAGAAGAAATGCAGATGATAAACGGGTATTCGTTCGACACATATTTTATACTAGAAGTGATATGTGATTACATTTTCACCCAATTTGGGTGCATAGATCCTGAGAAATCAGTACCCAGAACAACCACCTCTGTCCGTAATAACGGCCTTGACGCCTGGGCATTGAGGCAAACAGAGCTTGGATGGCGTGTACAGGTACAGCTGCCCATGCAGCTTCAACACGATACAGCTCATCAAGAATAGTGACCGGCGTATTGTGACGAGCCAGTTGCTCAGCCGCCATTGACCAGACATTTTCAATTGGTGAGAGATCTGGAGAATGTGCTGGCCAGGGCAGCACTCGAACATTTTCTGTATCCAGAAAGACCAGTACAGGACCTGCAACAAGCGGTCGTGCACTATCGTGCTGAAATGTAGGGTTTCGCAGGGATCGAGTGAAGGATAGAGCCACGAGTCGTAACACATCTGAAATGTAACGTCCACTGTTCAAAGTGCTGTCAATGCGAACAAGAGGTGACCGAGACATGTAACCAATGGCACCCCATACCATAACGCCAGGTGATACGCCAGTATGGTGATGACAAATACATGCTTCCAATGTGCGTCCACCGCGATATCCCCAAACACGGATGCGACCATCATGATGCTGTAAACAGAACGTGGATTCATCCAAAAAAATGACGTTTTTCCATTCGTGCACCCAGGTTCGTCGTTGAGTACACCATCGCAGGCGCTCGTGTCTGTGATGCAGCGTCAAGGGTAACCGCAGCCATGGTCTCCGAGCTGATAGTCCATGCTGCTGCAAACATCGTCGAACTGTTCGTGCAGATGGTTGTTGTCTTGCAAACGTCCCCATCTGTTGACTCGGGGATCGAGACGTGGCTGCACGATCCGTTACAGCCATGCGGATAAGTTGCCTGTCATCTCGACTGCTAGTAATACGAGGCCGTTGGGATCCAGCGCGGCGTTCCGTATTACCCTCCTGAATCCACCGATTCCATATTCTGCTAACAATCATAGGATCTCGACCAACGCGAGGAGCAATGTCGCGATACGATAAACTGGAATCGTGATAGGCTACAATCCGACCTTTATCAAAGTCGGAAACCTGATGGTACGCATTTCTTTTCCTTTCACGAGGCATCACAACAACGTTTCACCAGGCAACGCCTGTCAACTGCTGTTTGTGTATGAGAAATCGGTTGGAAACTTTCCTGATGTGAGCACTTTGTCGCGACCGGCGACAACCTTGTGTGAATGCTCCGAAAAACTAATCATCTGCGTATCACAGCATCTTCTTCCTGTCGGTTAAATTTCGCGTCTGTAGCAAGTCATCTTCGTGGTGTAGCAATTTTAATGGCCAGTAGTGTAGCTACATTACGGTGAAACAGAGAATGTGCATTTGTTAAACCTCAATTTGGAGCAGGCTTTTCTATATGAAAATGGGCAAGATGTGGCACTATAAAAATTGAGGCTAAAACGTTTACACCATTATAAGTAGTTGCTCATGTTTACTGAATCACGCGTCGTGTTCTCTCCCAAATTAAATACTGGCGTCCGTAACATCCAACGATTTTCACTGAATTACGACAAATTTTCTAAGGAATGGTAGAACACACCATTGGCCAAACCTGATGATATATATCCAGGGGTATTCAATTTGTTTTGGAAGCTACTGTTTTAAACGTATGCCCACGATATTTCGTCAAACGTCTGCCCACTGCAGCGTCCTCTACCCGATGGCTGCGGTGGTGGTTGGGTTGCTGCTCTGTAGGCGCCGGCTGTGTTCGACGTCTGCTGGAGATGCGACGGAAGAAACGTACAGCGTGGAGTCCTGGGTGGACCACACGTGTAATACCACCTTTCCAAAACAAAGACAGAAATTTAAACATGACCATAAGCAGTAAAAGTGTTAGGTACTCTACATGACTAACAAAACATTCCATTAAATTTCGTTACACGTCAAATCAGACAAATCTAAAAGTTGGCGATTCAGCTAAATACCCAGGGATTATAATCACAAACAGCTTAAATCGGAACTATCACAGGTAACATGTTGTGGGGCAGGTCAACCAAATTCTACGTTTAATTGACAGAACACTTAGAGGATGCAACAGGTCTAAAAAAGTGACTGCCTACACTATTCTTGTCCGTCCTCTACTAGAGTGCTGCTGCGTGGTGTGGTATCCGCATCAGACACGATTGAGGGAGAACACTGGAAAAGTTCAAAGTAGTGCAGCTCGTTTCCTGTTATCGCGAAATAGGAGAGGGAGTGTCACAGATATGATAAGCGAGTTGGGATGGCACTCGTCGAAACAAAATTGATTTTCGTTGCAGCGAGAATTACTTTCCACGAAATTTCTATTTTCTCCTCTGAATGCGAAAATACACTCAAAAAAGAAAAGTATTTGTGCAAAGTGGTCAGAAATACAGTATCGCCGGAAAGTAAAAAAAAAAAAAAAAAGGCTCTGAACACTATGGGACTTAACATCTGAGGTCATCAGTACCGTAAAACCTAACTAACATAAGGGCATCACACACATCCATATCCGAGGCAGGATTCGAACCTGCCACCGTAGCAGTCACGCGTTTCCAGGCTGAAGCGCCTAGAACCGCTCGGCCACAGCGGCCGGCTCGACGGAAAATCCAAAATTATAAACTTAGACGGATGAATGTGTCACGCTACGGCGCAGCTGACAAGGATAGTAAAGAGGGGACATGTCGATACGAGGGCATAAATCTTTGCAAATTTCATTCCGTGTACTCGCTTGGATAGTAACTATACCTCGCAGAGACTCATTTAGACACATCCGGAGCTGTCAGCGTTTGAGAGAGAACGTGTAATTGGGCACAAAGAGACGGGATGCCGTAATCGGCGAATCGCTCGACATTTGAATAGGAGCGTTGCCATTATTCAAGGATTTTGGCGGGAATGGGTGAACCATGGCCGAACACAGCGTCAAGAAGGAAGTGGTCGACCTACAGAGACAACAGAAAGTGAGGACTAATCAATGATTAGACAGGCACTCAGAGTCCCGGATTCATTATAATCGATTCGACTTGCATCAGTGACCAAAGGACCATTAATGGGCGACTCGCAGATGGGGAGCTGAGCTCACGGCGCCCCTTGACCTCTGCACACGAGCAAGGCTGTTTGCAGTGGCGTCGTGGCCTGAGTTCTCATTGAGTGGAGTAGAATTCGATGCTGCACAGTCTGTGTTGTTCACAAGTACGATGCAATGTCCCCTTGGACATGTATGTCCGAAGAAACATTCCATCGTGCACAGTATATATAGGAAGTACGAGTGTAGGTTGTCGGAACATGATTGACGACATACGGAAGTTTTGATATGGCTGTGAAGCAAGCTCGGATAGCCTAATTGTAAGACGACCGCTGGCGATAAGCGGGAAATCCGGGTTCGACCGTCGGTCTATCATTCCATGGTTGTCCATATTTCCAAATGCGATTACATTGCATGGAGGAGAATTTTCATTGATGAGTTCCACTTGGATCTAATCCCCGATGACGAGTGAAGACGTGTCTGAAGACACCCCAGAGAGCGGTGGGAAACAACCTGACAGTCGCCCACCATACAGCCTGACAACCAGGACTGATGATCTGTGGTGTCATCTCATTCGTTGATCATCATCTGTGGTATACTTACAGCAGAGCGGTAGGTCGAAGATATTCTACGCTGCGTATTGTTACACTGCATGGCAAGCCATACTGGGTAACATTTTAGCAAGATAGCACGGCGAGAGTCTCTACTGTTTGTCTTTGTGCTTGCTGCCAGATCGCCGGATCTCTCCCCAACCGAGAATGATAAAGCATTGTGGACAGGGTCCTTCAGCCTGCTCGGGATTTTGTGGACCTAACGCGCAAATAGGACAGACTGCGGCACGATATTCCTCAAGAGGACATCCAGCAACTCGACAAATCAATAGCTGCTTGAATAAGGGCCAGATGTGGTTCAAAATGGTTCAAATGGGTCTAAGCACTATGGCACTTAACATCTGTGGTCATCAGTCCCCTAGACTTAGAACTACGTAAACCTAATTAACCTAAGGACATCACAAACATCCATGTCCGAGGCAGGATTCGAACCTGCGACCGAAACAGCCGCTTGGTTCCAGACTGAAGAGCCTAGAACCGCTCGGCCACAGCTGCCGGCGCCAGATGTGGGCCAACACGTTATTGGCTTGATGTGTGAAGGTCTTTCGCCTAGATACTCGATCCAGTTGTTCTCAAATTCCAGCCATATTTTGTACATGTAGAGATGCAGAGCGCATCCATTGATTCTTTCTTCGGGTGTGCGTTGTAATTTTTTTTCTTAGAGTGTATGTTACTGACTGCCATCTACATGCGGTCAAATGAGTATCATTATTAAATAAGAGAAATTGTAATGGGAAGATTTAGGCATCAATTGAAAGAAAACAGCCCTCGGACACTATTTTTAACGAATTAACCGGGTTTCAACACTGCTAGGTGTCTTCCTCAGAATTTAAATCAAAGAATGGTCTATAACATGGTCATTCTTTGATTTAAATTCTGTGGAAGATACCCGGTCAATTCGCTAAAAATAGCGACCGAGGGCTGTTTTCTTTCAATTGTAACTATTCACGGTCTCTGAAAACGTGCAGCAATGTATAAAATTTTGAGATTTAGGCTTTCATTTTTCCCATGTGCTATTTGAGAATGGAACGATAGAGAAATAACCTGAACGTAGTTGTGTGAAATGACATATAGGTGTAGAGGCTGATGGTTGGCATTTTGGGAGTCGCCTTCCTGGGTGCGATTCATAAGCGCCGTTGTTGTTTACGAGATGCAGTACTATCAAGCAGGGCTTTGATTTCTCGCGAATAAAGTAGTGGCTGAGTCTATTTGTCGCCGATTACAGTGTCAGTAAAGAGAAGTAATGTGGCAGGTTTTCGACTCAACATCTGAATCGTCCAACACGTATTATGTTGTACTAGGACATACACCCTAGAGCAGCGGCCGTCAAACTTCTTTGCTCAAGAGGAAATACTGACATTGGCACCTATGGCTTATTACCAGTTGCTAACCTACATAAATTAGTATGTTATGAGCCCCAATAGGACGGCTATAGTGAGGGAGCGGTACTTTGGCCGCCGATACCCAAGTAGCGATCCTCGGCACCATTTGGAACGCTTAGTGTTCTCTATCTCTCACTGATAGCAACCCTAGTGTTGTAACGTTGTAATTTTCTGACGAAACGTTTCTGTGTTGTCTGTGTAAGTAGAGTAATTCGTTCAAATGGCTCTAAGCACTATTGGACTCAACATCTGAGGTCATCAGTCCCCTAGACTTAGAACTCCTTAAACCTAACTAACCAAAGGACATCACACACATCCATTCCCGAGGCAGGATCCGAACCTGCGACCGTAACAGCAGCGAGGTTCGAGCGTGAAGAACCTAGAACCGCTCGGCCACAGAGGCCGGCTAAAGTAATTGATTGATAACACTAACTGAACATAGATTATATTTAAATGGATTATGTAGTCTTAGACAGGATCACAAATGGGTAATAAATGTTCTGAATTTCATTTTTCTTCTGCTCTGCATTGTATTACAACAACCTTAATTTAATTAATACAAATACGCATCCCATTTGAAGATGACATTTTCTGTAAAGCTCATTCACGAGTCCACGTTTCTTCCTTTTGAAATTTATAGCAAAGCAGCTGTGAGGTACGAGACACACACGCTCATTAGTTGTCAGCACAGGTAGGCAAACAAGAAAAATTTCCTCTACATCGTCCCCTCACCCCGCAACAACAAATCCATCTACCCCTGCATAGAGCTTTGTCGCTGTACTAAGCAGCCAACACTACTTAGCTCACGGCTGAGTTTACCCATCGTCAGTTAAAATTAGGCACTTCTTAAAACCATATTGTCTCTATAAGTATTTTTGTTTCTCACTGAGCACGAAAACAACACTCTTAAGAAGCTCTTAATCTTAGTTGACGTTTCTGGGTTTGGCTGTTAGTTGCAAGACCTATGTTTGAAAGTTAAACTGGTGTTCGTATTTTTTGAAACTCGTGTTTGTAATTGTCTGGTTCGTATGATAACTGTATAAGACTTGCTCTGATATCGGAATACGTAAATCCCAGTGCAGGGCAACAGAACTACGTGAAAATTTAATTTTGAGCGGAAGTATGTGAAGCTCACGATACACGATGCGGAATCCAGATTGCGAGAAAGCAATCCGTTTTCGGTGAAACTTACATATGTTATCTGACTGCAAAACAAAAGTATACAGATTAAAATGTTAGGCCTGAATATAGCTAATCTTAGTCTTGTACACAATCACTATACCAGGATTGTTATTGTAATTACAAAGTAAATGAACATATAAATTGACGCATCTTACTTTTTGATAAAACTGCTTGAAAACTGAAAAGACAGCACTTTTCTGAAATCATTTACTGATTTGAAATCTCTTAAATGATATGATATTTTCACAAATATATTCCGACAGACACTGTACTTCACAGTAGACATGATTTTTGGTGATAATTAAATTTGTTGGCCTACCTGTGCCAAAGGAGATCGTCTGTTCTGCAGCCTGTCACTAACAGGAATTTTTGTCTGACTGTCGGAAACCAAATTTCATTTGCCGTACTTGCGACGTGCAGTGCAAAACGGTATATTGCCAATTTTCACAAAATGCTCCCGCAGCGAGTACACAAACACATTCATGAAAGAAAATGAGAACGGGAAACTAATCTTAAAGACTGATAAATGAGAACAAGACTCGATGTTAAACTATGCTTCATTAAGCCATACCAACAATACCCCCTTTCATAAATTGCTCACGATTAGACTATTTAGCAAAATATTTCTTAATAATTTTCCAGTGTACAATTACTTTCCTTGACATTTGTTTCAATCATAAGACAAAACCATATGTTGCATTATAATATTTCTACAGCAAACTTCAATCATACACAATGTTCCAACAATAAGAAATGGCACAGTTACAAATACGCATAAGAAACTAAATTACCTTAAAAATTGCTCTTTTGACATTCTTGCATTCATATAATCTCATTTCCACAAAATTCTTCTCCGGAACATATTATTACAAAATGCTTTTCAAATAATGCTGCTCCCACTGCACAGAGAGACAACTTCCATCTTTCTCAAACGAAGTACATTACCAGATTGTCTAACACACACTACTTGCTACTCTCTTCAAAAGAAGTGCCCTCTCTGACCAAAATCTGTTGTCTCACCAACAGACTGAAAGAATATGCTTACCTCGATACCACGGAGGTTGAGTACATTTATCAAATTCACAACTTGATTCACATTTATGGCCAAGACTTCATGAAAATTGACATAGCAAACAGAACAGTCTCCTTCCATCTTATTATAAAACACGGCTGAAAATCGCGGGCGACGTGAATACTTGATTCGGACCGCAGTTTAACGAACACTGAGAGTAATTGACAATGGAAACTACCGTAAAATAGACACTTCAGGTTGCGGACAGGCACGTTTAAAGGCTCACATACAGCTTTCGGCCACAGATTTCGTCAATAAAGATTCACAACATTCACAAACACAGAAAAGCAAGCACACCTCACGTACACACGACTGCCACCTCCAGCATCTCGGGCTGAAACGCCATTGTGCATGTGTGTGTGTGTGTTTCTTTACTGACGACGGCTGTCGCCGAAACCTATACAGGATGAGTCACGAGGGTTTCCCCTGGTTTATGGAGGGTTTCATTAGGTTATTTGGAACAAAAAATACAGTAATGGGATCAGATCCATAATTAAGGGGTACAGTAATTGAAAGGAAAATGGCAGAAAAAACATTTACTGTAGGATTTCACTATAAAAAATGCACATAAGAATTCATTTAAACAGTTCTGTAGCAGTCTCTTGCATTCAGAGTGGATTTAGAGCAAGTGTTCAAAATTTGCTCCCTGCATTTTAGGGCAAAGATGCGCACGGGAGTGAACCACGCGAGTAGCATTCCGTAATTTCACATGCCCGTTCCTTATTTACGCTGTGGAGAACACACACACCAATGCCCGGGTGAAGGACTCGAACCTCCGACAGGAGGAGCCGCACGGGCCGTGACGAGGCGTCTCATCTGCGAGGCTACCCCGCGCGGCATTCATGGACCTCATGTTCCCAAACAACGATGGAATTTTTATGGATGACATTGCGCCGTCTCACCGGGCCACAATTGTTTGCGACTGGTTTCAAGAACATTTTGGTCACCCAGATCGCCCGACATGAATCCCATCGAACATTTGTGGAACACAATCGAGAGGTCAGTTTGTGCACAAAATCCTGCACCGGGAACACTTTCGCAATTATGAACGGTTATACAGGCAGAAAGGCTCAGTATATCGACAGGGCACTTCCAACGACTTGCTGCTGTACTATGCCGGACAAAAGGAGGTCCGACGCTATATTGGGAGGTGTCCCTCATTTTTTGTTGAACTGCAGATATCCTGATTACTTGTTATGTAATAGTGCTCAGTACGTTGTACGAGGGCAGTTCAATAAGTAATGCAACACATTTTTTTTCTGAAACAGGGGTTGTTTTATTCAGTATTGAAATACACCAGGTTATTCCCCAATCTTTTAGCTACACAACACTATTTTTCAACGTAATCTCCATTCAATGCTACGGCCTTACGCCACCTTGAAATGAGGGCATGTATGCCTGCACGGTACCATTCCACTGGTCGATGTCGGAGCCAACGTCGTACTGCATCAATAACTTCTTCATCATCCGCGTAGTGCCTCCCACGGATTGCGTCCTTCATTGGGCCAAACATATGGAAATCCGACGGTGCGAGATCGGGGCTGTAGGGTGCATGAGGAAGAACAGTCCACTGAAGTTTTGTGAGCTCCTCTCGGGTGCGAAGACTTGTGTGAGGTCTTGCGTTGTCATGAAGAAGGAGAAGTTCGTTCAGATTTTTGTGCCTACGAACACGCTGAAGTCATTTCTTCAATTTCTGAAGAGTAGCACAATACACTTTAGAATTGATCGTTTGACCATGGGGAAGGACATCGAACAGAATAACCCCTTCAGCGTCCCAGAAGACTGTAACCATGACTTTACCGGCTGAGGGTATGGCTTTAAACTTTTTCCTGGTAGGGGAGTGGGTGTGGCGCCACTCCATTGATTGCCGTTTTGTTTCAGGTTCGAAGTGATGAACCCATGTTTCATCGCCTGTAACAATCTTTGAAAAGAAATTGTCACCCTCAGCCACATGACGAGCAAGCAATTCCGCACAGATGGCTCTCCTTTGCTCTTTATGGTGTTCGATTAGACAACGAGGGACCCAGCGGGAACAAACCTTTGAATATCCCAACTGGTGAACAATTGTGACAGCACTACCAACAGAGATGTCAAGTTGAGCACTGAGTTGTTTGATGGTGATCCGTCGATCATCTCGAACGAGTGTGTTCGCACGCTCCGCCATTGCAGGAGTCACAGCTGTGCACGGCCGGCCCGCACGCGGGAGATCAGACAGTCTTGCTTGACCTTGCGGCGATGATGACACACGCTTTACCCAACGACTCACCGTGCTTTTGTCCACTGCCAGATCACCGTAGACATTCTGCAAGTGCCTATGAATATCTGAGATGCCCTGGTTTTCCGCCAAAAGAAACTCGATCACTGCCCGTTGTTTGCAACGCACATCCGTTACAGACGCCATTTTAACAGCTCCGTACAGCGCTGCCACCTGTCGGAAGTCAATGAAACTATACGAGACGAAGCGGGAATGTTTGAAAATATTCCACAAGAAATTTCCGGTTTTTTCAACCAAAATTGGCCGAGAAAAAAAATGTGTTGCATTACTTATTGAACTGCCCTCGTACTTGACGGCGAGTGTTCATCAAAGGCAAGCCTATCGCCAGGAGCTCCAAAAGAAACCGCTCTGGTTCCCTACATAGTCAGACGATTTGTCGGATAGCTCCAGCAGTAATCATCGGCAATTTGCTGATTTGGCTGTAGTAGATGGCAAAGTATCGTCGCTGAGTGGCTATAGGGAGATACAGGATGACTGAGAATTTCTATCTGGTGTCATGAAGGCCAGCTTGTTGTAAATGTAGAAAAATGAATGTTAATGGGGATCAGCAGGAAGAATAACCCTGTAATGTTCTTTTATAGAATCACTAGCATGCTACTTGAAACGGTGACTCCGATTAAATATCTAGGCGTAACGTTGCAAAGCGCTATGAGGTGGAACGAGCGCGTAAGTACGGTAGCAGGGAACGTGACATTTCCACTTCGGTTTCTTTAGAGAATTCTAGGAAAGTGTAGCCCATCTATAAAGGAGGCGCGTACTCAACACTAGTGGGACACATTCATGGGTACTATTCGCGTGTTTGGGATCCCCATCAGGTCGGATTAAAGGAAGACGACGCAGCAAAACTTATTCTAGCTCATAGCGGTAAGGATACAGCAACCAACGATGCGTTTCGCCTGATTCGGGCATCTTCAGATTACCCTATACGTAAAAATATACGTTTTGTTGGAAGTTGCGTGATCCCATTTCGCAAATCTGGAGTCATTCGCAAGAAAATGTAACATAACGCTTTTCAACCTACTGATAATACATGGTGTTAGGTACACGGGATGCCAAGCAAACAAAACGTCCCAGCAAATTGTCCTCGTCAAATATTCGGAAACATCGCGCGGTGTCCCATAAAAAAAAAAAAAAAAAAAAAACTAAATTTAACCTAAAAGTGGTCAAACTCAGTGACCGTTTTTGTCACATCATCAAAAAATTTAAAAAGATAAAAAAAAAATAGATCACTTTGTTGAGGCATGCAACTTAGCCCATTGAGTAGGATAGAGATACAGTCCTACACAGATCTGTCACCGTTTAAACATGTAGGAAATGTAGCTACTCATATTCGGGCTACGCAAACAGTACTGGGCACGAAAACACACAGAAATGTGCGCCAGGTGTCCGCAGCTCAAAATGGTTCAAATGGCTCTGAGCACTATGGGACTTAACATCTGAGGTCATCAGTCCCCTAAAACTTAGAACTACTTAATCCTAACTAACGAAAGGACATCACACACATCCATGCCTGAGGCAGGATTCGAACCTGCGACCGTAGCAGCAGCGCGGTTCCAGACTAAAGCGCCTAGAACCGCTTCGCCACAGCCGCCGGGTGTCCCAAGCTCACAGTACCGTAGATGGCGTTAGTGAGATGCGAGTTACGAAGTGCTATTTCGTTACCAAATATAGACAAGTATTAAATAGCAAAACATGAGAGTTGTCACAAGTCATGTAAAAAACCGATAAGAAATTAATCGTATAAAATTGTGGATAATATATATGAAGACCTGGGCCAAAATAACAAGGTGAAAGGCAATAAATCAAATTGCGTACTGTGTATTGTACACACGTGAAAACACAGAAAGGATCCTTAACTGTTAATGTCGCTTCCCCCTTTTTAATTCTTTTGAACAAACACCAGACTGTCGTCATGTTTTTTAATTGAGCCTGTATATGTACTATGTGTTTTAATCAGCATCACCGACCCTTTGTTTTTATATTTTCTACGCAACTTTTCGCCGTGTTTCAGTTTTTCACAGTCACCGTTTTCATCGTCTGCTTTCATTATTATGAAATCTCCTAATTCTCTTAACTTTTCTGTAGGCTGAATAGTGGCGTATTATGCTGCTGCCAGCCCCCCCCCCCCCTCCCCTCTGGCAGGGGGATCGAAATCCAATAAAGAAAAAAAATAATGACACTTCCTTCAGAAGGCCATTACTGACGGAGGCGCATGTCCCCACGAAAACCATCCACCCCCACCATTCCACTCTCCCTCCGAGGGCTATCCTTCTCTTCCGGGAATCCCGCCGCCTCTATTGCTCCTTCCTGCGCACTCGTGACAGGGATACACTCCGACGCCACCGGCAAATACAGCGACACGTTCGCAACCTCATTACAGCAAAGAAACGCTGGCGCCAGACATGTACACGACTCAACGCCACCCTCCCTATAAACTCCTCTAAGCACTGGTCAGTCTTCCATCACTTTGCTGGTTCCCGTTCCACACCCCATTACCCTCTTCTCCATAACGAACACCCCTTCCTGACAACTTCAGCAGGGCCAACCACTTCGCTTCCCACCTTTCCGAGATCTTCTCCGTTCCTGATGATCCCCACTTTGATTATTCGCTTTCCCCAGCTGTCATGGAATCCACCGATACCTCGGTCGCCCCACTCACTCCCATCTCCAGTACTTTGGTCAGTTGCCCCCCTTCGACATCAACACTCCTATTGCAGCGCAAGATATTAAACTTATCCTCCGGTCAAAACGCAATACGGACCCTGGCCATGACTACGTCACCTACCGCCATCTCAAGAATGCCCCTTCTCATTCTTGCCTGTGCTTGCCAATTTATACAACGTCATCCACCCTATTGGTGTCTACCTCCTGAAACTCCTGCCTGGCCAGACATGGGGATTGCATCATTCCACTATCCTCCAAACCTACAAGTCCCTCATCTGCCCTATCCTCTGTTATGCCAGCATCACCTGGATCTCCGCCCCCCTCCCACTTTTATAAGGTCCTCCAAACCCCAGAGCGCCATGTGCCCTGCCTTGTCTTCTATATCTGCCTTCCTTCCCCCCACGACTGTAGGAGCACTCATCCCCTTTCCCCACCTCCTCCTTTTCTGTGCATCCTTTACACTGTCTGCATTGATCCTACTATCCCGTTTTCCTCCTTCCTCTCTAGTCCCTTGCCCATTGCTATGCTTCTATCGATATGGATGTACACATTCCTCTCTCGTACTCCAAACCCTCCATCTCCCAGATGCTACCAACTGTAGCCTGGCCTTGTCCCCCACCCCTCCCCAGGGACCCCTCCGAGAGCAGATTTTCCTCCTCCCCCCCCCTCCTGAGTCCCTGCACCTCCTCCTCGGCTGTTTTCCGCTCCCGTCCCTTCCCTCCCCAGGCCCCTTTGGCGCGTCCCCCCACCTCATCCCCGTTTCTCTCCCCTCCTTCTCGTTTCCTTTTCCCTTCTCCCTTGTCCCCCCACCCCTGGAAGATCCTCCAAGGTTTTTATTCATTTTATAGTGTGCTGTGTTAGTGTCGTTTTCGGTGCCGTTATACAGTGTCATCAAGTAATATGGTTTAATTGTGTGCTCGACCTCTATATTATAGTCCAGGTTTGTTCTGTGCTACACCGACCGTCACGTGGCTGTTTTAAACGTTCTGCGACTTTTTATGCTCCGGCCATACTTTGCCTGGTGCCTTTTAGTCCTCACAGTGTGTGCTTTTTGTGTACAATACATTTTCTCATTTTTACCTCTGTTTTACAGTCACTCCTTCTTGTATGCTTTCTTCTCTTATGTTCCACCTTTTTTTCTATGTACCGCCATGTTTTCTTTTTTATATTGTTTTAAATGTCTTCCTGTCTACTTGTAATGTCTCTTGGCTGAAGAGCAGCACTCATGCTATCAAGGTGGTCCCAGAGACTCTCGACTGAGTTTAAATCCAGGGACTTTGATGGCCAGATGCTCTTCGGACCACGGACACACAATGGAGCTGTGTGACACGTCGCATTTTTCTCCTGGTTTATACTATCATGTCGGGGAGGAACAAATTGTACGTAGGCCTGGACACGGTGCCAAAAGACATATGCTTACTAGTGTTGATCCATTGTCTCATGACAAGATCACTAGGGACATGCCACAAAAACGTTCCCCAGACTATAGCCTGCCGCTGTGGCCGAGCGGTTCTAGGGGTTTCAGTCTGAAACCGTGCTCCTGAAACGGTCGCAGGTTCGAATCCTGCCTCGGGCATGGATGTGTGTGATGTCCTTAGGTTTAAGTTGTTCTAAGTCTACGGGACTGATGACCTCAGATGTTAAGTCCCATAGAGCTTAGAGCCATTTGAGTCATTTCTTCATCAGCCTTTTGAACCAGTTTTTGGTTATTGCACGCTAACGTCGAGCATAGTCGGTGGACTCGCATTCGGGAGGACGACGGTTCAATACCGCGTCCGGTCATCCTGATTTAGGCTTTCCGTGATTTTTCTAAATCGCTCTAGGCAAATGCTGGGATGGTTCCTTTGAACGGGCACGGCCGACTTCCTTCCCCATCCTTCCCTAATCCGATGAGACCGATGACCTCACTGTTTGGTCTCTTCCCCCTTACAACCCCAACCCATAGTCTGTGGTCACATTATATGAATGGACCGTGTATATAACATTTCATTTGTTGCTACCTTCAGAATTAGAATTGTCGAAAACCTTTGTAAATAACTATTACTTGCTGTTCATTGAAGATGATTCAGAGCCGAAGTGGTGTTCTCGCGTAATACCAGTGTCCGCCTAAGCGAGTGGTAGGACAGATAAATCAGCCGGCCTGAGGTGTCGGCTACGCAACCTCTCGTGGTCCTGCGCTGTCGCAACGCCCGCCGATACATCTCCTGAGATTGCTCTCCTAAATAAAGGCAGCAAACAAAGCCATTTAGACAAGGAGGGCGGCTGTCACGGTGCGGCGATTAGCAGCTACTAACGGCGACAGCTGACCCTGTCAGCTATCTCTCTGTTGTCGCCCTGTCAGAAGGCTGGACACACTCCCTGCACGCGCCGAAACGTCACCAGCAGACGAGGCTGTGGTCCTTAGCGCGCGGGCAGTGCTCTAGTATATCCAGAGCCTCTCCATACCACACCATGGTATTATGGCACCTCTGCCTGTACCAGATTCGGGCTGGTGGCCATTTCCAAAACTCGTACGATCCAAGAAAAACTGGCCAGGTGCGAGAAGAACTCTCGCTTTGAATGTTCCGCACAAACTTACGTATTTGGACAGTTCGTCTACCCCGGGAATCAAGAATCTCGACGAGGATTGTCTTTTGTCGACGTTACTACTGGCAAGATGGGGATTACAAGACTTTCGGTAATGTTTTAAGTTTCATGGGGTATAAAAAATGACAAAGGAAATTTTTTGTGTAATATAATTACACACTAACAAATTTCGGACTTCTCCCTTTACTTATACTGTGATATCCAATTGACGCTTGCTCAGTTTAATGATTCTAGGTCAACAAGAAGTACTGTATAGATTTTAGTGCGTGAGTTCGCGAGTATAGCTCTGAGCACTATGGGACTTAACACCTGAGGTCATCAGTCCCCTTGAACTTAGAACTACTTAAACTTAACTAAGAACATCAGACACATCCATGCCCGAGGCAGGGACCTGCGAGCGCAGCGGTCGCGCGGTTCCAGACTGAAGAGCCTAGAACCGCTCGGTCACACCGGCCGGCTCGCGAGTATGAAAATGTGATAAATTGCCGTATCTTTTCATTGTATTGACATGGAAGCTTAACGTTTTTACACCACCAAAGGACCATAGATTTATCTGACACAAATTTTAAGTTGATAGGTGTACCCGTTCCTAAGTAAAAGAGATATTAACAAACGGAGAGACCGAAACACAGTCGGATAAAATATGACAAAAATGGTTTAGTTACAAGTTAACGATTTTGAGATTTCTTCCTTTAGTTTTACTGTGAAACGTTGCTTCTTGCCGAATTTTATGATTCCAAGCCAAGGGAATGTACCATATTGGTTTTAATGAGTAGTTCGGAAGCGCCAAAATATGTCACATAAATGGACGTATCTTCTGATTTCTTTGACTAAAATGCTTCAGTAGTTCGCACCGTCATGGAGGCGTAGACCTGAGTAAGTGGCATGATTTTCAGTTCTATATGTCTACCCGTTCCTGAGAAAAAGGGTTTTTAACAGTTGGTAAGGCAGACGTACAACGAAGTGCTCTTCTTGTAAGTGGACTGCTGCTGTGTTGGCAACCCTGTGTAGCGCTTTGCATTGGATCTCTGACTGCGCTTTCTTTGTAAGAGACTCTGTGGGAGGTCGGACTCATTGTTGGAAGTTAATCGCCAGTAGTGTTTGGCAGTTGGAAGTTAGTCGGCAGCAGTGATGGAAGAACTGTTGGGTAGTTGTAGGTGAACAGCCAACAGAGATGGATGTTAGATGTGAGAAGTTAGCTTTGATGGAGGGTAGAGGTCCGAAGTGTTAGCGTAGGCTAACGATCTGGAAGTGTCGGACATGGAGACTGAATATTATTCATGGTTATTCTTTCGCTTCCTAACCACATGCCTATTAGTAGTTAGTGGCTTTAGTAGTTAGAATCTTTTATTTATCTGGCAGTATTGACGTTTGCTTGCTGTAGTTCGCGTAATGAAGATTTTTGATGTATAGGTTATTGTTAGGATTTCTTTTTAGTCAAGGCCATACTTTTGAACTAAGTATTTGAAGTTAGGTTATCTTTTTTTGAGCAGTCAGATTGCGTTGGGCCAGGATATTGTGGGCCTCAGTCATTCAGCAATTTATGAACGGGCACACTCATTTAAATAAAGAAATTTCGTAATGAATGTTCTGTTTCTATAGAGTGTGGTAGTCTGGCGTTAGGAACTTGCTATTCTGTATAAGAAATAGTAGTAAATAATAATAGTCATGCTGTAACTGTTGGTTGGTAATATTTACTGACAAAATGCAACCTAACGCTAGATTGCGTACTTACGGCTATCCTGTGTGGCTGTTTTTAGTGCGACTTAAAAAGAGAGAGAGATTATTAATTAATCGTCGATGTGTCAGTTCTCGGTTGTGTTCAGGAGACGTAGGGATTGATTACGCGAAGGGGTTTTCTTAATTGACCTTTTGTCCCGGATTGCCTTCACGCAATCAGAATCTTCGACGAAAATACGTAGTGGTGAAAGAAAAGAATAAGAAGAAACTTACTGCATCGTAAAATATTGATATATTTTGAGAAAATTCGCTTTAAACTTCTATACATTGACAAATACACAATAAATGCATGGCTTACATCTGATATTTGTTTTGTATGTGGCGGAGTCCAATAATCGCTGCTTTGTCAGTCCGTTCCTTGTTAAAATTAAATGTCCTTGCGTGTGCGTAAGTACATTGTATCCACATCCGAGTTACCGAAATGTTTGCTCGTCGTTTCACATAGTTTTTACACAGAATAAAAATACAACTTGTAGCAATACTATGTAGTAGGTCTTTACATGTTGGCGACCAAAAGTACAAGGGATAAGGAAGTCTCTAGAATATTTCTTAACAAAAGATAGATTGTTCTTTCTCCTGTTTCGCAGCTTCTTGCTATGAAGCGTTGCGGCAATGATTTTAAATATCTGCGCCCAGCGGTTCATAGTGTTTATTTAGAGTATTTAAACGCTGGACGCGCGTCTTGGTACAGGCGCACATTAAAAAAAAAAAAAAAAAAAAAAAAAAAAAAAAAAAAAAAAAAATCCTCTCTTTACTCTCGCTCTGTGATGCTTAGCATCTTTACGAACTACAGCTCGTTGGCTGTCCTTTTGTTTTATGACAAATATCTCATGTACAAAGTATCTCAAATCCAATAATATTACAGTACGGAAACATAAAAATGAAAATATATTATCGGATTAAACACCACAAAATCGTTTACAATATAATGGATGAAAACGTTCTGAACAACATAATGGTATGAAGTGCTACAATATGTTGAGCTCAACATCTGATTCTTGTTTATAACAGGAAAACACCACCGTCTCATGGAGACATATTTGTTATTTGTCATGTTACGATCGGTTCAAATGGCTTTGAGCACTATGGGACTTAACATCTGTAGTCATCAGTCCCCTAGGATTTAGTACTACTTAAACCTAACTAACCTGAGGACATCACACACATCCATGCCCGAGGCAGGATTCGAACCTGCGACCGTAGCGGTCACGCGGTTCCAGACTGAAGCTCCTAGAACCGCAAGACCACACCGGCCGTCCTTACGACCGGTTTCGATGGAAATAACACCTTCATCTACACATAACTCCAGGCACACTATCGTGACCGCCTGTCGAAAGCTTGGACGACCAACTTTTACACCGCAGACATCTGCGAGACGTGCAGGAAGAGAGAGTCACTGAGGTTCTGGAAGGTGCGGACAGGGATGTGGAGTCACGCCGACTCCAGCGCCGCGGCCAGCTGCGCTAGGTTTCTCCACTGAGGATCCATGGCACGAACAACCCGATCGAGGTGATTCTAGGTCAGGAGAGTTTGGTGACCAGGGGAGTACTCAACCACGGACGAGTACTGCGAGCTGTGTGACACGTTGCAATGTCTTGCTGATCCAGAGGAAGAGAAAGTGCATGTAGGGGTCGACATGGTCGCCAAGGATTGACACATACTTGTGTTGATCCACTGTGCCTTCCAGAATCAAAGATTGACCCAGAGAATCTGGCACACATTCTCCAGACCATGACGCTCCCTCCTCCAGCCTGGGCCCCTTTGCTTTCAGGAGAGTTTGGTGCCGAGCAGCCAAACACGCCAAGTGCCATCTCTCCTGTTGTTGTTGTGGTCTTGGTTCAAATGGCTCTGAGCACTATGGGACTCAACTGCTGAGGTCATTAGTCCCCTAGAACTTAGAAATACTTAAACCTAACTAACCTAAGGACATCACAAACATCCATGCCCGAGGCAGGATTCGAACCTGCGACCGTAGCGGTCGTGCGGTTCCAGACTGCAGCGCCTTTAACCGCACGGCCACTTCGGCCGGCTGTTGTGGTCTTACTGCAGCCTACATCCTTCTGAATTTGCTTAGTGTATTCACCTCTTGGTCTCCCTCTACGATTTTTACCCTCCACGTTGCCCTCCAATACTAAATTGTCGATCCCTTGATGCCTCAGAACATGTCCTACCAACCGATACCTTCTTCTAATCAAGTTGTCCCAAAAAATCCTCTTTTCCCCAATTCTATTCAATACCTCCTCATTAGTTATGTGATCTACCCATCTAATCTTCAGCATTCTTGCCGGCCTGAGTGGCCGAGCAGTTCTAGGCACTACACTCTGGAACCGCGCGACCGCTACGGTCGCAGGTTCGAATCCTGCCTTGGGCATGGATGTGTGTGATGTCCTTAGGTTAGTTAGGTTTAAGTAGTTCCATATTCTAGGGGACTTAGATGATGTCCCATAGTGCTCAGAGCCATTTTAACCACTTTTTTTCAGCATTCTTCTGTAGCACCACATTTCTAAAGCTTCTATTCTCTTTTCGTCCAAAATATTTATCGTCCATGTTTCACTTCCATACATAGCTACACTCCATACAAATACTTTCAGAAACGATTGCCTGACACTTAAATCTATACTCGACGTTAACAAATTTCTCTTCTTCAGAAACACTTTCCTTGCAATTGCCAGTCTACATTTTATATCCTCTCTACTTCGACCATCATGTTATTTTGCTACCCAAATAGCAAAACTCATTTACTACCATAAGCGTCTCATTTCCAAATGTAATTCCCTCGGCATCACCCGATTTAATTCGACTACATTCCATTATCCTCGTTTTGCTTTTGTTGATGTTCATCTTATAACCTCCTTTCTAGACACCGTCCATTCCGTTGAGCTGCTCTTCCAGGTCCTTTGCTGTCTCTGACAGAATTACAATGTCATCGGCGAACCTCAAAGTTTCTATTTCTTCTCCATGGATTTTAATACCTACTCCGAATTTTTCTTTTGTTTCGTTTCCTGCTTGCTCATACAGATTGAATAACATGGGAGAGAGGCTACAACCCTTTCTCACTCCCTTCCCAACCACTGCTTCCCTTTCATGTCCCTCGACCCTTGTAACTGCCATCTGGTTTCTGTACAAATTGTAAATAGCCTTTCTCTCCCTGTATTTTACCCTTCCCACCTTCAGAATTTGAAAGCGAGTATTCGAGTCAACATTGTCAAAAGCTTTCTCTAAGTATACAAATGCAAGAAACGTATGTTTGTCTTTCCCTAATTTATCTTCTAAAATAAGTCGTACGGTCAGAATTGCTTCACGTGTTCCAATACTTCTACGGAATAAAACTCGAATCATCTGCAAAGGCCACCTATGGGCATTGAGTGTGCGACCGACTGCTGTATTGGGGCACTAATTCCAGTTTCCGTCGCCGACGAATAGCAGTCAGCGTGTGAGTGTGCAACAGGCGCCTGCTGCGGAAGCTCATAATGCAGCAACGTTCGCTGAACATAGGTGACACAATATCTCCAAAATGAATTTACACGTTGCAGCAATGTGTGCGCTGATTTGAAACATTGAAGTCTGATGTTACTCCCGCCACAACTCTCGATCTGTCCTGTTTCACCAGCCTGCCGAGCCTGCGACGTCCGACATCTGTAATGGGGGGGTGGCCGTCCATCCCCACGATGTCTGGACGTGGTCCACGTTCTGAAGACACTGACCCCAGCACTCCACGAAGATCCAAGTCGTGCAGTTTACGAAATGCTCTTGCCGAACCTCCAGGTCATCACAATCTGCCTCGGCCAGCTCAGATGGTGCACCTTCCCCATTCTAAACATGGGCTGCACTTTCACTGGTGGTATGTGCTTCACACGTGTCATTACTCACCAGGTGAGTTACAATGCATGGACGGGTTTTTGTAAATAAATATTCCTATCCTATCCTACTGCCCATTACAATGATAGCACTATTTACTAAGCTGTATGATGTCAACAGATGAAAAGACTACACGGTATAAAGCCTATAAGTTATATCCTTGGTGTGCACTATCTTTGCTACGTGCACAGACAGCATCTTTAGTTAATGTATTTTCGCACCAACTGACGTAGCTCCACATGTTGTCAGTGCACCTGAACTTATATGTGTGATAGATTATTAGAACGACGGTAACATCGACAGTTCAGTACATATTTAACAACATATTACGATGTAATAAGTGTCGTACTCATCGGATCTTGTGGGACTCTCACAGTCAAAAGGCTGCATTTTGACGACTCATGTCAGATAGTCTTATATTCTGACAGAATGTAAGTAATGTACATTTATCTCCAATTTTTATAATTGAGCTACTTTCTTAATGAAATGTTTGCTTAATTATGTATATATACCCTGTGCTTCACTTTTGTATTTTTGTGTTTAGGTAACTTCGCAGTGTTACTTGAATATGGCCATAAGGCCGAAATTGCAATAGTAACAATAAACATTTTATACAGTCAACGGTGACTATGATGTCTTTTAAGAAGAACTAACGATTGATACAACAGTCACATTCTTGTACTTACGATTCAGTTCCACAATCATCTGTATTCGGGCCCCACGGCCTATAGCAATGTGGGTCTCAGGTAGTACGTTAAACAGTTCATCAGAACGGACGTAATAAGAATTTCTTCTTTTCTAGCAGACACTGGTGCTATGAGTTTCTCTTAACCTCCGATGCAGACAACATCATATCCCTTCAAACGTGTGTAGTGAACAGATTTATTATTGGAAACGATTTTTGCATTTTTCACTTCACTTAACAGAATATTATATTGCTCAGAAGTTACATAAACTTGTTGTCCTTCTTCTATTCACTGATTGACGTAAAAGTTCATAAAATCTGTAATGCACAACATCACTCATTCTGATACAAAGCAGAAACAACACTAAAACGAGTCGTACAGATGACCGCACGCACGATGCTCGACACACTGAAACTACGCACCGGTGAGCGGACTGAGAACTCAGAATTGCCAACAAAGAAACTTATCTGAACACAAAATTGGCAACAATGAAATTTTTCTGATCCTGCACGACGGCGGATGGAGTCTTCGATCCAGCCTCGCATTAGTAAATCCTAAGATTTACCAATGTCTCTCTGTAAAAGTTCGAAATCTACACTCCTGGAAATTGAAATAAGAACATCGTGAATTCATTGTCCCAGGAAGGGGAAACTTTATTGACACATTCCTGGGGTCAGATACATCACATGATCACACCGACAGAACCACAGGCACATAGATGCAGGCAACAGAGCATGCACAATGTCGGCACTAGTACAGTGTATATCCACCTTTCGCAGCAATGCAGGCTGCTATTCTCCCATGAAGACGATCGTAGAGATGCTGGATGTAGTCCTGTGGAACGGCTTGCCATGCCATTTCCACCTGGCGCCTCAGTTGGACCAGCGTTCGTGCTGGACGTGCAGACCGCGTGAGACGACGCTTCATCCAGTCCCAAACATGCTCAATGGGGGACAGATCCGGAGATCTTGCTGGCCAGGGTAGTTGACTTACACCTTCTAGAGCACGTTGGGTGGCACGGGATACATGCGGACGTGCATTGTCCTATTGGAACAGCAAGTTCCCTTGCCGGTCTAGGAATGGTAGAACGATGGGTTCGATGACGGTTTGGATGTACCGTGCACTATTCAGTGTCCCCTCGACGATCACCAGTGGTGTACGGCCAGTGTAGGAGATCGCTCCCCACACCATGATGCCGGGTGTTGGCCCTGTGTGCCTCGGTCGTATGCAGTCCTGATTGTGGCGCTCACCTGCACGGCGCCAAACACGCATACGACCGTCATTGGCACCAAGGCAGAAGCGACTCTCATCGCTGAAGACGACACGTCTCCATTCGTCCCTCCATTCACGCCTGTCGCGACACCACTGGAAGCGGGCTGCACGATGTTGGGGCGTGAGCGGAAGACGGCCTAACGGTGTGCAGGACCGCAGCCCAGCTTCATGGAGACGGTTGCGAATGGACCTCGCCGATACCCCAGGAGCAACAGTGTCCCTAATTTGCTGGGAAGTGGCGGTGCGGTCCCCTACGGCACTGCGTAGGATCCTACGGTCTTGGCGTGCATCCGTGCGTCGCTGCGGTCCGGTCCCAGGTCGACGGGCACGTGCACCTTCCGCCGACCACTGGCGACAACATCGATGTACTGTGGAGACCTCACGCCCCACGTGTTGAGCAATTCGGCGGTACGTCTACCCGGCCTCCCGCATGCCCACTATACGCCCTCGCTCAAAGTCCGTCAACTGCACATACGGTTCACGTCCACGCTGTCGCGGCATGCTACCAGTGTTAAAGACTGCGATGGAGCTCCGTATGCCACAGCAAACTGGCTGACACTGACGGCGGAGCTGCACAAATGCTGCGCAGCTAGCGCCATTCGACGGCCAACACCGCGGTTCCTGGTGTGTCCGCTGTGCCGTGCGTGTGATCGTTGCTTGTACAGCCCTCTCGCAGTGTCCGGAGCAAGTATGGTGGGTCTGACACACCGATGTCAATGTGTTCTTTTTTCCATTTCCAGGAGTGTATGAATATAATGAGATATTTCGGACTTTCACCATGCCGCGATGGTAAATCTTAGGTTTCAGATACACACACACACACACACACACACACACACACACACACAGATATATACGGGGTGAGCACAAAGTCTTGCTCTGAGTACATCAATTAAACACAGAATAGCCGTTCGACATAATAATTTACGTTTGATGCCGCTACATAGGTTAGTGTTACTAGTTTTTCTAAGACCACTTACGTTAGTAAACCTCAACGTGTGCTCCCTTGGTAGCTCGGAGAATGTCGAGGCGGTATTCCTCTTCCCGCCAGATGTTTCGTAGCATGTGTTCTGTCACAATACCCACAGCAGCTTGTATCCTTGCCTCCAGTTCGTCGACGTCAGCAACAGGTGTGACGAAGACTCTGTCCTTGATATAGCCCCAGAAAAAAAAAAAAAATTCAAGGGTCGTAATGTCTGGACTGGAGAGCGGGATGGCTAGGGTGTTGGAGCGTTCCTTCCAATCCACCGACCTGGAAATGTTTCATCCAGGAAATCAATAACGCACTATCAAAGCCCAGCGGGGAGGAAGGGGGGCGCCATCTTGCTGGAAAATTAGGCATGGTTGTTATTCTTATAACTGTGGGGCAATGAACTGTTGCAAACCGTCTAAGTAAATGTTTGCGGTAATGGATTTTTCCGCGAAGAAAAACGGTCCAAAAACCTTGGTATGCAGGAGGCCGCACCAAACATTCACTTTTCGCTTTCTCGGTGTAACTGTACAGTAGCATGTGGAGACTCTGAACCCCATACATGGACATAATGCCTATTTACCATTCCACTGACATGAAAAGTAGATTCATCGGTAAAGCATATGCGATTTAAGTTATCGTTAGCGCCATCAATCCTGTTAAGAATGACAGTTGCAAATTCAGCACGTGTCAGAAAATCATTCGGTTGCAAGGCCTGCACGATTAGCAGTTTGTAAGGATGCAACCTAAGCCTTCACCACACTTGCTTGCGGTGTCAGTTCACGTGACGCTTGACGAGATGATTTAGACGGACT
Organism: Schistocerca americana; assembly: GCF_021461395.2. Taxonomy (NCBI): domain Eukaryota; kingdom Metazoa; phylum Arthropoda; class Insecta; order Orthoptera; family Acrididae; genus Schistocerca; species Schistocerca americana. The sequence goes on from NC_060127.1 coordinate 54,854,733, forward strand.
CAGTTGAAACGATTGCTGAACACGATCAACAGTTGCATCACTCACACGAGGCCTGCCAGTTCGAGGACGATCTTCAACGCTGCCTGTTTCGTTAAACTTTGCATACCATAGCCTTATTGTTTGAACGTCAGGAGGGCTGCATCCATAAGAAGCACGAAATTACTTTTACACCTCAAGATTTCTCTCCCTTGGGACTGACATGTTGTGTTCTGTTTTCTAGAAACCCTCCAGACCAATCACACGGCTTGTACAATTTTATTTTGTTCATTAGGCGGCAGCGCGGAACTGTACTGGAACGCCTTCCGCAAGTCGAGGAACGGAGCATTAACCTGTGTGCTTGTATCTGACCCTTCTGGCTGTTGTGGACGAACAGAGCGAGCCGGGTTTCACACCATCGTTATCTTAGGAACCCATGTCGATACCTACAAAGGAAATTTTCGCTCTACAGAAATTTCACAATCGGCGAACATAAAATACGATCGAAAATCCTACAGGAAGTCGATGTCATGTATATAGGCGTGTAGCATTGTGCGCCTGTTAGACGCCACTTCTTGGAAACGGGAGTGACCTGCAGTGTCTCCCATCTCCAGGAAAGCTTCACTCCTCCAACGACCTACGGTAGACTTGCTTGAAAAGGACACGTTCCTTCACATGCTCCATGTAGAGTCGTACTGGTGTTCCCGCATTACAAGTGGCTTTTCTTCAGTTCTGGGACTTCAGTTGCTTTTCTATCCCGCGATCACTTATTTCGATGTCTATGATTTTGGTCGTCAATAGAAAACGATTTTCAGCCTTACTGCTTAAATAAACGTTACTGGTTTCTGCCGGCGAACTGAAATTCAGTTAATGACGTCGGTGCGGAGAGTAAGAGGAAAAACCCGACTCGGACTGATAAACCCAGACCCAGAGCAAAGTTGTTGTTCGGAATAAAGGGTTTGAGAAATACACGGTCGTAATGGCTCGCCCCGATTGCTCATCTGCTTTGAAGTCTGTTGAAACCTATCTCCTCAAGTGATTACAGCTGCCCTTGACAAACAAGCTGACTCTTTCGTAACGTGATACGCAAGACTTTAGCACCTGAGTGGGCATTAACATCGTTGCGATACTAATCCCTACACGGGCTGCCATTCTCCAGTTACCCCCGCCTGCTTGTTACCGTTTTATTTATTTACTTTTCTATCTGATCTTTTGCCGCCCGCCATGTTTTACTCTGCTACAGTAATCAGTTCACCACAGAGTAGCACCTGCCTTCAAAATCCTCAGTTATTTTTGTTGTGGGTATTCCAAACTCTTGTGACGTAAGCGAAAATAAGTAAATGTATTTAGCAGTATGATTTATTACGCGAAAATATTGTTGCTTAAAATTACATTCACAAGTAATGTTAAAAATATTAATTAAATTTTTCTTTTAATTTGTGCACAAATAACGAAAAAATGACCGAAGAATGCAATTTCTTTAACAACAATGAATGGAACTGCGAGGAGAAAAACATTTCTGTAGAGTTTTATCTTTTGCGACACCTCTCTCGCAGCAATATCATACGCGGACAGCCACAAATATTATTATAAAGAATGACCTTCCTTACGATATGGATTAGCTGTTACTATTGAGTGATAGCAGAATCGGTTCTGTCAATTAAATGAATTAACACAAATAAGCAGATTTACCTGGATCGTTTAATGACTTTCCATGTATGTTAATATATAAACAGGTGTGTTCCTGCCCTAGCAGAAAAGTAGAATACGCGTACAATCTCTTGTACGGCTCATACAGAGCAATACCAAGTCGTTCTCCCGGATGCCTATGCCAGAATAACATGAAGACAGAGGCTAAAACAAATGCACATCAATTAAAAAATTTAGAGGATTGAAAATAAAGCAGCGATAAGTTAAATTGTCTCTCTCGCCTCTGAACTTGAAAGACATCATGCTGAGCGAAAAATAATTATTTCGTGAAGGTGATAGTTGGATGGGTTCTGCTATGGCACTCTGTCTCGCCCCATCTCTTTTTCCCCGCTTCGATTTCCTCTTAGTACCACACAAGTCATCATCTGCTGTCTTAGCATATATCACATCATCTTGTCACTTCTTATCACAGTCTTCCGCACTATTTTCAAAGCTGACTCAGTGAAGAATGTCCTCATATTTTACCAGTCGCTGTCATCAGCTTTTGTAGCACCACGTGTCACACGATTCGATTCTCTTCCTATGCAGTTTCCCCAGAGTCCATGATTTATCTTAGATAAATTTCTGCGCTCCGGACGGATCCGTCAGTCCAAAAAATTTCAGCTCTCGAGTAATAAAAAAATGAGCAAAGATGATAGTTTTAATGCTTCAGGTGTTCGACATCGTCTTCCCCACTTGCGTACAACCATGTGAAATCGTCAGAAAAGTCCTTCTGTCGACATTGGCTTCAATTTCGGAAACGTCATCAAAGTGTTGACCGTTCGTGTGAATTTATGCACTGAGTCGGTTAGCGGTAACTTCTACTCTCGTCGCCATAGATGATTTGTTCCAGAAAATAATTGTCCGTGTTTTGGCCGGCCGGGGTGGCCGAGCGGTTCTAGGCGCTACAGTCTGGAACCGCGCGACCGCTGCGGTCGCAGGTTCGAATCCTGCCTCGGGCATGGATGTGTGTGATGTCCTTAGGTTAGTTAGGTTTAAGTAGTTCTAAGTTCTAGGGGGACTGATGACTTTAGAACCATAGTGCTCAGAGCCATTTGACCCATTTTTTGTCCGTGTTTTGCATTTCTGTCAAGTCGTGGAAGGTACCGAAGCATCGTTGTTTCTGTTCGGGAGTCAAGGTGAGCGAGACAAACTTTCCAAACACTTTCTTTTCAAAAAAACATTCTGGAGAACATCTTGAACACCTGATTTGGAGATGTTGCTCCATCGCGATTTGTGAAACACCAACGTTGACGCAGTACGGCCGGCTGTCCGCTACTTCAGTCTACCTGCTCGCAACCGACGCTCGAATGTTTACATGAGGAGTGGGCGTTCAATAAGTAATGCAAGACATTTTTTTCTGAAAGCAGGTTGGATTTATTCATCATTCCTATACACCATATTATTTCCCACTCTTTTGGCTACAAATCCCTATTTTTCAATACAATCTCCGTTCAATGCAGCTGTCTTACGCCGCCTTATTGAGAGGGCCTGTATGCCCACAGGATACCACTCCACTGGTCGCCGTCAAAGACAACGTCTTGGTGCATCAATAACCTCCCCATCATACACATTCTGTTTTCTGCAGAGCGCATCCTTTATTGGGATGGACAGATGGAAGTCAGAAGGTGCGGGAGGTAGCTTTGCGACAGCACACAAAGCTGCAGAAACAAGTGTGACAACTGAAATTGCAGAATACAAGTCTGATTAATAAAATTAGGGACACTTGTGAGAGGTTTAGTAAAAAGCACTGGTCACAGTGCATGTTTTGCAAAAACCAAAGTAGGCGGTTTATAAAGATTTCAATGCACTGAACACGAATAACACGACTAAAATTATCTCCTTGCTAAGGTTTGTAAGGTGGCACAATAAATGAATGTCAATTTCACACCTTACATAAGAGTTTTAAACATAGTAACGGGAAGGTGAGTATGACACCTAACTTACTGCAGCGGTAATGAGGGGTTTTGCCTATACGTATGTAATGCAAAAGGGATGATACTCAATCGACGGTATTAACACACCACTCCTATATGATGTATGTCAATTAGTAGAAGGTGAAACAAGCAACGAGAGGAAAGGTTTTGTGTGGAAGCCAGTGCGGTCAGATGCAGAGGCCGCATCACGGGAGGCACCACGAGAAGCTCGTAGAGGGCATCCTGTGGCCGGAGTGGCTCTGAGCACTATGGGACTTAACATCAATGGTCATCCGTCCCCTTGAACTTAGAACTACTTAAACCTAACTAACAGAAGGACAGCAAACAACACCCAGTCATCACGAGACAGAGAAAATCCCTGGCCCCGCTGGGAATCGAACCCGGGAACCCGGATGTGGCCGGAGTCAGCGACCGGACAGGTACCGCATACTGGAGAGCAAGTAATGGGGCCACCAGAAGTGGGACAGAAAGAAGAAGCTTTAGAAAGCAGTGTTTCGGAATTCCAAATGGATACGAACAAAGCCAGTGATGCAGATGATCACGTGAACAGTGAGTGGTACACATGTGATGTACGCATGTAACATTTAGGCGTCTGGAGCGGGCACAAAACGTCCGATTGGCGGAAGCGAGCTAGGAAGGAGTAAAGTGCCGAGATTTCGACGCAGTTTAATGGTAGGGCCTTTGTGATTGGCAGAGAGAGTTTGCACAAAATAAGAGGAAACTCCTATTGGTCGAGAAAAGCCATGATGTGGAGAATGAAAGAGCCCAGATGGGGAGACAGTTCGTCTACGAGAAAGACAAGAGCGAAATTTTCGGGGACTCTTCTTTGAACTGGCGTCAAGTGCAGAATGGGGCACATAACGCTCTGTACGATGCAGAGGAGAAATCTGTGTGAACACCGCGTTGACTGCAGCTGACATCCTGCTAGAGATTAGCTGTAGCGTCGCTGAGCTCCCACTGTGGAGAAACAAACAAGCCAGTTAGGTAATTGTCCTTGCGAGGACTGAGAGGGCATTTAAATATACACGCTGTTCCAGCCATGCACGTGCATATCGCCACATTCCAAGATTAGGGAGACTTTCATCTGGAAAAATCAGCAAAGGCTTAATTAGTTTTTATAGGAATTCCAGAGGGCAAGAGCAGTCATGCAGACGACAGCTCAATGCAGTTGAGGTAAATACCGCAAGCAGAGGCGTAAACTTTTTGCTTCACCAGCTTGCGTCCACTGTAAACTCGAGCGACCTTGGGTAATCTTTTTCTCAACTTGTAACAAAACTTACCATCCTCCGTAGACTTGATTGTCATCCTAAATAATACCGAACTTTGAACCGCAATCGGATTATTTATCGTAGTACTGGCCAACATCATGACATAGTTCTAAGAATAATTTTGTAAAGAATCTTCTAGTTAAAATTTACCATTGTTATGTTTAGGATTATTTCACTTTCTGAGAACGAGATGCGTTTGTTTGACAACTGTCATAACATTGTCACATTGTAAACGGCGTAAATGCGTGTATTTCCTTGATAAGATTGCAATATTAAACCAAAAATATTTACAGTTTACACAGTTGCTGTTCTCTCTACAAAACCTTACAGGTTTATAAGTAAGATGTAACTTTACCTTTCACGTATTTTGCTGCTATAATCAACAAGATATATGCATTAATTTAACTTACCTAGCTAGTTCGCACAGTTTCTTTGCCTTTCTCTTGTGGGTAGTGTTTGGAGTACCTCTCTGTAGCATTCAGCAAAAATTATCCAACATACCAACAACTCACCGTTCCGTGTGCTGCAGTTCTGTGCGAGAGAGAGGTCCTGATGCTCATCACTCAATGCACCACTGTTCCCTGGAAATACCAGGTCTGTTCAAAAAATTCCGAAATATTCGTGATGTCTCGCCAGTTTGAGCGAAATGTGGTTGGCATCCCTGCACACGCCTGTCGCCTTTGTTTAATGTGTAACTGTCGGAAGTTTCATTGTTGTATGTCTGTTAGTTATTGTTCAGTGCTGTATCGAGTAGAACGTTGAGTCGCACAGTTTGCGAATTTCGAGTTGACAATTCTAGAGGTGCAACGCGTTTGCATTAAATTTTGCGCGGAGCTCAAAAAAAAAAAACCTTCACAGAGATACCCTAAATGATGCAGGAATCCTACGGTGATGAGTGCTTAAGCCGTATTCGGTGTTACGAATGGTTCACACGGTTCAAAAATGGCCGGACTGAAGTTACTCTCGTTCAAGACGCTCTCTGACATCTGCCGACGATGATCATGTCAGGGCAGCAAACGAAGTTGTGCTTTCCAATTGAAGACTGACTGTCCGAGTGACCGGAGAAGAATAACATTTTAATTGGATCACGTCATGTTCTGAGGCACCAGGGGATCACAAATTTTCTGAGGCATCAGGGGATCACAAATTTAGCACTGGAGGGCAGCGTGGAGAGTAAAAATCGTAGAGGGAGACCAAGAGATGAATACACTAAGCAGATTCAGAAGGATGTAGGTTGCAGTAAGTACTGGGAGATGAAGAAGCTTGCACAGAATAGAGTAGCATGGAGAGCTGCATCAAACCAGTCTCTGGACTGAAGACCGCAACAACAACAACGTCATGAAATCCTGACAAAGCATCTCGAAATGCATCGTGTTGCCGCCAAGTTCGTCCCATGGCTCATGAGTCAAGACCTTCGCCTCGCAATCTGTGAAGAAATTTTGGAACGTACAAATGATAACGAGATGTTCCTTAAGAAAATCATATTCATATTTGATTATTAGATCTTTGTCTCCTGTCATGATGAAGATGAGGCCAAGGTCCAATCTCCACAGTGGGTCTTCAAGACCAGAAAAAAAAAATAGTTTGCCAGGTCAGGTCAAATGTCAAAGGCTTTCTTTGAAGGATTAGTTCATCATGAATTCGTGCCGCATAGCCAAACTATTAATCAATGGTACAGTCGGGGAGTGTTGCGAAACCTGCGAGAAAACGTGAGAAGGAAACGGCCTGAGTTGTGGCGAGACAGTTCATGGGTCTTACATCACGAAACGTGCCCGCACATTCAACTCTGTTGGTGTGTGACTATTCCACAAAAAACAAAATCAATGTGCTGTCTCATCGTCCGTATTCTCCAGACATGGCCGCTGCAGAGTTTTCTGTATTCCCAAAGCCGAAAACCCCTTTTAAAGGACAACGATAGACGATATAAAAGAAAATTCGCAGACGGCGCTTCGCGCGATTGAGCAAGAGGCGTAACAAGACTGCTTCCGAAGATGGAAGCGGCGTCGAGAGCGGTGTATCAATTGTGGAGGAGAGTATTTCAAAGGAGTCCATGCAAATAAGTAAAAGGTAAGCGTAGAAAAATTTTATGGAAAAAGTCCCGGAATTTTTTTGAGGAGACCTCGTGTGCCAAGGTGGGAGTAAAGAAAGTGCGTCTTCAGGGTCATGTTGCAGCCAGTGACTTTATAAACATGAACGAGTTCGTCCTCTTGTTTCCGAAGAACGATGTTATCACGTTACGAAAACAATGCTATGCATGCAGCTGATCAGCGGTTAGAGTGGACTCATTTTGTCGCCCAGCTGCTGGCGTATCAGTGGACCAATGAATATCCATTTGTGTGTTTCTCTTTGCTGAATAGTCGGAATGTCTTACACAAATACTGAAATGCTGCTTCAATTCCCTTGCACGGCCTTAACCAGTGCTATCGTGAGTGCCAAATTTATGTGCACTGATGGGAGCACTATTTTATTCGTATTGACTAGACGTTCTACGGGAATATTTTTTTTACTCAGGCAGCGCAGCTATTCGTGGAGGCCATTCCATCTGAGAGTAGTGTTTTCTCTCGTCCGATAGCGCCACTCGCACAGGTAGCAGAAATAAGTGTAACCCCCTTTCGAACCCAGTCGCAGTGACTTTAAAATCTCCACATATCAGCCATTCACGCATATTCTAACTATCGCAGTTTATTTTTTCGTGGAAATACTTCGCACTGGCTGTACAATACTCTTTTATAAAAGTCATAGCCCACTTCGCGCCACTAGAAGGAGCATCTACAGGCGACACACATTTTTTTTAATACGTCGTCGCCGGATAGTAACAGCCTTACAGCCATTCTCCATAATCCTGTTTGTTTGAGATATACTGTGAACTCAAAGAAGTTATGTCGATGTTAGTGTTATGTCTATATTGGGACAAAAGAGTGACAGTGATTCAAAACAACAAGTGCGAACAAAGTGAAAAGTAGGTAGAAAAATGTTCCAAACACAAAAAACTAGATTATGGTTCCAAAATGGAGCGGTAGTGCGACGTCCATGTGACCAGATGAGAGGAAACACCGATGCCAACTAAAAACAGGAACCGCCGCCCCACTGATGATGTCTTAAGGTGAAGAAAAGGAGAAAAGCTTCTTGGAAAATAAAATACAGAGTAACAAGAGAAGGCATTTTTATTTACAAAACAAATATTTTGTGCTTGCTGCAGAAGATGGCCACGCAAACAAACTCGTGATCCTATAAAATTTCAGTTTTTACCATTGAGATATGGAACCATAAAAAGACAATGGTTTTTTGCGTTATAGTTTTTCTTCTAAACACAACATACATTTGCTCAGAATACTGTATTAAATTTGTCATAAGTGTTTTTTGTGGTGTCACCGCCAGACACCATACTTGCTAGGTGGTGGCCTTTAAATCGGCCGCGGTCCGTTAGTATACGTCGGACCCGCATGTCGCCACTGTCAGTGATTGCAGACCGAGCGCCGCCACACGGCAGGTCTAGAGAGACTTCCTAGCACTCGCCCCAGTTGTACAGCCGACTTTGCTAGCGATGGTTCACTGCCTACAAACGCTCTCAATTGCCGAGACGACAGTTTAGCATAGCCTTCAGCTACATCATTTGCTATGACCTAGCAAGGCGCCATTATCAGTTACTATTGATATTGTGAATCATGTACCGTCCAGACCAACGTTCACCATTAATGGATTAAAGTTAAGTATTCCACCAGCTACGTCCTTTTTTTTAAATTCTAATTTCCTTGTCCCATTCCAGACCTCACGCCAGCCTGCGTGAGCTAAAACGCGTGCCTTTCGGCCTCCTCTAGTAACACGGCGTTGGCTCTCCTGCCAAAAAAACATTGGCGATGAGGCACAACCACGTTCTTATCGATATTGCCCTGATTTACTTGTGTAATGGCTTCGCCACAATCTCCAGATGTACTGTCCGAATTTTATCGCTTACAGAATGAGCAGACGCAGGCCTTACTGGATGCCCTTGGACAGCAGGGTCAACGGGCAGTGCAAAACGATGCGGCAGCCGCCGCTCCACCGCTAACGTAGCCACAACACGCTGTTGCACCAATTTTTCGACCTTTTGATGCTGCACTGGAAAGCTGGACGGAGTGGTCACGCCAGTTTGGATTCCATCTCGCCACCTACAGAATTCAAGGTAACGAGCGGCAGCCTTTTTTGTTATCTACGGTCGGCGTACACACGTACCGTGTGATAGTCAAATTATTTCCCCAACGCAACGTAGCAACTCTGTCCTACGACGAAATTTTGTCTGCATTAAATGCATATTTCAAAGAATCAGTCAATGTAGTTGCGAAAAGGTATACCTTCTTTCGTACAAAACGTACGGCAGGTCAGACTAATTGGAAGTGGGTTGCAACCTTGCAAGGCCTTACTAGGGATTGTGCTTTTGGGTGTCAATGTGGACTCCCTTATTCAGATACTATGGTACATGATGCAATTGCACAGAACGTTTCTGATGTTCGTATAAGGGAACAGATTTTGAAACTAGTCAATCCCTCCCTTCAACAAGTGATGGACATATTGGATCGGCAGGACATACTTGACTTTGCTCAGGAATCATTTGAAACTTTGCCACCCGTGTGTCAGCTTAACCGGCTCGCCGGGCGAGCTGCACGGAACAGTAAATAGCCCTCGTCCCCCGGCAGCGCCAAAACCGCCTGGCTCTCGGCCACGTGTACCGCGCCGGCAAGTAAATGCAGTGCTAAAATCATGCCCGCGGTGTGCTACTAGACATTCACGTGAGAATTGCCCATCACGCCAGGCTATTTACTTTTTCTGTAATAAAAAAGGACATGTTCAGAGTGTTTGCCAGAAAAAGCTCAGATCGGACACTCACAACCATTCCAGGCCCTTTTCTTCGCGCCGAATTCGAACCAAGGATACTCAGGCTCGTGAAACTTCGCCCATGGAAATTCATGTAGTTCATTCCGCTCCGCTAAGTGCCACACCCTCTAACAGTGACTGTGTTTGTTTCATAAATAGTGTGCGGCGACATCGCCGGAAATCCTGTCAAGTCGCAAGTGATTGTGTGCCAGTGTCAGTTCACGTTGCACGAGACAGTCGCTCTTGTCATCAGCAGGACAATAAACTTTTTGTGGATTTGGACATTAACAGCAAAGTGATACCATTCCAGCTCGATACCGGAGCTGCAGTTTCACTGATCAATCACGACACGTACAAACAGCTGGACACACCTCCGTTGGGTGCCGCAAATGTTAAGTTAACTAGTTATTCAGGTCAAAAGATCCCTGTGTTAGGACAGTGCAGCCTTCTTGCAACATACAAAGGACAAACAAAACTTGTGTCATTTTACGTCCTTCGTTCTTCTTCTGCAGTGAACTTGTTTGGTTTCGATTTATTTCAGTTGTTTAACTTGTCTATAGTGAATCAGGTCCTAACAGTGAACCAGACTGCGTCTTCAGACAGTGTTTCCCGTCTATGTGAAGAATTTGCAGACATTTCTGCACCGGGCCTCGGTTGTGCTACGAACTATAAAGCACGTTTGGAACTGAAAGTAAACGCGCAACCGAAATTTTTCAGAGCGCGCAATGTTCCCCACGCTTTGCGTGATGAGGTCGCAAAAACATTACACGATTTGGAATCACAAGGTGTAATTGAACGTGTGCAGGCTTCTCTCTGGGCATCACCCTTAGTAATTTTGCAAAAACCTTCCGGAAAATTGAGACTGCGTGGACTTCAAGGCAAAAGTGAATCCACAACTAGTGACTGCAACTTTTCCTTTACCCCACCCGGAAGATCTTTTTGACAAACTGTGCCCGGGTAAATACTTTTCGAAGTTGGACCTAGCAGATGCGTATTTGCAACTACCAGTGGACGAAGACTCCCAGCGCGTTTTGGTGGTTAACATGCATTTTGGTTTGTATCGATTCAAACGACTGCCATTCGGGTGTGCATCCACCCCTGGATTGTTTCAGCACTATCTACAAACTGTTTGTGCGTCGGTCCCTACTGCAGCAAACTATCTGGACGATATTGTGGTCTCCGGAAAGACGGAAGAAGAACATTTAGCCAATCTCAGAACCTTATTACAGGTCTTGTGACAAAATGGTCGTCGCTTGCGGAAGGACAAATGTGTGTTTTTTGCTCGTGACTTGCCCTACCTGGGACATGTACTCAATGCCCAAGGCATACATCCTAGTCCCGAGCACCTCTGTGCCATACAAGACTTGGCTTCGCCGCAGAATTTGAAGCAGCTACAGAGTGTGCTGGGAAAAATCAACTATTATCATAAATATGTGCCACATGCCTCTTCCATTTCAGCTCCGCTTCATCGCTTACGCCGTAAAGGTGTTGCGTTCGTCTGGACGACGGAATGCGAACGCGCCTTTCGCCAGTTGAAATCGGCGTTGCTTTCCAATACTTGCCTTACGCCATTCGATCCCCAGAAAACCCTATTGTTGATGGTAGATGCATCGGATTTCGGGATCGGTGCTGTGCTTGCGCACAAAGATGGATCGCACGATCGCCCTATTGCCTTTGTGTCCAAATTGCTCTCGTCTGCACAAAGAAATAATTCACAGATCGAGAAGGAAGCATTGGATCTCGTATTTGGTGTTACTAAGTTTCATGATTTCTTGTATGGTCGTCACTTTACCATCATCAAAGACCTCGAACCTTTGACACCGCTTTTTCATCCGAACAAGCCTGTACTTCCACGTACAGCGCAGAAATTCATTCGCTGGTCTATTTTCCTCTCGCAGTACTGCTACAATATCTTGTATCGGTCCACTGCTAAGCACGGAAACGCCGATGCGTTGTCCCGTTTGCCTGTTGCTGAGGATAGAGCATTCGAATCCTCTGAACTTGCTTGCATGTTCATTGATTCAGAAACCGATACCGTGGTCGAATAGTTTCCTATTGATTTTCGTCGTGTAGCTCTGCCACAGCTGCCGTCCCTGTCCTTGCTACCGTTCTGCGTTTTGTTGCTACGCAATGGCCCTTGTCAAAGTCACGGATCGGGGATTCGTGGGTTCGCCGATTTTTTGCTCACAAGGAGACACTTTTTGTTCGACGTGGTGTTGTTGCGTTCTGATAATGATCAGTCCAGGGTCGTGGTCCCACGTTCGTTACAGTCCTGTCTTACAGCTTCTCCACCAAGGACATTGGGGTATAGTGAGAACGAAACAACTTGCTCGTCAGCACTGTACTTGGTTCGGAATCGATGCCGCGATTACGAATATGTGCTCTTCTTGCATGGTGTGTGCCAAACAACAATCAGACCCACCGCGGAAATTCTTTGCATGGCCAAAAGTCACTTCCGCTTGGCAACGCTTACACATCGATGTTGCTGGTCCATTCTGGAATGCTCGATGGCTGGTTGTGGTAGATTCATTCAGTAATATTCCTTTTGTTGTCCGTATGTCTTCGACGACGTCATCTGCCACCATCCAAGCGTTATCCGCTATCTTTTGCATTGAAGGTCTTCCACAGACTATTGTTTCCGACAATGGCCCACAATTCATGTCCGCAGAATTTCAGTCATTCTGCAAGGCCAATGGTATTCAACATCTGACGTCCGCGCCGTTTTCGCCACAGTCAAACGGTGCCGCTGAACGATTGGTCAGGACTTTAAAGTCACAGATGTTGAAGAGTCGCACTCTCAGGAAGACGCGTTATTGCTCTTTTTGTCCTTGTATCGCTCTCAGCCCCGAGATGGTCAGCCGGCTGAGTTGCTCCACGGTCGTCATCATTGAACCTTGATGTCTTTGCTTCATCCGCCGCATCAGGTTCCTGTGCAGCGGCAGACACCCGCTTTTGCTCCAGGCGACGTTGTTTACCAACGTCACTACCGAGGTTCACGGCGTTGGCTCGAAGGGCGCATTCTTCGCTGCCTCGGACGCGCTATGTATCTGGTTTTGGGGGCCTCTGGTGAGGTGCGTCGGCATCTCAATCAGCTGCGCCTCTGTCGTCGCACGGGATCTGCCGCTCCCCGTCTGCTTTCAGCGACGGTGCCGTCCGGTCAGCGCCCTGGGGACCCATCTACTGGCTCGCCTCAGCCCCAGGTGTTACCGACGCTGCCTTCCATTTTGCCCCATGGCGTCGCGCCGCCGCCGCAGCCGCCGCCGGCGCAGCCCGCAGTGGACGCGTCGCTGCAACCGCTGAGCGCCTCCCTGGGTCACGCGCCGCCGATCGCTTCCCGTGACCAGTTGTCCTCCGCCATGGACTTCTTGCCCGCTCCGGACCACATGCCGTCTTCGCCCGTCGGGTGCCCCGGCCCGATGGAGGTCGACCCTTCGGCCCCTCCTGCCTCTCTGCGGGCGCATACACCGCATGTTGGCGTGCACCCTGGAGCAAGCTCCCCGCGGTCCGATTGGCAGGGTGCGGGTGGCACAGTCCCGCCTGTTGTTAGGCTCCCCACCTCGTCGCACACGTCAACATGGTGTCCTCCCCACGGCGGGCGGAAGCCTTATGCCACAACCGTACGCCGATTTTCGGGGGAGGCATGTGGTGTCACCGCCAGACACCACACTTGCTAGGTGGTAGCCTTTAAATCGGCCGGCCGCGGTCCGTTAGGATACGTCGGACCCGCGTGTCACCACTATCAGTGATTGCAGACCGAGCGCCGCCACACGGCAGGTCTAGAGAGACTTCCTAGCACTCGCCCCAGTTGTACAACCGACTTTGCTAGCGATGGTTCAGTGACAAAATACGCTCTCATTTGCCGAGACGATAGTTTAGCATAGCCTTCAGCTACGTCATTTGTTACGACCTAGCAAGGCGCCATTATCAGTTACTATTGATATTGTGAATCATGTACCGTCCAGACCGACGTTCACCATTAATGGATTAAAGTTAAGTATTCCACCAGCTACGTCCTTTTTTTTAAATTCTAATTTCCTTGACCCGTTCCAGACCTCACGCCAGCCTGCGTGAGCTAAAACGCGTGCCTTTCGGCCTCCTCTAGTAACACGGTGTTGGCTCTCCTGCGAACCAAAACATTTTTTTTCAGATACCGCTGAATTTGTAAGTCTTTAGCACTTTCTTAGACGACGTTGTATTAAATATAAGCGTTGTGACGTTATTTCCCCTTTGTTTCAGATGGTTTCAGTGGTGTGTAAATAAGTGTGTACATGTTTCGTTTAATTACCTTTCTTAATTCAGTTTAGTTTTCTTAATTCTTACTTTTTTCATTGAGGATAGGCTTGTAATTATGCAGATTTTAAGAAAATTAGAAAAAAATGTCTCTTCAAATTGGTTAACTTTTGACAAATGTTTTCTGTGTATCGGTAAAACAATAAAATTGAGCAACTCTGTCAAAAAATTATAACTGTGTGTCACAAAGAAACACTAAGTCAGCCCATCTTAGTGAGAGATCTACATAACTCTATTTTCCTTGTATTGTACTTCTTCTCGCAATATTTTTGCTACAGTGGGGAACCAGGGGTAACTTTGTGACAATTAATATTTAAAATGCGACTTGCACATAAAAACTAGATTGACATCAAAATTAAGGAGTGATACTTATAAAATTCCATTCGTGTGGAAATTAAACATTACAGTACATACTTACATAAGTTTTCATTACATAAATTGTGTTAAAAGTGTCACAAAGTTGTCTAGTTTTGTGGTATTTTATAAGACAATTCACCCAGAAGGATTCCAATGAAATTTTGAATGCATGCATTGGACAACTAACCCTTTGAGGGCACAACGCAAAATTTTCCGCAATGGTTCTCAGAATTATGGAAAGGTCTAGGAGCTGAAAAAATGCCTCAAAAAGGGGAAATGAAAATCACAGTTGGAAGCGTTTATTTCGTACTTCATTTGCTCTGTAAGCCATTTGCAACAAGTAAAAAGAAATGAAGGTCCAACACGTGGAGACGCTAATTGTGGCGGTCTCAAATTGTGGAGTCAAACTTCGTCAGATAGCAGCCGTAGCCAGCGGAGAGTCCTAGGTTCACGGGTCGATTCGTGAGGATGTACTATGCTCTGTTCACCATAAGAATAAACGTGATGTGCACAAACACAAACGCGATGATCGGTCAGAAGTCATAACACACGTACGCTGATGTTGTTACGCTCTTGGAAGTAGGTCCTACGTATGTATTGGTTCAAATGGCTCTGAGCACTATGGGACTTAACATCTATGGTCATCAGTCCCCTAGACTTACAACTACTTAAAGCTAACTAACCTAAGGACAGCACACAACACCCAGCCATCACGAGGCAGAGAAAATCCCTGACCCCGCCGGGAATCGAACCCGGGAACCCGGGCGTGGGAAGCGAGAACGCTACCGCACGACCGCGAGATGCGGGCCTTACGTATGTATTAGATATCTTCTTATTAAATTACGTTAAATGAAACTTCAAGATATTCTAATGTATTAAAAGTCATCAGCGTTTTTCTTAACCACCGTTTAGCTATGTAGTTTTTATTTCAAAAATCGTGTACAGTGACATTTTCTGTAGTATAGTGCTCTGATTGTCGAGCTGTTAACACGCAGTATGGAAGTGGCTCAGGCTACTTCCTGCTCAGTAGTGAAACGAGCGTGTGGAACATTGTTGAAAAACGTCGATAAATAGGTTGTTCGTAATGTTTCTTTTATAAATTTACAGAGAAAAACGGCTTTGAGGTTTTCCGAGGTACTGTATTCTATACAGCTGAGCTACAAATACATATTGAATTTATAACAGAATCGGTAGCATAGCAGATTGATGATTTAGTATAGTTAATGGGTCGCTGGTTCTAGTTTCGTCTTGGTCATTACATCTCGTAATTATAAAGTTCATCGTCATTTATTATGAATAATGCACATCTTGTTTCTAATTACAGATTGCACGTGAAATGCCGATTTTCGTTTCGAATATAAATTCTTAATAATCGATATTTTATGAAAGATTATTAATAAAAGTTGCTTAAATTAAAAAAAAGCATAATAATTTAATTTTTAGGACAAATGAAAAACGAAATACCTCTTTATTTGGACTATGTGCATTGTTTTATACCACAGATGCAGTCTCATACGAAACGGAGTGATAAGTGTCGTAGAAATGTGAAAAAAGGTAATTTTCACAGCTCCGAGCACACCATACAAATCCGGCATTTTTAAATTTGCGACGTACTTGAACTAACGCACGAAGCTTCGTCACATTTCATGGCAGAAAGCTGGCGTGGTATACCTACTCGCCATTAAAGTTGCTACACCACGAAGATGAGGTGCTACAGACGCGATATTTAACCGACAGGAAGAAGATGCTGTGATATGCAAATGATTAGTTTCTCAGAGCATTCACACAAGGTTGGCGCCAGTGGCGACACCTACAACGTGCTGATATGAGGAAAGTTTCCAACCGATTTCTCATACACAAACAGCAGTTGACCGGCGCCGCCTGTTCAAACGTTGTTGTGATGCCTCGTGTAAGGAGGAGAAATGCGTACCATCACGTTTCCGACTTTGATAAAGGTCGGATTCTAGCCTATCGCGATTGCGGTTTATCGTATCGCGACATTGCTGCTCGCGTTGGTCGAGATCCAATGACTGTTAGCAGAATATGGAATCGGTGGGTTCAGGAGGGTAATACGGAACGCCGTGCTGGATCCCAACGGCCTCTTATCAATAGCAGTCGAGATGACAGGCATGTTATCCGCATGGCTGTAACGGATCGTGCAGCCACGTCTCGATCCCTGAGTCAACAGATGGGGACGTTTGCAACACAACAACCATCTGCACGAACAGTTCTACGACGTTTGCAGCAGCATGGACTATTAGCTCGGAGACCATGAGCGGAGACCAGAAGCGCCTGATCATAATGCCGTTGCAGCATCCCTGAATATGGAAGTTAATAGGAATATAAAAAGAGGGAGGAAGGTTTATCTGTTTAGCAAGAGTAATAGAAGGTAGATTTCAGACTACCTAACAGATCAAAACGAAAATTTCTGTTCCGACACTGACAATGTTGAGTGTTTATGGAAAAAGTTCAAGGCAACCGTAAAATGCGTTTTAGGCAGGTACGTGCCGAGTAAAACTGTGAGGGACGGGAAAAACCCACCGTGATACAACAACAAAGTTAGGAAACTACTGCGAAAGCAAAGAGAGCTTCACTCCAAGTTTAAACGCAGCCAAAACCTCTCAGACAAACAGAAGCTAAACGATGTCAAAGTTAGCGTAACGAGGGCTATGCGTGAAGTGTTCAGTGAATTCGAAAGTAAAATTCTATGTACCGACTTGACAGAAAATCCTAGGAAGTTCTGGTCTTACGTTAAATCAGTAAGTGGCTCGAAACAGCATATCCAGACACTCCGGGATGATGATGGCATTGAAACAGAGGATGACACGCGTAAAGCTGAAATACTAAACACCTTTTTCCAAAGCTGTTTCACAGAGGAAAACCGCACTGCAGTTCCTTCTCTAAATCCTCGCACAAACGAAAAAATGGCTGACATCGAAATAAGTGTCCAAGGAATAGAAAAGCAACTGGAATCACTCAATAGAGGAAAGTCCACTGGACCTGACGGGATACCAATTCGATTCTACACAGAGTACGCGAAAGAACTTGCCCCGCCCTTCTAACAGCCGTGTACCGAAAGTCTCTAGAGGAACGGAGGGTTCCAAATGATTGGAAAAGAACACAGGTAGTCCCAGTCTTCAAGAAGATTCGTCGAGCAGATGCGCAAAACTATAGACCTATATCTCTGACGTCGATCTGTTGTAGAATTTTAGAACATGTTTTTTGCTAGGGTATCATGTCGTTTCTGGAAACCCAGAATCTACTATGTAGGAATCAACATCGGAAACAGCGATCGTGTAAGACCCAACTCGCTTTATTTGTTCATGAGACCCAGAAAATATTAGATACAGGCTCCCAGGTAGATGCTATTTTCCTTGACTTCCGGAAGGCGTTCGATACAGTTCCGCACTGTCGCCTGATAAACAAAGTAAGAGCCTGCGGAATATCAGACCAGCTGTGCGGCTGAATTGAAGAGTTTTTAGCAAACAGAACACAGCATGTTGTTATCAATGGAGAGACGTCTACAGACGTTAAAGTAACCTCTGGCGTGCCACAGGGGAGTCTTATGGGACCATTGCTTTTCACAATATATATAAATGACCTAGTAGATAGTGTCGGAAGTTCCATGCGGCTTTTCGCGGATGATGCTGTAGTATACAGAGAAGTTGCAGCATTAGAAAATTGTAGCGAAATGCAGGAAGATCTGCAGCGGATAGGCACTTGCTGCAGGGAGTGGCAACTGACCCTTAACATAGACAAATGTAATGTATTGCGAATACATAGAAAGAAGGATCCTTTAATGTATGATTATATGATAGCGGAACAAACACTGGTAGCAGTTACTTCTGTAAAATATCTGGGAGTATGCGTGCGGAACGATTTGAAATGGAATGATCATATAAAATTAATTGTTGGTAAGGCGGGTACCAGGTTGAGATTCATTGGGAGAGTGCTTAGAAAATGTAGTCCATCAACAAAGAAGGTGGCTTACAAAACACTCGTTCGACCTATACTTGAGTATTGCTCATCAGTGTGGGATCCGTACCAGATCGGTTTGACGGAGGAGATAGAGAAGATCCAAAGAAGAGCGGCGCGTTTCGCCACAGGGTTATTTGGTAACCGTGGTAGCGTTACGGAGATGTTTAATAAACTCAAGTGGCATACTCTGGAAGAGAGGCGCTCTGCATCGCGGTGTAGCTTGCTCGCCAGGTTTCGAGAGGGTGCGTTTCTGGATGAGGTATCGAATATATTGTTTCCCCCTACTTATACCTCCCGAGGAGATCACGAATGCAAAATTAGAGAGATTAGAGCGCACACGGAGGCTTTCAGACAATCGTTCTTCCCGCGAACCATACGCGACTGGAACAGGAAAGGGAGGTAATGACAGTGGCACGTAAAGTGCCCTCCGCCACACACCGTTGGGTGGCTTGCGGAGTATAAATGTAGATGTAGATGTGTACTCGACGACGAACCTGGGTGCACGAATGAGAAACCGTTTTTTCGGATGAATACAGGTTCTGTTTACAGCATCGTGATGGTCGCATCCGTGTTTGGCGACATCGCGGTGAACGCGCATGGGAAACGTGTATTCGTCATCGCCATACTGGCGTATCACCCGACGTGATGGTATGGGGTGCCTCTTGTTCGCATTGACGGAACTTTGAACAGTGGGCGTTACATTTCAGTGGTGTTACGACCCGTTGGTCTCCCCTTCATTCGATCCGTGTGAAACCCTACATTTCAGCAGGATAATGCACGACCGCATGTTGCAGGTCCCGTACAGGCCTTTCTGGATACAGAAAATGTTCGACTGCTGCCCTGGCCAGCACATTCTCCAGATCTCTCACCAATTGAAAACGTCTGGTCAATGGTGGCCTAGCAACTGGCTCGTCACAATACGCCAGTCACTACTCTTGATGAACTGTGGTATCGTGTTGAAGCTGCACACGCCATCCAAACTCTGTTTGACTCAATGGCCAGGCGTATCAAGGCCGTTATTACGGCCAAAGGTGGTTGTTCTGGGTACTGATTTCTCAGGATCTATGCACGCAAATTGCGTGAAAATGTAATGACATGTCAGTTGTAGTGTAATATATTTGTCCAATGAATACCCGTTTATCATCTGCATTTGTTCTTCTGGGTGTAGCAGTTTTAATGGTCAGTACTGTAGAACGACACCTCATAAAAGATGACGAGAAAATGCGGCGCCTCGGTGGCTTCATGGATTGTATCGTTGATCGACTCGTTATCAACGTAGCAGATAAGAGATCCAGAACTGAAATGTATATCTCTGATTCGGACAAGGAAGGAGCTAAGAGATTACCAGACGACTGACTGTAATTAATACGTTCAGTGGTTTACTATTCAACAATACATCGAAATCCGTGCCGTATGCTTTCGCATCACGCATTGCTCACTCAGAAAAATTAACCTGCATTTAAGTTAGGAATTTTCATCACTCTTGTTTGTACTTAGGATACTACGTTAGGTGAGAATGAGAGCATTTTGTTCTTGCCATCTGGTCACCGTGCGGTAGTGCTGGAGTTTTCCCGAACATTATTTCATTCTCTATAAAAGTTAAATGACATTCGGAGCTGTATTGTTTCTCTACTCATCTCTTGTTACGTCTGAACTGTAACTGCTGGCCAACGGTAAAGCGGTTACCGCCTACCGCGCAGGGCGCCCGGGTACAATTGCCGGCAGGGGACTGGGTGTTGTGTGTCCTTCATCATCATTTTCATCATGATTGACCCGCAAGTCGCCGAAGTGGTGTCAACTAAAAAGGACTTGCAATACGGTGGCCGAACATCCTCCCGGGCAACAATGCCATACGATCATTTCAGTTCAGCTTGGCTTCCGCTCCACGCGAAACGAAATCCAATGAGATTCAAGCAAATACGGAAGAATGCACGGTGTAATGTCTACATCAGGTTTATTCTTACGATGGACGGAGTACGGCATTTGCAAGTCGACACGAGCGCGCGACCGCTCGCAGTGTTAGCTGTGACGTCACGGTCGGCCACGTGAGAGCACCCTATCTTCTGGCCCCCAGTACGCCTCCCCGCACGTGACTCGGTGCTTCACCACCCACCAAACACCAGTTGGAGTCTCCAGATCAGTGTGCGTGTGTGCCGTACACACAGCGCGCGCGCCAGACCAAACCACTGCTTATCCGTTTGCTTAACCTCGCTTCTGAGGTCGCTGCTCACGCCAGATTGACACA